>NC_134414.1:83612381-83915412 GCF_030867145.1 Opisthocomus hoazin | reverse complement strand
TATAACTTTTTTTGTGGCTGTATCTGGAAGAACAGTGAGGCAATCTGCATTCCTGCTGTATCTGTGTTGTAAGTAGGCCACAAAGCCAGCTGAGATTGTGTTATTTCTGCCTCATCAGTTAGCAACTTTGGATGAGAAGGCAGATATGATTTATGGAGGAACAGAAGCTGACAGAGCCCAGCTGGAAACATTCATACTATGAGAGCTGAAATGCAAAAAAATGGGTTAGCGTTGAAATGCAAAATGTAATCTGGGTCATACAAATGGAAATAAGTGATTCATTCTCATAAAACTGCCAGACAATAGCCCCAAAATAATAATGTTTGTGTCTTCTGTCTTTGATTAGACATGCTAGTAATACATTAAATACTGTAAGGGTATTCTCCCTTCCTCCTCCTGTCATACAGACTAAACTCTATTGCAGACAAAAAGCTATTGCTGCCTGAAGGTGGTTCGATGACCTACAAAAAACAAGTTAGCAGTCTATCCCAGATGAGGGTGGAAAGGTGTCTGCACACATAACCTTCACAGTTCGTATTTATTGTCAAGCTTGTTGGCTAGAGCAGCAAACAGCATGTTTATATCAATTTCACATTTCATACACAACTTATTCCAGCAAAAACAAAAGGATCTTGATTTAAAATTAGAAAAAAAACTTTAAAAAATCCTACTGTTTTTCCTGTTTTTCCATAGACATATTAAAAATGGTCATGGTGATTGTATAAACTTGTGTGGGACTTTCTGGAAGAAATTTATTTGTAGGCTGTTTATGTGTTATTCTGTTTCTTTTAAGCAATAAAATGAAACTACTGAACTTATGCCTAAAACAATAAAATGTGCATCGAGAACTAAAGTTGAATTCTATGCATTGGATATATTTACAATGCATATTTAGATAAGATCTGAGCATGTTAGGGCCCTAATTTACTATTTACCCAGTTATAGTCCTGCACGTACACTCTGACACCTTCTACCTTGGTTGACCACACTGCTGTGAGTGTCCTGGGTGTACAAGAGTTGCTATATGTTAACTTGGGTCTCCCTGGTGAAACTATATGAAGCTTCTCCTCCCCTTTATTCTCTTATAATCCTGACAAAAAAGGGCTTAGGAAGAAGAACAGCTACTGATGTCACTGGTGTAGTGCCTGTTTAAAATGATATCTCTGTCCACATTACCCGATCAAGCAACTTAAATCAAACAGAAATAATAAGGGTGTATGTCCCGAAAGGCTACAGCAGCTAAAAAGGTGTGATGGCATCCACTGAAGTACCAATTACCCTTGACTAACACAGACTTTTGCAGTCCTGAGTATACCATAACCCAGATTCAATGGGTGATGAGAAGGAGATCACTTACACTAAGAATTCTCTCTTGCCTGGTGTTTGTGGATGTATCTTGGAAGACTGGACTTGTGAATTCTCATTTTTAGCAGCTCAAGAAGATGCAGCTCTTTGCCTTGCAAATGTGTGCTGCATGGTAGAGAAAAAAAATTATAAAAAGTTATGATTTCCAATCTTGGTTGTTGTTTTATTTTTAATATTATTTTTCCCCAAGAAAAGGGTTGTAAAACCATATTGGGGAAAAGTTACAGCCCCGAACCACTGAAGATTGTTACAGTAAAAATATTACCGACTGATTAATAAAAAACATGATTGGAGAGGGAGGGGAAGGTGAGATTTGGTCTGAAAACATAAAGCTGTTTCATAAACCATATGCTACACTCAATTTATCCTTTTTCCTTGAACACACAAGAAATCTACATGGTTCCAATTTCAGAACTGTTGTTTCAGATTTAAAACTGAATTTTAAATGTGTATGGCAAAATGTCCTATAGATTCTGGGGGAAGATACCACTACTCTTTTTGATCTCCTGCGGCATAGAAAGCTGTCATCACATCCACTGCATAGTATTACCATACCACTGCCTTGCCTCTCCTCCTTTTTCCTTCTTCCTGATCTATTGATATCCTGTTCTGTAGTGCTCTATTTTTATAACCTTAATCAGTTTTTCTTGGTACCTATATTTACTTACAAACACTTTTTTTTTTTCATTTCCTCATAAAATATCCTACTTTTTTTTTTGTCTAATATTTTTTACTCCCTTGCACTTCTCTGAAATTTGTATCTTTCTTCTGTGCTGATTACCTCCCTTACCTTAGTTTCTTCCTTACTATTCCTCTGTTCCCTCCAGCGAGCTTTCTTCTGCTAATCATGTCCTCATTAACCTGTTTTCTATCTGAAGTGTTCTCATTATTTTTCTTATATACTTCATATAATTGTCTCTGTACTTCTAATTTCCTAGTCAGAGGCACATATGGTGAGGATATTTCAATATAGACAACTTTGTTATTAGAACTGAAAAAGGACTCAAGGAAGGTTTTTTTATACGAAAAATTTATAAATTCCATCTTGCAAAAGTTACTCTATGGCAAAGGTAACTTTATTTAAACAATGAAAAATAAATTAAACTCCATATAAAGTTGAAACACAGTCCAGATTTTCATTTTTAAGATAATACTTGCATACTAATTTTTTAGTCGTTGTTCTGTGTTGGACCTGTAATATAGCTGAAACTTACAGATTTACCATCAACTCTATTTGTCACTTTTATACCATATAATGATTAGACTAAAAATACTCTGTTAAAACATAACTTACTAATTTTATTACTTAGTATTAAAGACATAAAACGTATTCTAGAAGTGGTAGTGTTAGGTTACTGTATGCTAATAATCTGGTGTCTTTTAACTCTGCTTAAGAGGACATATCTTTTTTTTATACATTTCTTATGAATTTGGCTCATTAAGAATAATTAAAATGTAGCAAAACCATTACCTTAGTGGACTTCTTTAGTTTTTGTTTCTATTTTGGAAGGGCAAAAGTTTTTTCAACCTATTGTTTAATGAAGATCCACTAAAAAGATTTTAAAAATTCCTCTTAAAAAGTTGCTTTTGATATTCTCTCTCAAAATCTGTTTTACTGAAAAGACATTACCGAGATCAGTGGAAGACTTCCTCTTGGTAGAACGGATTCAGAATCTCCTTATGGCAACTTCCAATTAGAGATTATCAGCCAAGTCACCAGCATCACCAGTGCTTTGAAAACCCACTGGTAGTATAGAAAACCTTTAGGTTCCTCACTGAAATAGTTTTTTAGGACTATGATTCACTGATTTTATAAGTAAAAAGAAGAAGGACAGAAGGGTTAGAACTTGCAAAGCATAACAGCAGAAAACATGCAGCATGTCACTCCTAATCTATGAAAGGAAGACATGCTGTGATTATTTTGAGGAGCTGTAAAAACTGGAATTGCAACAGTAAATAGAACAGAGAAATAGGAAACACATACTTCAACAGCTGCTTACCTTAGCCTATCATTTCTTTACAGAGGTAACCAGCAGTAGGTCAAAATTTAATCTGAAAGTTTACAATGATGTTTCATAAAATGGACCGTTTCCTCCTCCCACTGTATCTCAGTATATTTCTCATGTTATTTCTGTGAAATCTTTGAAGTAACAGCCAGATCAGACATGTAGGTACCTAACAGGATTTCATTCTCTTGGAATCATTTTCATGAAACTTTACCATGCTGCTGATTGCCTACCTTTGAGCCTGTGTTATTTACTTTTAAATTCTGCCAGCATCAAGGCTCCAAAACCTTTTCTTCACCTCCTTAAACTGAGAGTTGTTCAGCTATCAGTACAAAATGAAGAGTTAAGAAAAGAAGAAATTGATGTAACTTGTGTAATGCCAAGTCCAACCCTCACCATTCTATGATTCTATGATTCTATGATTCTAAAATGTAAGAACTCAGTAGGAGTCATGTATGACACATAACCACAAGGGACAGACAGATGCCACTTTGACAGTAGAAGGATAATCATCTTAGCAGCAATTGGATTTGAATGTGTTTAGAAGCTCATCCCTTCTTCTCTGACCCCACTCCCCACCCCAAATCCTGCCATAGCGTGCATGGAGCAGCAAATATAAAACTTGATACTTAGCTACACTTCATTAAATTTTTTGTCTTTCACACTCTTTGTATGTTTTGACCTTAACTCTGAATAATGTGTTGATGAAATTGTAACTATTTCTTTTTATAAACAACCTATTTCATTCCAGTGATTTTCAGTTAATATTTTTTTGTGTGACTTTCAATCTCCAATTTTAGTAAAATAAAGTATCTAAGAGTCCTGAAGTCTGTAACCCTTGCTGAAAATTATCAAATATGCAACTGTAATCATACAGACCTTTGAAATATTAATCATATGACAGGGTCAATATTATTGAAAAATATTATTGAAAAATATTAATAAACTCTCTGGTTACAGTACAGCAAGCATTTTCAGGCAACACTCTGCACTTGCAATCCTGGGATCCTAATATGCAGAGTTACAGTGCTTGCAACTCTCTACAATATTTTTGTGAGTAAAATGTAATTATTATTTATTTGCTTAATAAAAAGTCAGATGCATTCTGCATAAATCCCTCCTAAAAAGCCATTTTTTCAGACAACAGTTCAGATCACTCACTTTCCTTCACTGACTGATCTGCATTTATGCCATCTCATGAATTTTCCTGCTCAAGTAGATACCCAGATATAATAAGACATCCTGGACAGATAGGCTTTCATCTCACATTATATCCCACCATCAAAAAGCACTGCCTAAACTGTTTCAAAATTTAGTAATTCTGATCATAAATAACCTCAGCTACTTGCTGTTATGGCCCAATGGAAAATCTTTATGTAGCAGCCTAATAAACAACCCACTTGCTCTGGGTTTTGAAAGCTTATGTTTTATGTTCTCATCTTTGGAAAGATTGGACCCAGAACTCTCACCTGCAGGGTGCCTCAGTAACTAAGGTATTCATTCTAGGTGATGCCATGCTCTTATCTATCTATGATGGACTCACAAAAGGAAGCATTATGGGTTATGTGCCTCACTGTCTGAGCTTTGATACACTGGAATTTGAAAGTGTAGAGTAACTAACCATGATCCACATTCATGTTAGCTCTTTCTAGGAAAACAAACTATTGGCTTGTGCAACCCCTTCTGTGGTTTACCTTATCTAGATTGCTTCCCAGGCAGACCTTGTTAGTGACCTGTACCACACATCACCTTGCATATGATGTGTACCACACTGCAGAAACTGGCTGGTTTAGATTTCTAATAGCTGTATTGTCTATGAATTCTGTTCCATATCATTGTACAGATAGATACAGAAGCTAAAACCTATTTAACTATCATTTACAATTTTAAAAATTCTTTTCATTGGGAGACTAGATCTGCTTGATGTGCAGTCCACGCATTCTTTTCAAGATATTTCATACCAAATAAGAGTGGCTTGCTTCTCATAAACATAATTTCATTTCAAAAATAATAATCCATTTCACATATATTTCCCAATTTTATATCACTATTTCCATGTACTCTCAATTGTCTCTTAAAATAAACTATATGAATAAAATATCATTATTTTATTTTTGTTTGAAGACCAAAGTTTCTTAGATATCCTACTTTCTTCTCCTTTCAGCCTGAAGTTGCCTACCTTTGAATAATCCTCTTGGGGTTGTGTTCACACAAAATGAAAGAGTATATATGGATATTTCACACGTCCCCATCAGTTTTCTAATGAAGTTCTTTACCTTAAATCTTCATTTTCTTCATGTTATTTTAGGTTACTTAACAGGTAATATCGACAGAGTATTGCTGTTGTGTCCACCTACTTAGTCCCAAGAATCAGAAATAGGAGCAATTTTTTAAGCCAGTTTTAAACTTTGCTTTTCATATAATACTTGATTATATCTGAAGTCCCTACAAATATTTGCAGTTAAATTTAAGTCTTTCTAAATACCTGTATAGGATAAGTTCTGAATAGCCTAAGTCCAACAGAGTTGAGTGATTCATTTTCATCAATACCTATGCCTTCAATAAAAAAATAAATATTAAAAAAAAAAGTCTAGTTCTTGCACCCACATTTTGGCACTGCCTAGCTCTATATTGCAGAGCAGACTGTACCCTCTCAATTCAAACAAGGCACAGCAATGCTGAATCTTTGATACTAAGAGTTTATTGGAACATTTGACTAAGCATCTGTCTGTGAAAAGATGCCCTACCACCTGAACTACGGCATCATATAGTAATCAATGGCATTGCTGGACTTGTCAAATGCAAGAGGAAAGACATACTCAGACTGAGGCATCAAGAGCAGAAGAGTTAACAAAGGAAGCAATTGACTTGTGCGTATCTTATCAGACAAAAGGAAGGGGGGATAGCCCATCGCTGTAAACCAAGTGATCTGTAGGGTGCAGCGGAGGCTGGGCAGACAGAGATTGCTTCGGATAAAGAACAGATGGCCCCTGGAAGTGCACACCAAGATGCCCGCTACAAAGGCATGTCAAACTGCTGAGTCCCACTTCTGACGACACAACATTCCATGCCAAGGGCCAAATGACACATAATAACTGACTTAGTCCCGCCTCACAAAAAGATTTTCAAACATATAAAAATTGGCACTTGAAAACTCTCTTTAGGAGGAGGAGCCAAGCGAGAACTTCACCTGATGAATGGGTCGACGGGCCTGAACCTCTCTTCCCCTCCCAAGAAGGGACACCTTTTTGGTAAGAGTTGCACCTCTGACTTTGTCAGGCGTATCCCCGGGAACACATTGTTAGCTAAAGCGCTAAACCATTACTTTGAGCTCAACTTTTGTAGACAGTGCATTTATCAATGGCAGTCCTGGATCTGTGATACCTGTCGCTTGAATAAATTACCTATTGCTTCATCTTTGCGAAACTGTTTCAGTGAAAGTCCTTGGAAGGGCTCTGACAGGCGAGTTGAATCTGATAAGTGGCTACACACTGAACCCTTTAGACATAAACCGTTGACCAAGTCTGGGATTAGACGTAGATCCAGCTGCACATAGACTCTTCTCTCAGAGAGAGTTTAGAACAGAAGGGGGTCTTCTCTGAACCTCGTGACTCAATGAGAGGGCTCTCCTTTTGCTGCTTATCAGACTCCGCTTACCCCCCTTTTAACGCGACACATATTTCTTCTGCTTTTCTCTTTTGCCTAAAGCATGCCTAGTTACTGAATAAATTGACTAACCTATACCTCAGTAAATAGGAACAAATGGCTCTGACATGAGCTGCAAAGTGAACTGAATCACTTCCCCCTACTGACCTACTGCCAAAAAAGTGGGAGGCAAAACGAGTTTGTATACCCTTATTTTAATAAAAAATAACACCTACAAATATTGTCTCTCCAGAACTCCGTCCTGTCAGTGTATTCAGCATGTGCCTTAAGCAAGACACTTGTGGTGAGGTCATTTTGCTTCATGCTAGAAATCAGGAATTTAGTTGTCTATATATGAGTTTCTTATCTCAATCTGCTTTACAGTCAATAGAGAAAACAGACATTTTAAGGGGTGGTTTGTCAGACCTTTTTAAATATGTACCAGAGAATGAGGTGTCTCATATCCTAAAAGTACTTATTTCCTTCACTTGGTTAGAAAGAAGGTTGAGATGTCCTTCTAAATTTGTTATGAAGAATTGTGCTCAATGTTTCCCACTCTTTATGTAGTATGAAAGATGATTGCTAATCTACTCAAAAAAAGAAAATTGGGTTTATTGAATATCAGTTCTTGAAGTTTACAGAATTTTCAAGTGAAACTATGTGATCTAAATTCAGAAATTAACAGAACTGGGTTAATGGGTATTGTTATTATTATTATTAGTCTTTATATCAGAATTTTGAACAGAAGCCTGTAAATTCCAGATAACCTCTCTGCTATGTGTTTGCGTGGCAAGGTTTTGGTAGTGGGGAGGCTCTAGGGGTGTCTTCTGTGAGAAGCTGCGAGAAGCTTCCCCCATGTCTGATAAAGCCAGTGCCAGCCGGCTCTAAGATGGACCTGATGCTGGCCAAGGCCAAGCCAATCAGCAACGGTGGCAGCGCCTCTGTGATAACATATTTAAGAAGGGGAAGTAAAAATGACTGCAGTCAAATGGCAGTGAAGAGAGAGGAGTGAGACGATGTGAAAGAAACAACTCTGCAGTCACCAAGGTCAGTGAAGAAGGAGGGGGAGGAGGTGCTCGAAATGTCAGAGCAGAGAGTCTTCCCTTGCAGCTCGTGATGAAAGACCATGGTGAGGCAGGCTCTCCCCCTGCAGTCCATGGAGGTCTACAGCAGAGCAAATATCCACCTGTAGCCCGTGGAAGGGACCCCACGCCGGAGCAGGTGGATGCCTGAAGGAGGCTGTGACCCCATGGGGGACCCACGCTGGAGCAGCCTGTTCCTGAAGGACTGCACCCCATGGGAAGGACCCACGCTGGGGCAGTTTGTGAAGAGCTGCAGCCCATGGGAAGGGCTCACTTTGGAAAAGTCTGTGGAGAACTGTCTCCCGTGAGAGGGACCTCATGCAGGAGCAGGGGAAGAGTGTGAGGAGTCCTCCCCATGACGAGCAAGGAGCAGCAGACACAATGTGTGATGAACTGACCATAACCCCCATTCCCCGTCCTTCCGTGCCGTTCAGGGGGAGAAGGTAGAGAAACAGGAGTGAAGTTGAGCCTGGGAAGAAGGGAGGGGTAGGGGAAAGGTGTTTTAAGATCTGGTGTGATTTCTCACTATCCTACTCTGATTTGATTGTTATAAACTAAACTCTCGTTTCTCCCTAAGTTCAATCTGTTTTGTCAGTGACAGTAATTAGTGAGTGATTTCTCCCTGTCCTTATCATGGTCCACGAGCCTTTCATCATATTTACTCTCCCCATCCAGCTGAGGAAGAAGAGTGATATAGTGGTTTAGGTGGGCACCTGGCATTTATCCAGGCCAAACCAAACCACTCTCTTTTAGGTAAAACAGACCCTTATTGGATAGAAGTCTTGAATTTCTACAACTATAGTTGTAACTATGGAAATAACCTTAAGCAGCTTTTCAGCATGTCATCTAGCTCAGTGGTATTTATTTTTCAGAAAAAAAAGCCCAAAGGAAATAAAAAAATAAAAGGTAGATCTCCACAGAGGAATTGCAGCACACTCTCTGCTTCAGAACAGTTGACTGCTGTGGTCTAGGAATTGAATTGTTAGTGTGTAATTGTGCCTGAACCTGTGTCTTCACAGGGTTACTTAGGACAAACACAAGAGTATTTTAATATTTCTAAATACTTTCTAGTCTGAATGTTTATCTTGGTTCATATAGAGAGCAGAATTGCTATTTTCTGTGATTACTCAATAGGTAGAGCACAGTGAGAGCAGAAGCGGGTCCTTTGTCTGATGCTGTAACAGATAAAATATACTATGATACATTGCACTTCAGTGCATGTATTTTTCATAGATTTTGCCTTTTAAGGATCGTCAGTACACTTATATTTTCACATGCTATCACATTCCTTTCAGCTGAAAAATTATTGATAAAATGGACAGACTATTCTCTTTCTGTTTTTTCAAATATGTGAATACTTTGCCACTGCCATGGCTTTTTAAAAAATACATCTTCACTTAACCTTATAAATTGCAATCAAACTATCTCAAATTATTTGCTATTGAAGTAATTTTGCAAAACTGAAAAACTGATGGCTTTTTTTTAGTTATACACTTATCTTTAGTTGTACATATAGCTTTATTTATAGATTCTAGATGAAAAAAAGAAAATAAAAAAATAAAGAAAGAAACAAACCCAAAGCCCAATAGGTAGTGGTGGTAGTGTAACCATAAATAAGAGGCCAAAACTAAAGAGTGTTTCAAATATTCAATCTTTGTTTGGCTTCAGGTTTTACCTCTAACAAGATTAAGTATCGCACTAATACTTGACTGATTTTTTCTATGCTACCAATGATTGATCTCCACTGGTGCCTTTTTTAGTCACTCCTTTTGTATGCTTATCAATGATGTTTTGATTTGGAAACTTTGACTATAGAACTGACATGAAGTGTTTACCACCTATTTAGGCAACTGTATCATTTAGTCCATTTTATAAATAGCTTTGATGCCAAGGATAGTCCTCAGATAACTCCCAGAGAGAACGGTCATCCTTACTTTTTTAATATATAACTTAATATATTATTTATTATTAATATATATTCTAATATATTCCATATTTTAATTTATAATCTAATAAAATCTTCCCCTACACACACAGGGGCAACTATTCTGTTTTGGCTTCCATTTTACTACAGACTGTCATCATTTTGTGGCAAGAAGCTGCCATTTTGTTAAATGTCTTACTGCACCACGATTGGCTGACAGTCTTTTCTTGACATCATCATATCCATGTGTTCTCAGAGAACCCTGCGATTGACTGACTGGACTAGCTGCCCCTTCCACTGTACCCAGAAGCAGTGAGAAAAGGAAGTCCAGTGACATTACTTCTGACTGTGTCATTCCCCATATTTTCATACTGCATTGTGATTGATTGACAGCCATTTCTTGACACTGTCATACCCACATTTTTTTCGATAGCACTGTGACTGGCTGCTTACCTCTTTTGGACCACGGAGTGCTCAAGAATAAAAACATACATATTTATAAAATATATACATATATAGAAATATACAGAGATATATATAAACAATGTACAAATATTTATAAATATTTTATTTAATTATATATAGATACTTGATTTTAAATATACTCCTGTGTTTATGTATTTATGTATATATGAGTGTTTATAAAGCTATAGAAATTAAATCTCTACAGTCATGAAAAATAGGTACAAAATGAGTAAAATATCCCTTAATAAGAGCTAATTGAATGAATAATGGATGTTTAAATGTGAATAAGAACAAAAGTAGAAGGCCAGGCTTGAGTTCACCACTTGACCAGGCTGCAGAGCCAGCCCTGACATGTCTGGGATGGCGGGAATCACCCAAGAGGCACAGGGTCACCAAAAGGAAACATGGACAGGTCAGAACATGGCTGAGGGCTAAGATGCCTTCTAAGGACGCCCAACAAGGGGTCACTAGTCCAAATCCTATCACATGCAAAGAACAGACCAAATGTGTGAGCCGGGCTGAAGAGGCCCCTTCACCCAGGCCTAGCCCAACAGGATGACAGGATTACTGGGGCAGACTTTGGGCTTTGTGTGGTGCTGCAAGGCAAAGGCAAACTTGTCTGCAAAAATGGAAAACTAGAATAAAATGCAACTTCAGAAGAATATGTCCATGGGGACAATAAGGAAAAGACCCAAAGGAGATCTCCCAAAATATCACAGGAACCCGAAGAACTGTCCAGGTATATGTCACACGGAGAGCGAAGGTAGTGGTTGGGGGGAGCTCCATTTCCCCATGGAAGACATTTAATGTTTTAAACAATAGTCATTATAAAACTCATCCTGAACGAAGCAGAAGACTTAGATTAAAATTATGATGCTAATAGAATCATTTGAGCTCAAGCTCCTGAAAAAGGCAATTATCTCTGCTTCTACAAGTTATGTTCGAAGAAATATTTCATTAATTGATCCAAGCTATTCACGAATTTCAGTTAGGAGACTCAAGCTTCATTGGCTTTTCCATTTTAATCTCTGTGTCCTGGGTTCAGCCAGTACAGCGTTGATTTTCACCAGAAGTCAGGAGAGGACACAGCTGGGCCAGCTGACCCACACTGGTGTAATTGATGGCCTTGCTGGACTTGTCAATGCAAGATGAAAGACATGCTCGGACTCAGGTGCCAAGAGCTGAAGAGTTAACAAAGGAAGCAATTGACTTGTGCTTATCAGACAAAAGTAAGGGGGGATAGCCCATCACTGTAAACCAAGTGATCTGTAGGGTGCAGCGGAGGCTGGGCAGACAGAGATTGCTTTGGATAAAGAACAGATGGCCCCTGGAAGTGCACACCAAGGCGTGTCAAACTGCTGAGTCCCACTTCTGACGACACAACATTCCATGCCAAGGGCCAAATGACACATAATAACTGACTTAGTCCCGCCTCACAAAAAGATTTTCAAACATATAAAAATTGGCACTTGAAAACTCTCTTTAGGAGGAGGAGCCAAGCGAGAACTTCACCTGATGGATGGGTCGACGGGCCTGAACCTCTCTTCCCCTCCCAAGAAGGGACGCCTTTTTGGTAAGAGTCGCGCCTCTGACTTTGTCAGGCGTATCCCCGGGAACACATTGTTAGCTAAAGCGCTAAACCATTACTTTGAGCTCAACTTTTGTAGACAGTGCATTTATCAATGGCAGTCCTGGATCTGTGATACCTGTCGCTTGAATAAATTACCTATTGCTTCATCTTTGCGAAACTGTTTCAGTGAAAGTCCTTGGAAGGGCTCTGACAGGCGAGTTGAATCTGATAAGTGGCTACACACTGAACCCTTTAGACATAAACCGTTGACCAAGTCTGGGATTAGACGTAGATCCAGCTGCACATAGACTCTTCTCTCAGAGAGAGTTTAGAACAGAAGGGGGTCTTCTCTGAACCTCGTGACTCAATGAGAGGGCTCTCCTTTTGCCACTTATCAGACTCTCTTACCCTTTTTAACGCGACAACTGGCCAAAAAAACCAGAGTATTCAATACCATGTCCCATCATGCTGGGTTCTGGGTGGGGCAGCTGGCTGGGGTGAAGGCAGTTGCGGCTTGGAGCGTGCGGGGCATCGGGCAGTGAGAGTTGCTCTGTGCATTTCACTTTTTCTTTTGTATATTCTTCTCATCAGTATCATTATTGTTACTGTTCTCTTCGTTTGCTGTTCTGTTAAACTGCCCTTATCCTGACCCAAGAGTTTTTTGCCTTTTTCTTTCCATTGTCTTCCCCACCTCAGCGGGGTGGAGTGGCCACAGAGCGACCGCATGGCCTTTTGTTGCTGGCCACAGCCAAATCAGGACACTCAGCATCATTTTCTGTTTGGGCTACAAGATAAACACCTTGTTAGTTTTCAGTATTACTGGCTGTTGACTATTATAAATCATGACTTGACTGAGTACTCTCAAAAAAAGTGTCAGTCTCATAGGTCAGATATTGACTGATTTGTTGGAAAATTTCTTCAAGGTAATGTTTTTATTCTGACTGAAATTTGTGAACAAGGTAGTCTGAAATATCAGATTACCCGAAAAGACTGACACAACAATTCATTAATATTTTCTTAATTACCTGTATCCCAAATCTAGACTACCTCTATTAAAATTATCCACAAATACTCTCATGTCTTCAGCACAGTCTTTTTATATAAATTTCACAGTGGAATGTCCATGTAATTTGAAATTTCCTTCACAGTGATGCACCAGTGGACACAAATTGTTAATTACGCAGTTTGAGAAAAAACAATGGTGTTCAGCATATCTTTAAAAGTGCTGATAAGTTACATTCCACAATGCCAAGAAACAATGCTGTTAATCAGCATAAACTATTGCTAAGTCTCTGAAATTTGGTTTTGCATAAACTTTCTACAGAGAACAATAGGAGTAAGCTCCATTGATCTGTGCAAAGATTTCACATTAGCAAGGAAAAGCTGGAAAATGAGAAGATCCTGGGTTTTTTTTGACAGGTTCACATAAGATAATTTAGTATTGATCCATCAGACATAATTTCTTCTATATTTTTGTTCTCTAGACTTGCTCTGTGGTTTCCTACTGCTATCCCACCTAGAAGTGGACATAGCCTGATTATGAGGGCATGTTGGCCTTGTGTTGTGTGCTCTTTGTGGTGCTGAGGTTTTTGGGATATGGCTATGGCTGCCACAACAGAAAGAGGAGATAAATTCTCTTTAGCTCACAAGCTCTTGCCCGTAGCTTCAATGCCTAATGAAGTGACTAGGTAAGACACACAGACACAGAGAGTGAAAATAACTTGAATGAACTAGCCACTGAGTCAATCTAAAATAAAACATACTGACTGTCCAAGGGTTTTGTCTCTTCTTGGTATAGTGGAATAAAAGAATGGGAACACCATATGTCAAAAAGATTCTCAATGTGGAATAAAGGGGTACTGAACTGAGCAGACTGGGCAGAAGATGGCATGTTGTAGTAGCTTAAGATTCTAATAAGCAGAAAGCAATGGCAGGTAGGATTGAATTGGAGATTGAGTGCAAACACTAAGATGACATTTACATATTCATGTGACTGGCTTTTTTAACAGAAGACAGCTTTCTATTATTCTGTCACATAACATGCTGATCCATATTGTTTTATCTATGACACAGTAGTCTTGTCTTTGCTACTTCTGGCAAATTATTCTTCCACAGGAGACAGTATTGCTTTTGGATTCCATTAAGTATATGTGAAAATTTTGCAGTTGTTCTAAAAAGAAGCATTCAAAACATCCAGAATGAGGAAAAAAAAACCCAAACAAAAAAATAAAACACCAACCAACCAATAAAATAAGTTACCCTCCTACCCTCCCCTCTCTCAGATAATACTAAAGTCAACAAAATGGCAGTTCGCAAAATTAAAATATTCAAAAGTGGCCACTAAACTGTGGAAAAATTAATCTTGTACTCTAGGTTTTAGAAAGAAAACTAGGCATTTTTAAGAAAGAACATGTTGGGGGTGAAGGAAAAAGCTTGTACCTCCTCTGAAGTGAGGAATCTTTGTTAACATTTTACCAACATGAAGTAAATTTCAGGAGTTTCAAATATATTCTGAGTCAGTTGTGAATTGTATTGGGAAACTAGATTTTAGGTTTGAACTACTCTGCATTTTATATCTATATTTTCCTCATGTAAGTGTTTTGTAACTATAAATGTTATATTGATGTTTTAATTACTGTAATTCTTGTGGTTTTTTATAATGAAGTTAATTTTAATTGTGAGTTTTATGTTTGAAGGTTGAAAGCCCAATCAGAATTAAAATGGGATTGGATTGAATGTAGAAGAGGATTAAATACAGCTGTTCCGCTTAAAAGCTTTTTAAACAGAAATGTATCTAAATAGCATCAGATCTTCCACAATTACCTTGACTTGTTCAATGGTCAAAAAGACTCACAGACTTTGGAGGGACAGCTAATTCATTTCAGTTAAATGTATCCTATTAATGGGTTTAATGCTTTTATGTGGGTGTTATGTAAAGAACATCATCTTGTTCCTCGGAAAGAAGCCATTTTAACAGGTGGAAAAGTGGTATCAAGTTTTATTACAGACTGTTAGTACATGTCATTGATGTCACATATAAAGGTGTTTCACCATTCAATGTCTATTACTAACATTTTCAAGGGCACAAAAAAAAAAGAAGAAAAAGAAAAGAAAAAAGTTGTTTTGCGTTTTTAAGTCCAACACACAGAGCAGGAATTCAGAGCTTCAGAGAATAACAGTAAAGAGAATAATGCACTTGTGAAACACAAAAACTTGTGGCTTGGAGCAGCTCAGATGGCTTGTGAACTGCAGCTTTTTTTGGTCTGGATCTGAATGGCAGTCACAGCTACAAACTGCCAATACTTTTTAAACTAGGATGCACTCACACATAATGAACTGTTTGCTTAGTTTTTCTCATGTTTACTTGTTGTATAGGCCAATATTAACATGCAGAAAGATGTGATTGCCTGATATGACTTTGAGAGATAAAATGAATCTGTACCTGATCAAGGTTTATAGCCAGGACAGTGGAAGCTCTCGATGTTCTAAAAATGTACCATTGGAAGAAATTCAGTAAATAGAGCTTTGCTCCTTAGTGTCTTCAGAGAATACATATCATGTATGTCCTTATTTTTGTAAGACTAAAACCTCTGAGTTTTGTAGAATAGTTTGTATGGAAAGGAACCACTCCAGCCTGTGGGGAAGATGTTCAGAATGTAAGAATGTAAGATGTTCAGATGTTCATCATGTAAGATGTTCAGAAGCTGAAATGTGTCAATATAGTTCTGTCTGTGAATGAAATCAATGTCTATTATTTCTTTCTTTTAGATTGCTTTAGCAAGGTGTTGATTAAACTATGATGAAGACTGCTGTTGCAATTAACACTAAATGAGATTTGTTAATTGACTTTGAAACAAACTAGAGTTTTTCTGCTGCTGCCCTCTGTGCTCCTTGTGAATTGATATACGGAGGAATGATAGTGAAAATTGACTGTAGAGGGAAAGACAACTTCACAATTCAGTCTAATTGCTACAGCTACAGCTGACATTAGAATTTAAATAAATTAAAGTGAAAAGATTTTTTAAATGGTACTTAATCCAACAAATAGCCAAAACATCATTCATGTAATATGTTCACTTGTTTATTATGTAGATTTATTAAAATTGGTATATGGTTTAAAGAAAAAACAACAAACAACATCCCTCAAAAAACCTAAACAAGAAGGATAAAACACGAACCCAAGAACATGCTCAAAAGACACATTATCTCCCCAGCAGATGTATGCAGAATGCACCTCTCCCATGAAGAAAGCATGTTCTTTTTCCTTTTGTGTTTCATATTTCAGTAGCATGCTGAAAATTAGAGAATTGCACACACTCTAGGAGGGAAAGAAAAATCAGATTTTTTTTAAATTTCTTAGAAAAATATGTTAACTGCAGAAATTCTGATATCCTGTCTTACATAGAATTTATTAAAATATGTATAAAGCTGTCTTCTCTTTGAGGGACCATGGACTTAAGGGTAAAACAGTGTAGAAGACTTAAGTGTTATGAAATACAAGGTTTTAGGGATTGACCTGCAAACTTGAGTCTGTAACAAGATGTGAAACTCTAGGCTTTTTATACTTTGTATTGGGTATATGAAGAGTGTTAGATGGCTGATCAAAAAAATAATCACTCTCACAGAAATAAACAAAGGCAAGATGACTGAGGAGCAGTGTGTTTAGGAAAACTCTCTGAAAAAGAACATGCACAGGAGGTGAATATGGAACATTTTGCAAGTGAAAATTTGAGCCAGGAGAGGTCAAAGAAGGGTACAAAGAGACAGTTAAAATTTCCTGCTCAAGTTATGTCACTTGGCAGCACTGCGGTCAAGAATGAAAGCGTTTTTGGCCAGAAATGGAACCAAAATAGTAGGGATATTGATCTGCAATTGTATTACTAAGGTGTTTACCTATTATAAGGGAATTTTGTATTCAGATTGCTTTTCTACATTTTACTTTTTTTGTTTATTTAATTTTATGTGTCTTAGGCGACCCTGCTTCGGCAGGGGGGTTGGACTAGATGACCCACAGAGGTCCCTTCCAACACCTATCATTCTGTGATTCTATGATTCTGTGATTCTATGATTTTGTGATTCTGTGATTCCATTTGCAAAACAACCAGTCAGTTGGATCAGATTCATTTAGCCTCCAGGTAGTATGGCATACAACAACAGAGCAAATTTTTCTATGCCACAGAGAGGATCAGACAAGATAACCCCTCAGGGGTCCCTTCCAACCTCGATCATTCTGAGGTCCTGGGACTCGGGGAAGAGGATTCCATGCCTGCAACTACAGATAAGGAACAAAGATTCCCTGAAATCTATATCCTATGTACACAGTGAGGAAATAATAATAACAACAATAACAATAATAGTAGTAATAATAATAATAATATATCTCCAGGGACTTGATGCATTGCTAGGGACTTTACAGTTTGAACTTCTTCAAATACATCTAAGAATTTTTAAGATAAAATCACTCATGAAGGTATTGTCATCCCAGATAACAGAACTACACTTTTTAAACAAAGGATGGGGCAATCCCAAACACAAGTACAGGCTGGGCGGAGAGTGGCTCGAGAGCAGCCCTGAGGAGAAGGACTTGGGGGTACTGGTGGATGAGAAGCTCAGCATGAGCCAGCAATGTGCGTTTGCAGCCCAGAATGCCAGCTGTGTCCTGGGATGCATCAAGAGAAGCGTGACCAGCAGGTTGAGGGAGGTGATTCTGCCCCTTTACTCTGCTCTCGTGAGACCCTACCTGGAGTCCTGCATCCAGCTCTGATGATCCATTCCCCCAGCATAGGAAGGACATGGATGTGTTGGAGCGGGTCCAGATGAGGGCCACGAAGATGATCCGAGGGCTGAAGTACCTCTCCTACAAGGACAGGCCAGGAGAGTTGGGCTGTTCAGCATGGAGAAGGCTCAGGGGTGACCTTCTAGCAGCTTTCCAGCACCTGAAGGACCCCACAGAAAGGATGAAGAGAGACTTTTTACAAGGGTGTGTAGTGATAGGACAAGGGGGAATGGCTGTAAACAAAAAGAGGGCAGATTTAGATGAGTTATTAGGAAGAAATTCTTCACCATGAGGGTGGTGAAACACTGGAACAGGTTGGCCAGAGAAGCTGTGGATGCCCCCTTTCTGGCAGTGTTCATAGTCAGTTTGGATGGAGCTCTTTGCAACGTGGTGTAGTGGAAGATGTCCCTGCTCATGGCAGGGGGTTTGGAACCAGATGATCTTTAAGGTCACTTCCAACCCTTACCATTCTATGATTCTATGATTCTATGAACTTGAATGGTCTGAAGTATGGGGTAAAGGCCAATTTTGCGTATTAAAATTGTATGCAACATTGGGAAATAATTTCAGATCCAATGAACATTCCTACAGTAGTAAACTGTAGAATCTGATTATGATAAACCAAATATGTATGGGAGACAAATTATCTGAAAATAGTCTGAGTATTTAACTACCATTACAGGGAAACAATAATTAAGGCGATAATATCCTTTCAAAAACTTCAGCATGTTTTTTAACTCTTTTGCTAATTAATGCCTTAAATATTCAGAGGTTTGGATATTTCAACTTTTATTGTACTTAATTCCAGTGATACTACAAAAAATGACCTATAGGATACTTTTTACTTTTGAAGGACGGAACAAAAAAAATTCTTGATTTCAAAGATTCAGGGTTCTTATGAAAAATGGTTAGTTCTTAGTCTTTTATTAGCAACAGGCAATCTAATAACAATATCTAATAATAATACAGAGATTGAAATGGTAACACTTGTAAGCTTTGAAAGGTATCTAGTGTTAGTACCATATTTATTAGTATGGTCCACTTTTCAAATCCAATTGATTTTTTTCCTTGCATGTTTCATGTGGGAAAGCAGTCTCTACAACTTCTTTTCTTTCTTCTTTCAAAGTCTATCTATGTAATGAAGTTTCTTTGTTTCTCATGAGTTGGAAATCAGTGCAGTAACAGAAGTATAAGCATTATAAGGAGAATTCCATTCTTCTGCAGTCTGTGTATCTTACACGAACTTGCCTCGTATTTTTCCAGTCTTCATCTTTTAGTTTGATCGCTGTGTTGCTTTTGACATTCTTATCCTGTGATATGTGCATATTTTTCTCCATCTATGCACACAATCTTATGTTCCCAACTAACTCAATGTAAAAACTATTTGTACAGTTTTTAGGGAAGATTCAGAAGAAATCAGTAAGTTTGTGAAAGCAGGATATGTTCGGGCTGACGACAGCATTAGCAGATATATATAGGCAAAATTATAGGAAAGTGATATAGCAGTGTTTTTGCATAAGAATCTGGAGACCATGGTTAAGACTTCTACATCCAGCTGTGTAAAACCACAACAAATAGCCACCACCTTTCTGAGAGTACAACCTTAATGTGTGGGATTCAGAAATAATGGACAGTTCTGTGGTTCAATTAATCATTAAGAGCTTTAGTTTATCCTAAATAAGAGAAATATCTCACTCTAAAACAAATGTGAAGTGTTTTTTATAAGATGTGGAAGACAGTAGCTGATGAGATAAATCCCACACAACAGATTTCCTCCAAATATATTTGGAGAACTAATATGAGAAAATAGGAGTATGAAGTACAGAAAACTTGATCAGTGTTTATTTTTACTGAAGGAAGCAATAAGCAAATAATGGTATCACAACCAATCTTTCTGACAAAAATTGTTAAATAGTATGAATTAACTATTTTAAAAAAAGAGATCTGAGAAACTAGTAAATTGAAATCTGCCACAGACAACACAAATTCTCTCTTAAAGAGACATAAATGAAATCATGAAGATATTTTTAGCACATGTTGATACATATTCCTTATTTCCTCTTTAAAATTTAAGTTTTATGTGAAAGTAGAAAAGCTCGTAATTGTTACATATACATTTGATATGCCTTGTTACAAACCTAAAAATAAAAATAAAAAAATCCAATTCAAACATACAAACAGCTAGACACAACACAAAAGATTAATCCTGTCATTAATAACATGTGTTTCATTGGTTTCTGAAAGAGAATCAACTGTTATTTGTCAGCTAAAGAATAGGGTCAAAAAATTTTAGGGTCTCAGTGAAAGATATTCTGTAAGTAAAGCATTCCATAGTTAAAAGATCTAAACTATATACTAAAGTTTAGCCAAAGAATAGCTTATTATGACATGAGGTAACTTTGAGTATGTTTCCCCATTCTAGGGATGGTTAAGGGAACTGACTTCTAAAAATTGTTTTTCAGATGGAATGATTTAATTGATTTTCAAGTAGAATGAAACTACACAAGCAAACAGGAAAGATTTCTCAGCTTAGAAGTGATTTTGAGAATTATGGCTTAGGTTTGCTGAAAATCCTGCAGGTAACTACATTTTACAGTTTCCTGTGGAAAAAAAAAAAAAAAGTGTAATAGAAGACTCCAAGTTCTGCCTCAGCCAGAAGCACCACCTGTTCCCTGGGCATGACAGCCTTGCTCCTACCTTCTCTCTCTGACTCAGTGTGATCTGGGCCCAGAAAGCAGAAATTCCTCTTCTATTCCACGTTAAAGGATGTCATAGAATCGTAGAATCATAGAAAGTTTTGGGTCGGAAAGGACCCCTAGAGGTCATCTAGTCCAATCCCCCCGCAGCGAGCAGGGACACCACTAACTAGATCAGGTTGCTCAGAGCCCTGTCCAACCTGGTCTTGAATGTTTCCAGGGATGGGGCCTCCACTACCTGTCTGGGCAACCCGTTCCAGTGTTTCACCACTCTCGTTGTAAAGAATTTCTTCCTTATATCCAGCCTAAACCTATCCTGTTTTAGTTTAAAACCATTACCCCTCGCCCTTTCACTGCTGTGTCTACTAAAAAGATTGTCCCCGTCTTTCCTATAGGCTCCCTTTAAGTACTGAAAGGCTGCAATCAGGTCTCCCCGCAGCCTTCTCTTCTCCAGGCTGAACAAGCCCAACTCTCTCAGCCTGTCCTCATAGGAGAGGTGCTCCAGCCCTCGGATCAGTTTTTAGCCCTCCTTTGGACCCGCTCCAATGGTTCCATGTCCTTCTTGTGCTGAGGGCTCCAGAGCTGAACACAGTACTCCAGGTGAGGTCTCACCAGAGCAGAGTAGAGAGGCAGAATCACCTCTCTCTGCCTGCTGGCCACGCTTCTCTTGATGCAGCCCAGGACACAGTTGGCCCTCTGGGCTGCCAGCGCATATTGCCGGCTCATGTCCAGCCTTTTGTCTATCAGTACCCCCAAGTCCCTCTCAGCAGGGCTGCTCTTGATCCTTTCATCCCCCAGCCTGTGCTGATACTGGGGATTACCCCGACCCAGGTGTAGGACCTTGCACTTGGCCGTGTTGAACCTCATGAGGTTCACACAGGCCCACCTCTCCAGCTTGTCCAGGTCCCTCTGGATGGCATCCCATCCTTCTGGTGTATCAACGACACCACTCAGCTTGGTGTCATCTGCAAACTTGCTGAGGTTACACTCGATGTCGCTGTCCATGTCATTGATGAATATATTGAACAGCACCGGTCCCAGTACGGACCCCCGAGGGCTTCCACTCATCACTGGTCTCCATCTGAACATTGAGCCGTTGACCACTGCCCTTTGGCTGCGACCATCCAACCAATTCCTTATCCACCAAATAGTCCACCCGTTCAATCCATGGCTCTCCAATTTAGAGAGAAGGATGTTGTGGGGGACCATGTCAAAGGCTTTACAAAAATCCAGATAGATAACACCCATTGGTTTTCCCTTGTACACTCTTGTTATTACACCATCATAGAAAGCCACTAGGTTGGTCATGCAGGACTTGCCCTTGGTGAAGCCATGCTGGCTGTCTCGAATTACCTCCCTGGCCCCCATGTGCCTTAGCATATCTTCTAGGAGGATCTGTTCCATGGTCTTCCCAGGCACAGAGGTGAGGCTGACAGGTCGGTAGTTCCCAGGGTCTTCCTTTCTACCCTTTTTGAAAAGAGGCAAAATGTTTCCCTTTTTCCAGTCACTGGGGACTTCCCCTGATTGCCATGACTTTTCAAATATCATGGAGAGTGGCTTGGCAACTACGTCAGCCAGTTCCCTCAGGACTCTGGGATGCATCTCATCAGGTCCCATGGACTTCTGTACGTTCAGGTTCCTCAGGAGGTCCTGAACCTTCTCTCTGAGGGTGACGGAGCACTGGAACAGGCTGCCCAGGGAGGTTGTGGAGTCTCCTTCTCTGGAGATATTCAAGACCCGCCTGGACAAGGTCCTGTGCAGCCTGCTGTAGGTGACCCTGCTTCGGCGGGGGGGTTGGACTAGATGACCCACAGAGGTCCCTTCCAACCCCTACTATTCTGTGATTCTGTGATTCTGTGAACCTGATCTTCACTTACAGCTGGAGGGGTTTTACCCTCCTGATCTCCTTCATGCCATTCATCGACTCGGGAGGGGTGAGGAGAAAGGTTGCCAGTGAAGACTGAGGCAAAAATGTTGTTGAATACCTCAGCTTTCACCTCGTCTGCTGTTACCAGTTTGCCGGTCTCGCTCATGAGCAGGGGTACGCTTTCTTTGACGTTCTTTTTCCGGCTGACATACCTGTAGAAACCCTTCTTGTTATTTTTCGCATCCCTTGCCAAGTTCAGCTCCAGCTGTGCCTTGGACTTCCTGACCTCATCCCTAAGCAACGGGGCAGCTTCCCTATACTCTTCCCAGGAAGCAAGACCCTGCTTCCACTGCCTGTGCAGTTCCCTCTTCTTCCTTAGTCTGACCAGCGTCTCTTGCCTCAGCCATGCCGGTTTCTTCCCTTCTCTGCCCGACTTCTTACACTTCGGAATAAAAAGCTCTTGCACTCTCTGGAATAAATCCTTAAAGACCTGCCTGTTCTGTTCTGTTCCCCTTTCCCTGAGGACTGTTTCCCTGGGAGCCCTTCTGAATATTTTACAGAATCAGAGAATCACAGAATAGTAGGGGTTGGAAGGGACCTCTGTGGATCATCTAGTCCAACCCTCCCGCCGAAGAAGGGTCACCTACAGTAGGCTGTAGAGGAACTTGTCCAGGCAGATCTTGAATATCTCCAGAGAAGGAGACTCCACAACCTCCCTGGGAAACCTGTTCCAGTGCTCTGTCACCCTCAGAGGGAAGAAACATTCTTCCTCATGTTCAGACGGAACTTCCTGTGCTTCAGTTTGTGCCCGTTGCCCCTTGTCCTGTCGCTGGGCACTACTTAAAAGAGCTTGGCCCCATCCTCCTGACACCCACCCTTGAGATATTTATAAACATTTATAAGGTCCCCTCGCAGCCTTCTCTTCTTCAGGCTGAACAAGCCCAGCTCCCTCAGCCTCTCCTCGTAGGGGAGATGTTCCAGTCCCCTCACCATCCTCGTAGCCCTCCGCTGGACTCTCTCCAGTAGCTCTTCATCTTTCTTGAACTGGGGAGCCCAGAACTGGACACAGTACTCCAGATGGGGCCTCACTATGGCAGTGTAGAGGGGAAGCAGAACCTCCTTCGACCTGCTGGCCACACTATTCTTGATGCACGCCAGGATCCTATTGGCCTTCTTGGTAGCCAGGGCACACTGCTGCCTCATGGTTAACATGTCGTGCACCAGGACACCCAGGTCCCTCTCCACAGAGCTGCTCTCCAGCAGGTCCACCCCAAGCCCGTACTGGTGCATGGGGTTATTCCTCCCCAGGTGCAGGACCCTGCATTTGGCTTTGTTGAACCTCATTAGGTTCCTCTCTGCCCAGCTTTCCAGCCTATCCAGGTCACGCTGAATGGCAGCAGAGCCTTCCGGTGTGTCTACCACACCTCCCAGTTTGGTGTCAGCAAACTTGCTGAGGGTACATTCCAACTCTTCATCCAAGTCGCTGATGAAAAAGTTAAACAAGGCTGGACAGAGTACTGACCCCTGAGGGACACCACTAGTTACTGGCCTCCAACTAGACTCAGCGCCGCTGACGAGAACCCTCTGAGTTCTGCCATTCAGCCAGTTCTCAGTCTACTTCACCGACCACTCATCCGGTCCATGCTTCCTGAGCTTCCCTAGGAGGAGACTGTGTCGAAACCCTTGCTGAAGTCAAGGTAGACAACATCCACTGCTCTCCCTTCGTCTACCCAGCCAGTCATGTTACCATAGAAAGCTATCAGATTGGTCAGGCATGATTTCCCCTTGGCGAATCCATGCTGACTACTCCTGATAACCTTCTTTTCTTCCACTTGCTTGATGATGGCCTCCAGGATAAGCTGCTCCATCACTTTTCCCCGGATGGAGGTGAGGCTGACTGGCCTGTAGTTCCCTGGGTCCTCCTTCTTGCCCTTTTTGAAGATTGGAGTGACATTGGCCTTTCTCCAGTCCTCGGGCACCTCTCCTGTCCTCCAGGACCTCTCAAAGATGATGGAGAGTGGCTCAGCAATGACATCCGCCAGCTCCCTCAGCACTCGTGGGTGCATTCCATCGGGGCCCATGGATTTGTGGACGTCCAGATCACTTAAGCGATCCCTCACACAGTCCTCCTCGACCAAGGGAAAGTCGTCCTCTCTGTGGGCTTCTTCTCTTACCTCCGGGACCTGGGATTCCTGAGGGCCAGTCTTAGCACTGAAGACTGAAGCAAAGAAGGCATTCAGTAGCTCTGCCTTCTCTGCATCCTCCGTCACAAGGACACTCACCTCATTCAGCAGCGGCCCCACGTTGTCCCTAGCCTTCCTTTTGCTGCTGATGTAGTTGAAGAAGCCCTTCTTGTTGTTTTTGACATCCCTTGCCAACTTCAATTCCCGGTGGGCTTTGGCCTTCCTTGTCGCATCCCTGCATGCTCTCACCACATTCCTGTACTCTTCCCAAGTGGCCTGCCCCTCTTTCCACATTCCATGGACCTTTCTCTTCCACCTGATCTCAGCTAGAATCTTCTTGTTTAACCATGCAGGTCTCCTGCCTCCTTTGCTCGATTTCTTTCTCGGGGGGATGCACTGCTCCTGTGCATGGAGGAAGTGACGTTTGAAGAGCGACCAGCACTCTTGGACTCCACTGCTTCGAGAGCCCTGGCCCACAGGATTCTTCCCAGTAGCTCCTTGAAGAGGGCAAAGTTAGCCCTCTTGAAGTCCAAGGTTTTGATCCTGCTTATCACCCTGCTTCCTCCACGCAGGATCCTGAACTCGACCATTTCATGGTCACTGCAGCCGAGTCTACCTCCGACCTTCACATCCTCCACCTGTCCCTCCTTGTTTGTTAATACAAGGTCCAGCAGCGCGCCTTTCCTTGTTGGTTCCTCCACCACTTGCATCAGAAATTTATCATCGATGCTCTGTAGGAATCTCCTGGATTACGCCTGCCTAGCTGTATGGTCTTCCCAGCTGATGTCAGGGTGGTTGAAGTCCCCCACGAGAACCAGGGCCTGTGACTGTGAGGCTGCTTGTAGCTGCCTGTAGAAGGCCTCATCAATTTCCTCCTCCTGGTCAGGTGGCCTGTAGTACACACCCACCGTAATGTCACCTTGAAGAGCTGGAAATTTGCCCTCCTAAAATCTAGGGTCCTGACTATGCTCTTCGTTATTCCCATTTCCCTCAGTAGTGTTAGTTCCAATAGTGCGTGGTCACTCCAGCCCAGGCTGCCTCCGATCTTGACATCCCCAATGAGCTCACTTGTATTGGTGACCACCAGGTCTAGTACCGCATCCCCTCGGGTAGGGGTGCTTATTACCTGGCTTAAGAAGTTGTCCTCAATGCATTCTAGGGACCTGCTGGATTGCCGTGTTGCTTTTCCAGCAGATGTCAGGGTGGTTGAAGTCCCCCAGTAGGACGAGAGCCTGCAAGCGCAAAGCCTCCTGGAGCTGGAGGAAGAACGCTTCATCTGTCAGCTCTTCTTGATCTGGCTGCCTGTAGTAGACACCAACCACTAGGTTCCCGTTGTTGCCTCTCTCTCTGATTCTTACCCATAAGCTTTCGACCTGCTCGTGGCTATTCTTCAGGGACAGCTCTTCACTCTGTAGAGTTTTCTTGATGTAAAGGGCAACGCCCCCGCCCCTCCTTCCTCGCCTGTCTCTTCTGAATAGCCTGTAGCCATCAAGAGCCACATTCCAGTCGTGGGATTCATCCCACCAAGTTTCCGTGATGGCAATCAGGTTGTAGCTTTCCAGCAGCACGATCGCTTCCAACTTCTCCTCTTTGTTTCCCATGCTGCGTGCGTTTGTATAGAGGCATTTCATCTGAGCTGTCGGCCTCGTTACCTTCATAGCAGAGCACCCTTTTTTTCCCTTGAGGTGTTTCATGGGTATTTTCTTGTTGACACCTCATACCTCAGGTGCCTCCAGCTCCCTTCCACAAGACTTCCATATTGCTGCAGTGTCCCTCACATGCTGCTGGGCAACGGGTTGAGGGCTCCTACTAGCCCCCCATCCCTCTAACCATTGTGTATCATCCCCTAGCCTGTCGCTGGCAAGCCTGATAGGTTCCCCTTCCCCCTTCACCTCTAGTTTAAATCCCTGTCAATGAGCCCCACGAGCTCCTGGGCAAAGATCCTCTTCCCCCTTTGAGAAAGCTGTCTCCTATTTGATGCCAACAAGCTTGGTGCTGTGTATGTCGTCCCATGATCAAAGAACCCAAAGTTGTGGCAGTGACACCAGTCATGGAGCCATGTGTTAATAGACTGAATCTACCTATGTCGCTCAACTTCTCTGCCCACCACTGGAAGAAGCGATGAAAAGATAACCTGTGCTCCAGATTCCTTTACTAATCGTCCTAGGGCTTTGAATTCTTTTTCAGTTACCCTTGGGCTACTTACTGCAACTTTGTCCACACCCACGTGGAAGAGCAGAAGAGTATAATAGTCTGAGGGTTGGACCAGTCTAGGAAGTTTCCTAGCAATGTCCTTGACCCGTGGTCCCAGAATGCAACAGACTTCCCTGAGAGGAGGGTCAGCCCGGCATATCGGACCCTCTGTTCCCCTCAGCTGGGAGTGTCCTACAACTGTGACTCGTCTCTTCCTCCTTGTGGAGCTGGTAGTAATACGAGAGGGAGGTCCTTCTGATCTTTGTGCCTCCTCTGATGTGTATGTGTTAACCCCTGCACCATCCACCATCTTGTCCTCCACATCTAAAGCCTCATACCTATTATGCAGAGGCACCTGTGGAGATGTGGTGGGCAAGGGAAAGTTTCGCCTCCTGCCCCGATTGCGAACTCGCTTCCACTCGCTGTTTTCCTTTGCATCCCTTCTTTCAGCCCGATGGGGGGATGTTACTAGTGCCCTTTGGTCCTGGGCCTTTGTTACAGGTTGTTCCTGGGTACACTCCTGGGTTGTCAGGGCACGGCTCCACCAGTCGATTTCCTGCTCGGCCTCCCTGAGGCTCCATAGCCTATCTACCTCTTCTCTTAGCTCTGCCACCAGGCAGAGTAGATAGTCCACCTGGTCACACCTTATGCAGATATTCCCTTTGCTACTGCCCGTTTCCAGTGTTAGCTGGTGGCACTTGCTGCAGCCAGAGACCTGGACAGCTGCGTGCTTTCCAGGGACCTCAGTCTGGGTTGAGGCTTCCTTTCTGACCAGCAGAGAAGAAGCAGCCTTCTGATGGTGGGGTGCCATGGCTGGGCTTCCTTCCTGCAGATGAGTTTCCTGAGCTTGCCTCGGGAGCTGGGGGAGGGCCTCTGCCTTCCCTGCCTGCGTGAACTGCCATGCCAACTGCCGTGCCACACCCTTCTGATGCGCCACACCCTGTTTGCCCACCCTGTTCGAAGTGCTCCTGGTCGCTCGCGCTCCCTAGGGTTTGCTCTTGTACTCAGGAGGGTCACGCCTCCGTCACTGCTGACTCCGCCCCTGCTGAGTCAGAGCTGCCCACTCATTAGGAGCTGACTCCTGCCTGCTCTGAGGGGGAGGGGGGTCTGAGGTGCCTTCTCCCTCCCTGCGCTTTTGATTTGGCGATTCTGCTGCTTTAGGAAAGGGCTCCCCAGCGCGGTTGTCCACTCCGGAGCCCTTCGCCTCAGTGGCTTCGCTGAAATGGTGGGTACACGCTGCTCGTGGGGGTTTTTAAACTGCCTCCGTCACTGCTGACTCTACCTCCGCTGAGTCAGAGCTGCAATATGATGGTCTTTCTTCAAGCATGTTTGTTGGGTTTTTTTGATATGGACTGAGGAAGAGAAAGGAGATACTGTTTTGGTGATCTGTGCGCTCTTTCATCTCAATTTTTCTCTGATTCTGGAGCCAATTGTTATTCTCAGGAGACCACCAAGTTAGTTCAAGTAAGATAGTTTTCTTTTCCTACCCCATTGTTCTCATGAATAAAGGGAAAAACGGGAGAAAGAACTGAGAAGACAAGTCCATCCTGGTGGCTGGAATAGTGGTCGTAAAAATATAATGAGCATTGACACTGGTCTCAGTTTTCAGGACTTTTCTATGCTAATGTAACAGTTGTATGTTACAACATGCAATGAACTTACTGATAAAACGCATAGAAGAATCAGGGTATCCTTGCTGTACATTTTTTGTAGATGAGTCTATTTTACCATTGAAATAGTGGGTCAGGGACAAAAGATAGCTGTGAAATGAAAATCTATAAGGAGAAAGTGCAAAAAAATATATTTTTTCTTCCCATAGCAATGTTAATTCACTATAAAGTAGGACAACAATGCTATATGGACTGCAATAGGAACAGCACCGTCTGCACAGAAAAGATCTCTAATTAATATTTAAAAATTGGGTTTTTTTAACAACACTTTGTATGGAACGGAACAATGGAAACAAACTAAAAAAATAATTATACCAAAAATTTACTAACAGTTTCACTGAGGTCTTTACTGTATCACATTTTGTCCCTCTTCTCCCACACCTATCTTAGTGCTTTTTCCAGAGTCTTCAAATTGTTTTGTCTTGGAGTCAGCAAAGGAAAACATTATTAGCCAAAATGAGGATAGTCTGAGTTACAAATCAGATTTTGTTAGCCTTTGTTTTTCAATTTTCAACCCAATAAAATAAGGCTACAGGGAAAAAAAGGAGAAGAAAAAATAGCAAAGTAAATTTACCGTACAGTGAGAAATACAGAGTTGGTGAAGAAAATACAGGAATCACAGAATCACAGAATGGCAGGGGTTGGAAGAGACCTCTGTGGGTCCAACCCCCTGGCACAAAGCAGAGTCACCTAGAGCAGGCTGCAAAGGACCTTGTCCAGACAGGTCTTGAATATCTCCAGAGAAGAAAAATCCACAAACTCTCTGGGAAGCCTGTTGCAGTGCTCTGTCATGGTCAGAGTGAAGAAGTTCTTCCTCATGTTCAGATGGAATTTCGTGTGCTTCAGTTTGTGCCTGTTGCCCCTTGACCTGTCGCTGGACACCACTGAAAGGAGTCTGGCCCCATCTTCTTGAAACCCACCCTGAAGATATTTATAAACATTTATAAGGTCACCTCTCAGCCTTCTCTTCTTCAGGCTGAACAAGCCCAGCTCCCTCAGCCTCTCCTCGTAGGAGAGATGCTCCAGTCCCCTCGTCATCCTCATAGCCCTCCACTGGACTCTCTCCAGTAGCTCCTCATCTTTCTTGAAGTGGGGAGCCCAGAACTGGACAGAGTATTCCAGATGGGGCCTCACTAGGGAAGAGGGGGAGGAGAACCTCCCTTGACCTACTGGTCACACTCCTCTTAATGCACCCCAGGAGACTACTGGCTTTCTTGGCAATGAAGGGACACTTCTGGCTCACGGTTACCTTTTCATCCACCAGCACTCCCAGGTCCCTCTCCACAGAGCTGCTCTGCAGCAGGTCTACCCCGAGCCTGTACTGATGCATGGGGTTGTTCCTCCCCAAGTGCAGGACCCTGCACTTGCCCTTGTTGAACTTCATCAGTTTCCTCTGCGCCCAGCTCTCCAGCCTGTCCAGGTCTCGCTGAATGGCAGCACAGCCTTCCAGAGTATCCACCACTCCTCCCACTTTTGTGTCATCAGCAAACTTGCTGAGGGTACACTCTGTCCCTTCATCCAGGTCATTGATGAAGAAGTTAAACAAGACTGGGCCCAGTACTGACCCCTGGGGGACGCCACCAATTACAGGCCTCCAACTAGACTCAGCACCGCTGATGACAACCCTCTGAGCTCTGCCATTCAGCCAGTTCTCAACCCACCTCACTGTCCACTCATCTAGCCCACACTTCCTGAGCTTTCCTAGGAGGATGTTATGAGAAACAGTGTGAAAAGCCTTGCTTTTCCCTGGGTCCTCATTCTTGCCCTTTTGAAAGATTGGAGTGACATTGGCTTTCCTCCAGTACTCGGGCACCTCTCCTGTCCTCCAAGACCTTTCAAAGATGATGGAGAGTGGCTCAGCAATGACATCTGCCAGCTCCCTCAGCACTTGTGGGTGCATGCTATCAGGCCCCATGGACTTGTAGGCATCCAGATTGCTTAAGTGGTCCCTCACACAGTCCTCCTTGACCAAGGGAAGGTCATTCTTTCTACAGGCTTTATCTCTTACCTCCGGGGCCTGGGATTCCTGAGGGCCAGCCTTAGTACTAAAGACTGAAGCAAAGGCATTCAGTAACACTGCCTTGTCTGTGTTCTCCATCATCAGGACACCCACCTCTTTCAGCAGCACCCCCACATTATCCGTAGTCTTCCATTTGCTGCTGATGTACTTGAAGAATATTTTCTTGTTGTCCTTGACATACCTCGCCAGATTCAGTTCCAGGTGGACCTTAGCCTTCCTCATTGCATCCCTGCACGCTCTGATAACATTCCTGTGTTCTTCCCAAGTGGCCTGTCCCTGTTTCCCTGTTCCATTTACTTTTCTCTTCCTTTTGAGATTTGCTAGAAGCTCCTTGCTCATCCATGCGGGTCTCTTGCCTTCTTTTGTAGATTTCTGGCTCAGGGGGATGCACCGATCCTGAGCACGGGGAAAGTGATGTTTAAACAGTGACCAGCTCTCTTGAACTCCACTACCTTCTAAAGCCCTGACCCACGGGATTCCTGCAAGTAGCTGCTTGAAGAGGCCAATGTTTGCTCTGCTGAAGTCCACGGTTTTGAGACTGCTTATCGCCCTGCTTCCTCCATGCAGGATCCTGAACTCCACCATTTCATGGTCACCGCTGCCGCGGCTGCCTCCAATCTCCACATCCTCAACAGGTACTTCTTTGTTTGTCAGTACAGGGTCTAGCAGTGTGCCTCTCCTCACCGGCTACTCCACCACTTGCATCAGAAATTTATCATTGATGCTCTGTAGGAATCTGCTGCAGTGCATGTGCCTAAGGTAATTTGAAAGCTGCTTGTCATTTTTCTCACATCTGACACTGTTATTTTTTCTATGCCAAAGCTACGAAAAATTAAAATACATAACTTTAAAATTACTAACTTCCCTATCCCCTAAAATTCAGATATTCTGAAGTTGTACATATTTATAATGAAGGCCAGCTACTTACTATAGCTTTTTAAAAGTTATATTCATGAAATGTAGTCAGTACTGTTTCCGATTAAGCTTATTGATTTCCATGTCTACAGTATTTTTCTTATTTTCTGTTTCATTACAGAAGTGGCTACCATGTGAGCTGACTACTTATTCTAATTCAGTGAGGTCAGAAGAGAATGCAACGTGAATAGTAAAAAAGTATTAGAATAAAATTTCACTGATTTAGATGGGAAGATGGTCCTATCAGCTACATTATCAACTAAGAGCAGCGTATGATCCTGTCAGTGGTTAAGAAACTAGGTACTCTTCTTACTTCAGGGAAACTGTGCCTTTTGCTTTTGTATTTTTTAGGGGAATTACCCAGGTGGGTTGTGAGTTAAATATACAAAAGATCCATAACAATTAAAAGATGAAACAGGAAGAGCAGTTCCTCAGCACAGAAAAATTCAGCAGTCATTAACCTGATCCATTTTAAATATAAATAAACAAATAATATAGTTATTCTGCATAATTATAGGAGGCAGATTTATTTTCAAATTTTCACTATAATAGAACAGTCCTTTACAAGTAGGTCATATTATTAGAACAAAATGACTGAATACTGCAGTCTTATCTGAGACTGAGATTGCTGTTAGTACTGAAATAAAGTGATAACGTCTGTGATTAATTAAAAAAGTGGTATTTCTTCTTTAAAAAATATATTTATTATTATGTTAACATGAAAGACACGCTGAACTCTGTTTTAAATAGATTAGTGGCATTTACAATATGTAGATATTAGATAATTATTTTATAAATGTTATAAAGTTCAGGTTGCATTTTTAAAGTGTGAGCTACTGAAACAAGCAACACTGCTGTTTCTCTGAAAGGAAGAAAATAATGGCAATTATTAACACTAGTGGCAATCACTGTTCCCTGACTCTTCTTAAGATCATTGGACCATCTCAGTCTGATTCTTTTAGTGTTCATTCACTACTACTAGTGAGTTGTACTTGATTTATGCAATCCTGTAGAGTGAGAGCATGATCAAATACTCCAACTATGTATATATTAGAGAGACAGTCACACTGAACTGTATCATTAATCTACTTTGTTCAGTATTCTGTATCAGACTAATCCCTCATGTTGTCTAGGAAGGTGAGAAATGTTTCCACAAAGTGAGAATTATGTGTAATCTGTCCAAACAGGGAGGCTTTTTTTTTTTTTCTAAAGTAGTAAATGGTTATCCTGAAGCACAAGACATTCAGACTCAATCCTTTCTACAGAAGTGGAGATACTGCAATTGCAACTGGCATTCTCTGATTTTCTTCACTTTTTTTTAAAATCAATTAATTTTATTCTTGTATTCAGTGAAGTATCAAAATGAGAATTTGCATAATGCTATATCACTTTTTTAAGAAGTGATGCTGTCCTTCTGTTCACATCTGTGATACAGTATGTGTCTTTGTTCCTTCGTATTCCGCTCCATGCAATTTTATTTTCTTGGGTTTTAGTGTTCTCTACAGATCATTAATCATTCCTTCTAACTGTTATTTGTATCTCTTATCTTCCTTTTTCTCTCAGTTTTTCTCTGTTTTTTGGTATGTCGTCACTGAAGAACCTTTGTCCCATTCCTTTCGGATTGCTACTATTTTGTGGATTTTTTGACCAGCTTGGTATTATTTTTAATTTTATGTGCAGCTGTTGTTATTCCTGAGATTATATATAGTGGAATCCTCAAAACAGAAAATTTCAATGCCTGCTTATACATGGTGTCTGAAGTAACTACGTAGAAACTAACAATCAGAACTTTTAAGGCAAATTGCATATACTGGTATTAATCATGTGCCATTAAAAGGGCTATATAGTATAAAGTTATCATATAGCCTGAATGTTTTTCTTGGAATTCTAACAACCACAGCTCAGGGAGAAACTAATTGTTTCACAATAGATTATTTTTTTTTATACTTATACAGTATCTCTTTTCTCAAAGACACTTTTTTAATGATACTTAGAGGACTTTGCAGTCCTAGTAATGAGTACAGAATCTATACTCTTGTAATATCTATATCCACCAAGCACTCACTCTCTAATGCCTTGATGATCATCCTCCTTCTCTGTCCCTCCAAACAGGAGAACAGATGAAGATTTCTTCAACTTTTTATCTTTATGACTTTTGGGAATCTACTGAAGCAACTCCTTTGAATGTCAACAAAGTGCCCTATGATTGACTGGAAATCTAAAATACTATTCAGTCTCTGCATTAGGCTGCCAGAAGTCACATTAGGCACAGAGTAGACATTCACTACATTATACCCGCATATGCAATATATGAACAAGTTAGTTTAAAAACCCTTAAAACACAATAAAATACTTCTGTATAGTTTCTTACATAGCTGCACTGAAAATTTAATTTAAAAATACATGTTAAAATGTTGAAGTCAGCTTCATCGTTTTATAAATTTATTCATTAGCTAGCATCGACAGAAACATATTGACAAGTAATTGGATTGTTTCTTGAAGCTGAGTATGTTCCACAGTCTACGCTTTATGAAAGGTTACCATACTTAGACCTGCCATTTGAAGAACAAAGAAAAGAGCAGTAAACACTACAAACTCTTCAAGATTGAGTAAATACTAGAATATTGCATTTTTGCTGGGACATAAGCTAAAGCATTGACACTATCATATTTTATCCACAAAATTTATGCATATGTGGATGAAAGCAAAAATTATTGTGGGAAGATATACTATTCAGTTTTCAAAAATACCACACAGAAATTATAACTACGAAAAAGATTTGAGAAAAAGGAGCTGTAATCTTGATGAAGAAGGGCACAGCTGTCAGGAGTATCTAAGATGTTGGGGTGAGACACCAGATTCTGGGAGCTAGGATACTATGTGCACAGAATGAAGAGATTTAAATTTAATCAAAAACAACGAATGGAAGAATAGTCTGTTCAAACAACTGCTACTAAGAAATTTGAGATGTCATCAATGGTTATTTTGTTGCTGAAAAAATATATGCAATGTCATAATTTTTATTGTCCCATAGCATGACTGAAACAGAGAACTTCTGAAATCAGTCAGGAGACCAGTGTGAGAAGTTACGTTTTAGATAGCTTCATTTGATGTGGAAGATTCATCACCAAGTTTTCTATCTAAATTAATAACAATAGGGTCTTGAACATGTCTTTTGCATATTCATAGAAGATATGCTAAACACTGACTTATTTTTAACTGGGATTTGCATCTTGGAATTGTGACTGCTACTCTGAGAAATTCAGTTAATACCTAGGTATTTATCCTGCACTGAATTCTCTCCATGTTTTGTATACTGGAATCTTGTTTTAACGGATGCATATGTGAGCTTTGGATCCTAACTGTGAATGCGAACCAAATGGAATGTTATGGCTCAGTCACACATCAAAGAAAGTCCTTAAGAAGCCTTATTATTCCCAGTGGAAAGCCACTTCTCTGATGAAGTAATTCTTCAGAACGTTTAAGAAGTCTGTATGCTTTCTTCTTGGTGAGCCAAAAATAACTTTACCTCTAGCAGAAGGCCTTTATAGGTCTTCCAATAAAAAAAACAGCAGTACTATGCAGCTACAGTGAAACTCTGCTGATCGACGAATCAACCAAGAGTCCTGTAGAAATGGAAAGCCCCAAATCCTCCCTGTGTAGAGTCATGCTCCGTTTGATAGTCAGACTACCAGCTGCACTAAACCGGAGTCAGACTAGGATTCCATCTTCCCGAAATGGTGAATTCATCTGCTGAGTGGTGTTGAAAGAGCAGCAGAGGAGTATGCCTAGAGGTGTTTCAGCTGCCTGCAGAATGAGAAAATCCAAATACAGGCGTTCTTTGGTAATCAACTACATTAATAAAATGTATTGGAGGGAATCAGACATAAAAAATGGAAACAAATAATGGATATGAATTTCTCAGGAAAGCTGAAGAACGCTGGTATTATTCTAAATATCGGTTAAAGTTATTCTATATATAAGTTAAAGACTTTGATTCCAGAAGGTATCCAGCTATCTAATGATGAAAAGTAAATAGATTATACCTGAATTATACCGAAGCCAAATGTGAATGAAGTCCATAGAGAGACTGTCACTGACTTCAGTGGGATCTTGATCAAATCCCAGAATTTGTTTTAAGTGCTCTAAGCCAGCTGATGCTAAGCACAGAGTACTCCATACCCTGAAGAATTTAGTCATTCTGTAGCAGCTTCATAGACAAAATTTTGTATTACTTTTCTCTGCATGCATTTTAAACAATAAGCTCAGTGTACATTTCATAATTAAATGAAATTATGTTAATTAAGGTCTCAAAGTGTCAATAGAAAACAGTCTGTGATTTGAGACAACTGAATATACAGGTTGTGGCTCTGAATGCATAACATATTTTTGTCATCTGAACTTGACTGATCATTCATCTTTGAAATGAAGAAAACACATCAGTGTTTTTACATGATTACTGGTTAACACGAACATTTTACAAAAGTTCTGTTTTAAATATAGTGGTTTCTTTCAGAGCACTTCAGTGGTAAACTTGCACATTTAATTACACAACAAATCTAAATAAGAAAGGCATTTTGTCCTGTTAAAGAGTGGACGTATCATTGTCTTCATCTGTTTCATGAATAGTTCAAAATACGTTAGTGATGAACCACAGTTGTTTTGTGTTATACAGAGAGCAAATACAGAATTGCGGCCTAAATATTTAAGCTCATACATTGTGGGATTTTTTTTAATTTTCTGGTCTTTCACATAAGCAACTACAATATAGTGCCTCTTTGAGGCATGAGCTCATAGTGGAAAGGACTAGTTGCTTTATTAAGTCTTAGTATAACTGAAGATTATACACAAAACTTTCCTAGAGAGAAACTGACACTGATAACATTCTCATTTCTGAATCCATTTCTTTGTGTGCCTTTGAATTTTTGTATGTGGATAGCATGGAACATAATGCATATAAAAAAGCTCCCAATGAAGCCTATGACCTAGACTGAGATCATATGTCTGAATATTTACTCTCATGTCATGTTCTTATGCTCTTCTTAGAGGTCTGTTTTGCCTGCCTTGCCCTTGACTTGTCCTAAGAAAAGGAATAAATAAATAAGTAAGCTGTGAAATAAGAGATGCATTTGTAGTATATTAATCTAACATTAAGGAAAAATGTCATTAAGTAGAAGATGAATGCAACATTGAAAAACATAATCAGTCAGTAATTTGAGTTCCAAGCACCTAAGGCCTACATATTGACATAAACTATAGGTCTTAATCACTTCTATATGTAAAATAAATTATTTGTGACATACTAGAATCTGTGTGTATCCAACTTAAATACAAGTGAGAAATTTTGGGTGCTGAGGATACACCTGAATCTATCATCCAGATCATTAATAAAACCACGAAACATTATCGGCTTAGCGAGAAAAGGAACAGCAGGGAACATGACACTTTTATAGGTTAATTTATGAAGTAGACCAAGTGAGGGATAGACTATGTTAGGGAAGGATTTACACATACACACATACACGCACATCTACAGTTCGCTGAGATGTGCCCCTATCTCCACTCAACTGAGCTACGACAAAGGCAATTCTTGCTCTCACCAGCTTTATGCTGAGCAGCAATACATGACTCTTCCCCTCTTTCCTTTGCATCCAGGTGGTCTCAAGAAGCTGCCTAACGATACTTCCCCCCATGTCCACTACTGAGGTTTTTATAGCCACGTGTTGGTACATGAAACCTATCAAATTAGTTCACAACCAGTGGCACTGTATCTTTCAAGCAGTTTCAGGTGGTGCTTTCCTGTCCCATGCCCATGCCAAGACTCCTCACACTCAGGTCTCCCCTGCATTGCTGTTGGCTATAGCCCATCATACTCAGTCACTCACCTCTTGACCAAGGAAAGGTCATGATAGTCCCATTTAAGGCCTCTTGAGGAGGTAGAATATTGGTGCTTGAGGAATACCAGTAGCATTCAATTGTTATTTGGACAAAGAGCAAGGATGAAGGCCTTGCTAAGGTTGAAGCACACAACAAAGTAAAAAACCCTTTCCACTTTGTCACAGAGACAGTCATTTCATTGGAGGATACAAGCAAGATGGGCAGGTGCAGCTAGCCCTTGGTAAATCATATTGGCTGTTCCTAATTACATTTAGCATAATTCAGCCATAGAAGAAAATTATTGTCACTCAGTCCTGTTCTGTTCTGCTTTCAAGCATCCAGAATTTTAGCAAAATTGAAACTTCAAGTGTGTCCTGGTTTTGATTAAAACAGAGCCGATTCTCTTTTAGTGAATCTTCCTTACAGCTAAGTGCTTCTAAGTAACTGCATTTTTCTGAAGCTGGCTGCATATTTTACAGACACTGTCCCCTCCAAGGCTGATAACAACTAAAGTTTATAGTTATAGTGACCTAATGGTAAGAAAGGAATGCAGAAAAAGGCCCCTGTTTGTAATTATTACTATAGCAGCCAAGGTCACCAACCGACCTCTTAGGTCCCGCAAGTGAGGAGTCATAAAGGGTTGCATGTGCAGGGAGGGGCGGACAGGACAGGTGGCCTGATACTGAACAACGTGGTATTCCATGCCATACACATCACACTCACTTTAAAGCTGGGGGATCACGAGGGTCTCTCTGTCCATGGCTGGCTTCTGAAGAGGACCCTGCTTGTCTGTGGTCCTGATCCAGATTCTGATCCATGCATTCCTGAGTCCTGTTCCTGTCTGCTGCTGAGTCCAGTCTGGGACTTCCTGGTGCTGCCTGGCAGCTACTGGTGGGACGCCAGTGCGCCGGCACCCGACTCCGGGAAAGTCAGTATAGGTTGTGTATATTTTGCATTATTTCTCTTAATATTATTAGTATTATTAATGTTCTTAGTAAAATTTTTATATTCAGTTTTAAGTCTCTGTCCCTTTTCCTCCTTTTCCCTTCCTCTGGTGGGAGGGTGGGGGTTAATAGCAAGCATCTGCCACGCAGTTTAATGCTGCCCTGCTTTAAACGGTGACAGAGTGTTACTGTAGGTAAAAACCGATGGCATATGGGAGACAACACAATTTCCTGCCAAAACTAACGATGTTTATGTACATATCACCTGTCTATGAGTAGTAGATATTTCACAAAAAATTGATTACTTAAAGTTGTATTTTTTGCCAGAAATGAAAGAAACAATTTTTTTCATTGTCTTTTTACTTTTCCTTGGTTTTATCCCTTTGGTGTTTTGTGAATTCATGTGAAAAAAAATTTTAACAGTAAGTGATGTAGTATATAGAAATGAGTTGTTGAAAACACTTTCATGTTCATTTGCCATATCTACTTAATCACAGCTTTATTTAAATTATATTTGACAATTAAACAATAAGACTGTGATAGTTTGGCTTATGTTTGCCACAAAAAAAAGAGGTTCATTGATTGTTTAACCTTTTCACTACTGTTCCTGCCATATTTTTCTACAACAATGACATTACAAAGAAATTAAAACATAAAAGCATGTTTGTTATATCACAGAATCAGGTGATTGAGGAGCCAATGCAGGGGGTGTCTGCTGAACTTGATACTTACAAACAAGGAAGAATTGGTTGGTGATGTGAAAACCCTATGGCCTCTTAGGGACCTGTTTGCAAGAATCCCATGGAGTACCATCCTAAGGAAAAGAAGACAGCTATTTCTATTTCAAGGTGACCACTTCCAAGATCAATAGCAGTCCATTTGGAGGTGGAGTAGATATAGCAAAGGTGGCAGGATATCTACCTGGATGAATAAGCTTTTGACAGAAGGAACAGACATAAAAAGGAAGTGTGCAAAGGGTGGAAGCAGGTACAGCATTAGATACTGTCAGATCTTGACTTCTACAGATACATCAGCAGGAGGCCTGCATTGATGAAGAAGAAGTTCCTGGACAAACCCAAATTCAAAAAGGAAGCCTGCAGAGGGAGGGAGCAAGGGCAGGTGGCCTGATAGAAATACAGAGAAATTGTCTGAGCAGCCAGGGATCAGGTTAAGAAAGCTAAAGCCCTGGTAGAATTACATTTGGCCAGGGACTTTAAGGGCAACAAGAAAAGCTTTTATAGGTACATCATTGATAAAAGGAAGGCTAGGGAAAAAGTGGGATTTCTCTGGAAAGGAATGGGAGACCTGGTTGCCCAGGATACGGAGAAGGCTGAAGTACTCAATGACTTTTTTGCCTCAGTCTTCCCCAGCAAGTGCTTCAGCCACACCACCCAAGTCACAGAAGAAAACAGCAGAGACTGGGAGAATGAAGAACTGCCCACTATAGGAAAAGATCAGGTTCAAGACCACCTAAAGAACCTGAAGGTGCACAAGTCCGTGGGACCTGATAAGGTGCATCCACTGATGGATGAAATTGCTAAGCCACTATCCATCATATCTGAGAAGTTGTGGCAACCTGGTGAAGTTCCCAGTGATTGGAAAAGGGGAAACATAAGCCCCATTTTTAAAAGGGCAAAAATGAAGAGTCAGGCAATTACAGGCCAGACAGTCTCACCTCTGTGCCCAGCAAGATCGTGGAGCAGATCATCCTGGAAACTATGTTAAGGCACATGGAAGATGAATATATTGTTAAAAAAGACTTTTAATATCAGGATTGCAACAAGAGATGGTTCAAAGATGTTATCTACTCAAAATATTAAAAGCATGTACAAACATATGTAAGGAAAGAAAATTAAATAAATAAAATAGATTAATCAAACATAAACTTTTTATTGTAATAAATTAGGTGAATTTTATAACCTTTAGGTAGAAATAGGCACGACTGAGTTTTAGAATTGAGTGATATCTGTCCTAATGGTACTTGTTTCTTGCCATTGACTGCACTAGGTGTCTATGGTGACTAAAAAATACATCTCTTCTACTGGTGTTTAAAGTTAGGCAAGATGAAATTTTGTGTCTATTATAGGTATTGGCTTTACTACAACTACAAAACACCTTTTACTTCCAGTTCCAACAGATGCAAAAATGTAGTTTTTTTGCTTAGTTACAAACTTCTACTGTCATGCATCATTGCAAACAGTGACACGAACAAAGTTATGAAGCATAACTTTCAAAGCAAAACTCCATTATGTCATGAGCATACCTATTAGTATGACATAAAAGTAGACAAGACAAGGTTATTACTTTTCAAATTTTTGAAAATTAGTTGTATTTTGAACTATATGTATTAGCACACTTTGACAAGAACTGTAAGGAATATTTGATTTAATTTGTTATTCTTATGTTTTAAGAATTATTAGCTAAATCACCAATTAATTTAATTTTTAATATATTTAGATGTTATTTTTCAAGTTCCTTTTTTATTATTGCATATTACTACAAAGGTATTGCTACGCTAAATATCATTCTAATGATATCTTTGTAACAAATCGTTCCCAGTTCAACAAAAGGAAATGTAGCCTTGTGTAATTTCAGAAAGTTTATATTTCTAATTATTGCAGAGAAGTAGTAAATATCCATGTTTCCTTCAGCCATATGCAAAATCGAAGTTTAGAAAGTTTGTTACTTTCCTACTCACAGACAGGTACAAATATATTTTTTGTTTTAATCTACCCTCAGTCTAACATCAATACTATAAATAGATAGCCGCTTAATATATTAGTATATAGCCACTTTCTGTGAATCCTTTTTCTGTAGTAATGCGACTTGTTAACTTTTAAGGATCATCTGCTCATCTATATAAAATCTCTAATAGATGTCAAGAAAGTAACTTGATTGCCCTGGATATTTTCTTCCCATCTCTGAAACCCTGCTCTAATTCAAAAGAGATGATGAATCTTTCAGGAGAGGTTATTTCCTGACCTTGTAACTTGAGCTTGTAACTCCTTGGTAATTAAGTTGCCTCCCTAGGAAGATAAAAACACTGTGAAACAACCAAGTAGGATTTACTCTAGTACTGACTGTTAGCAGCGTGGCTATAGGACTGATCCTGAGACAGATGACAAAATCCCACAACATAAGTATGGGACTGCTCCCACAGAATAAAAAAGTGCTGTCAGAAAACAAGACAATGGAAACATAGCTCTACAGTTGACAAAATATCAGAAGTACTCACATGAAAATAAACAGAGAGGACACATCCACCATGCCTTAGCTGACTGGGGCCTGCCATGCATCACCTACTGGGACAATAGGGCCTGGCTGGGGATGCTGACTGGGACCAGCTCACAGCCCCACAGCTGCCTGGCAAGGCTGTGGTGACAGCAAGTACGAGGTCTGGCTGGGGAGACAAGAACCAGAACTTCTGGAGAATTCAGTAGAATATGGAGAGCTATCCGGTTCACTGTGCAGGACAGACATCGGAATTTGGGGCATTTTTAAGAATCCTTGTTCACAGATATAGTAACAAGTTTTTTCTATATAACTTTACTCCTTGTGAAATGAACATATTTATGCATTTTTCCCCTTGTTCTCTCTAACATACTGAGGAGATAATTATCTTTTTTGCATACGTTGTAGAGAAGAATATAGAATAGAACAGCAAGAACTACTCTTTTTTTGGGGGGGAGAGAATTATTAACATGTTCATTTGCTTTAGGTGAGAGGCAGAGTGTCAGCTTGATGTTAATTATTCTAAATTTAAATATGAGCATACAATCTGCTTATAAAGATTAATTTGTTTGGACTACGAAGTCATTTGAAATCACCCAGTTAAAAATAGTTTAAAAAAACTCTCTTAATACAGGAAGTATTCCAAACACTTTATTTTGTCCTCCTAGCTCCCACAGAATGTTTTCTAACAAGTAAGTCCAAAGATTTCCTGGTCTGGGTTGTAACATTTGTTAGACCTGTGAGAGAAATTTCATAGAGAAAACAATACGAAGGTTTAGAGTCCAAAGAAGCTATACACTCTTCAGTTATGGTTGCCATATTTCCAGCAATAAAAGTTTTGTACTATTGTAGTAAGGAGCTGAAAGTTAAGAAATATTTATCAATTCATTTTGAAACATTTTTAAACCTCCTTATTTCTTTCAAAGTGGCAGACTTTGATGCTTTAACAAAAGTTTTCTCCTTGTTAGATCTGTGATTGCAGGTACTCTACTTCTTAAGTCCACCATGTTGAAGACATATGTGTTCTGCCAACAGGACAAAGAAGAGGACAGGGTTATCCTCCATTCTGTCATTTTCCTTTGTGTTTCTAGTCATGGAAGGGGGATACACAAGACCTGAAAGTGAGCCAATGTTACCTTCCATGTCTCTCCAGCCAGGAGTTCTTGTAGTTGGAGAGCTAATGTTCACAGGTATTATTCAGAGAAGTAGTAAAAAAATCTTCCATTCAAGTTCTATAAGAGGTCTCTGGAGTGAAATAATTCAACACTGTCCCCTTTCCTTCCCAGAGGTACATTTTTCTTTGTATTGAACATTGCCTAGTTCTGTTAGATCAGATGCAAGTAGTTTTGTAAATACTTATGTAATCTGCATTTAATAAGGAATGTGTCATATGATTTGCCCCATTTTTTTTTTGACATCGTACTTGGTGTCTTGTTGTATCTTAGGTTAAAAAAACATCTAAAACCAAAATGAGCTTTTGTAAATTTCTGAAACATAGAAGTGTTTCCTCCTTCCCCGAACTTATTTAGTTTTGTTCAAGTCTGTACAGTTGTCAGCTTGAAAACCAATATAGCAAGAACAACAGCAGATGAAGGTGGGAGAATTAGTTTACTGAGCTTTCGATAATCTCTCAAATGCATAGCAAATATCTACCATAAACAGCTTTTCAGTAGTGTGGGTAACAAAGTACATCATACAGGAATTAAAAATGCAGCCGACATTTTAGTAGAATTTTATTGAGACTTCAAAATGAACTTTAAATGTACAAGATTTCTCAGGGAATTCATGGAGAGTAACTATGTAGTTACAGTTAAGATGTCTGTGAGATGAATACGTAAGTGTCCATTAAAATGGATATTATGTTTTACAAAGGAGTTATACATTGTATTATTTGGAAGGAAAATAAATCAGCTTTCTCAAGAGTTACAAGATTAGTTTTACTGAAATTAAATTAAGGTATCTACAGTAGAGCCCCAGGTTAGAGTGAGTGATTGTTGCATGCATCTGTCTTGAGCAAGCAAACTTTCTCTCACAAACCTCTGTCTTAAGAAAGCAAACTTACAAATCAGGCACTGTACTTGGTACTTCTGCAAGCAAACTTGCTCACTTGATAAGGGACTGTGACAGGCAAGCGGAAGCCTGCGGAGGCAGGATGCTATCTTGCAAAACCCACCTCTCTCCCCCTAAGATCCCATGCAGGCAAGAAAGTTAAATGCTTGCGTAAGGCTGAGGGTCAGCTCTGCAAGGGGGATTGTGAGACCACCAAGACCCCCCCGCACTCACCAACTCATTTTGAGAACTTTTGTGAAAACGTGAGAAGAATGACTGCACATGCACAACAATACTCCTCCCTGGAGCAGGGACGACAGACATCAGAAAGATATAAAAGGAGAATGGGAAAGCCTCTTGGCATGTACCTGTCACCGGAGGACCCAGATCACCAGCAGAAACCACTGCTGGATCCAAGGGTGGTGATATCTTTTCTCTTATCTGTGTTTTTGTTTTCCTCTCTTTCTCTATCATTGACTTTATTTGCAGGCACATAAGGGTAATGTTGTTGTAAGTTTGTCAGTCTTCTATATTTCATAGTTTTGCAAAATCAGACATTATATCGTTGTCAGCTTTGCCAAGTCCATATCCGTTGCAGCCCTGCTGTGTTAAAAGAAATGTCGTTATAAAGTCGCGAAGTTGCCCTCTTTTGTAATTTCACTGAATTCCAAGTAACGCTTTGTTTTTAGTCGAACCTCTTGGGTCATTGTTGTGACTCCTGGATACTGTGCAGAGAATAGAAAAAGCTCACCCCCCCTTGCCCACTGAGTGGGACAGGACATGCACAAAAGGTAGTGTTAGTTCAAAGGTACTAGATATATTTTATCTGTACTCTGCCAAAGCACTTTGTGAGGCAATGGAATAAAACTTTGCTGTAGCATTTGAAAAGACTTACTCACTTAAAGATTTGGTTCTTTAAATCCAAAATGTTTAAAAGACTCAGATGCAGTGTGGGTATTCATAGCTAGAACATATAATAATTGTCAAAGAAATATCAATATGTTCCACAATATAATTTCCTTTTCCATTTAACCTCTCGACAATTTCTGTTGTGTAGGTTTTCTACCTTGATGTGCAAAATTGTCCACTGGTTTGCAAACTTAAGTTGTGAAGTTCTATTTCATATTCAAATGGAGAATATGCAGTTGAATTTTAACTGTAAATGTAAAAACATGTCTATGTCCTGAACTTCACGCATTTTTCTATTGCATGATGCATTTAATTTTCCAGCTCTGATCTTTCTGAGGTCCTTGTAACTACTACTTTGCCTTACAGGAACATGTTTAAACATTCAGGGTGTTTTTAAAGTGATGAATTAGGGAGACTCTGTTAAGTGTATTTTTACCATCTAATCCTATGCATTGCTTAGCTGCTTTTTCTCATGCCTAGTGTCAATATCAACACAGGAAGACCAATGCAGTTCTGGGAGTCATCCTGGATTCTGAAATGGACAGATGTTGCCAGCTGAGGCAGATGTCAACAGTTCTTTGACGTAGGGTATTTTTTCCTGTACCCTGTAGCATATCATTTTAGTTGTGTTAATTTACAGAAAAATACAACACAAATAGTTCAGCACATAAATGGAAGTCTGGCACAAGATGGTAGCAGACAAATATTTGGACATTTACGAAGTATTCCTGATGGGAGAAGTATCCTTTTGATCCATTAATAATGAGAACCTGCTTTTTGATCCTTTCTGTTCCTGTTATATCAGAGAAAACCGTGAGACACATGTTGTGAAATGTGTCAGGTGTTGCCTAAATAGCAAGCAAAGCACTTATATACATAACTTTTAAAGCAAAAATGTTAGGCAAGATCTAAAATGGATTCAGTATCAAAGTTCCAAAGATCAAAAATACTTCTCTCAGTGCTTTCTGTCTCCCATGCTTTAAATTACATAGATGAAATGCTCATGAAAGCTAAAATTACTCCCATATAAAAAAGAAACTACATGGTCTTTCATATTCATACTAAAAAATATATTTATTTTATTAAGGATGGAAAATAATTCAGGATTCACCAAGCAATATGTTTTTTTATGAGCTATAGGCAACTTGTCACTTCTGTGGCAGAACTGATAAAAACTTTTCATAAACATTTCCTGAGATAGCAATTGAAGACTTCATATCTGCTGACATGTTTTGATTTTTCATCAGACTGACCAGGCACACACATTTATCCTCTGGACTAATAATAACTGACTATTGATCTTGTAACCATGGGGCATCAGTACATTAAGCCAATACAACTGAAGTGGTGGTCCAAGATCAGCTTCAGAGAAGACGGGCAGCTAAGGGCAACAGAGCTGTAATTCCACTGAGGGTTGTGAAGTAGATATTGATTCGATACAGTTAAGGAATAACATCATTACTCAACTGGATATTTTACCATAACAGTTTTCATATATTAAAATTTTATATCAAATGTCAAAGTCACAACTTTATTGGTCTGTATTGGTTTTAAGACATCAGTTGCTACAGAAATAGTGTCTTTTCATTATTTTTGTGCTAATGTGAAATAAACACAAAATCTCAAACTACTGCATTTTTTTTCTGGATGGAAAGCCTGGTCATTGACCATTTTTGCTTCTATGGTAACATCCTTCTCACTTGCAAGACATATAAGAAAATATTTTGATTGAATCTATACTCTCCCAGGGACATATATACACAGTCTTATTGTTACATAGAACATTTTTATGTGTATTTCACTAGTCTTCAACTGCCTTAGGATATAGTTGTATTGGGTAGAATGGAGAATAGCTTAATGAGCAAAGCTGCCTGAAATGATTTGGGAATAAGAAGCTGTATGACTGCATCGGCATAACAAATGCCAACTTGGGATTTTCTAGACATCATATTGACCTGCTCTTTGTCTTATAGCTATATACCAGACTGATGTGTAATTAAGATTGGTACCAAAGAAAACAGATCAGATTAAAAAAGTTAGTTAACTCTGTAACAATTTTATAATTGTAATTCAGTCTTACTGACCTTTTACTGAAGTAGATTAGGTGTGCTCACATGGTGTGTTTTATTCTGTTGATTCAGTTCTCCATATCACTAACCTTTAGCCAAGCAGTTGCAATAAACAGCTCTGGACAAGGAAGAAGAAGCTGGCAGCAGATCAAAACAACACCACAATCCTAAACACAGTACCATAGTCTCCTTCCATCAACAAAAAAGAGTATCAGAACTGGTTTCTGTTGAAGAGGTCCATGTACTTCATGAAAGAAACATGCTTGTTTATGAGCTGTCTTCTCTTTTTACAGAGAATGTTACCAAGATCTGTTGCAGCTATTTCATGAAAGGTACAGTTTTAATGCCCAGTGGATGTAATATTAGTGTAACAAAATTTCTCTGCGTAACACCAATGTGCCTGTTTTCATGCTCCAATTGTTTGTCAGATTTCTCTTAAGACTGTTAGAAAAATATATGTCAAAACTTCAACATTCCTCAAACCAAATGAGTCATATAAAAAACTTAATAATAATGCAGACAATAGCTAGAGTGTCTAATAACATTGAAAAATGAAAATAAAATGTGAATATACCTCATAAGGAAACCATAAATGGGAAAAATGCGTTGCACAAGAGTTAGATCATCTGAAATTGCTAACTAATCCTGCAAATCCTATGAGATACTTAGAAGCTGTAAATACAGGATTGGAAGTTTTCCATTTAGGGATATATATATAGAAGTAAATAAACAAGAATATACACAAATATATAAATAATATTCTGTTCCCTTTTATATGCCCTTCAAGTAATATCTAAAAATAGTTCAACTCACTGTATTGTATACAACCTGTAAACAAACAGTTGTATGTTACAGAGAGGTAAATTGAGGACAAATAAGTGCTCAAGGCTTAAGGTGCATTATGCATAAGAACACCATTCTGCTAGAATTTTTGTTGGTTTATTTTTAGGAAGTTGTCTTATACCTTGAACAAAGGTGCATATTTCTTACTTTTAATGTTATAACCTACAGAAAGACAGTGGCAGAAAGCAGAGGTCTAGTGAAGTATCTGTGACGGTGTACACTGTTGAAGAGACATATGCCTTCAATCTGCACTAACTGGAGTTCCCCAGCAGCAAAATTTTCTTCCTCATAGAGATTAATTTCCTGTAGTAGACTGGGAAGTTTTAGATATGTTTATCTAAAAGTCAGAAATACCAAGTCATAGAAGGCTCTAAGAAGAACTTGGGACCATGACTGGATGTTTGCCCTGCTGTGGTTGTGAATCTGTAATAAACATCTTCGTGGTGGCTGCAAAGTTTTCAAAAGATAGGTAGGTAGTACTAGTTTTGACCAGCCATTCTTTCTTCAAGTTGGTCATAGCTGAATCTTTTGACTTCTTAGTAGTGATACCAGATATCGATACTAAGGCATAGGCTTTTGTGGATTGGTTTTGGTTTGTTCTGATTATTTTTTTAAAGGAAATTTTAAATAGGCCATAGGAATGAAGCAACATTTTGTCAGTAATGAGAATACAATAACGGTTCAATAAAAAATCATGCATTGTTTGAACTGAATTGCAACCAAAATGCAAAGTAGATATCTGGTAGTGTAGGGGTCCATCTAATGTGAATGAACAGTGTTACTTGCCAGAACTAGAAGCTTACAGTTTCCTTAAGTATGTGCTAAACCTAGGATTAGGGTAGGATTCAGGAATTAGACTTTGGCAACAGCAGATTCTAAGAGCAAGATTTACAGCTGAAAGCTTTTGAGCAATGGTGCAACATTCTGAAGGTCTTAGACTGCAATCTTAATTTTGAGGGAGTGTAAAAGTTGTTTGGCAGTATGGGCAATGGATTGCTGCTAATCCTTCAGTTTGGATTAGAGGTAGGAATGTGAAGACAACATCTGAAGAACTTCGTTGATTTCTAGAATGGAGAAGAGCACTGATGGAAGGAAGGAAAGTAACTTCTGGTTCATTCTCAATTAAATACAGGGTTCTAAAATAAGATTAGATGCACCTAGTGTCACTTGAGGAAAATAAATGTGTTTGTAGAATTTTTCAGACTGCATGGAGTACTGCACTGCTGTGATTTAATTTTTAGTATAACATCAACTCAAGTATCCACATATGTCTACAGCCTCCTCTGAATTGAAGAAACCTGCCTGACAGCTGAAGTGGGTTCTATGGTCCAGAGCCATTAGTAGCCATTGTTGCCTCTCCTCAAGCTTCCATCACCATCACACTTTCACTAGTCAGAAATGAGGCATCAAAAGTCTTCTAGTCATATGTTTGTAAAGATAGAATAAGTTGCCAGAGAGAAAACTTTGAGATAGAAGTCTCAACTCAACAGGTAAAATCAGAATCTGAACATGAGATTGTTTCCATGGTACTTACTGCCAAATAGTTATGCCGGAAAAAAAACATTTTAAAATGTTGATTTCTATGCATACATGAATGAACTATGTCTGATTTCTAAGACAAACGAATAAAACAATTATAAGGTAGCTGATAGAGTAAAATGCTTCAACACCAGCAGATTGGTAGCTATGTAGGAAGAGAGGTAAGATATTCACAGGAGGTAACGTCACTGCTTTAATGTTTTAGAAGACTTCGCCTGACAGCTATATTCCAAAGATAGTGTCATATTTTTAATCTTCCAAGTCTGAATAGGACCATAGACAGGGAAATGCTAAGCAAAACACTTAGCTGTTACTCAGCTTGTCTACATTCATGCTTTTAAATAAAATGGACCAGGACTGCTCTTTGATCTTCAGTTGAATGGTTATATTATGGTCCATGTCTGTAAGACTAAGTTTGCTTCCTCCCTAATATCATGGTCTTACCTATACTGCTGACAGAACAGCTGCCGGCCTGTGTTGTCCTTCAAATCATTCGTGGGTATTGTTAGGAAGAGAACAAGTTTCTCGGGCTACAGGAATGCTAAGGAACATTCTAAGTGTGAAGGAGAAAGCCTTGTTTCATTTAGTGTAAGAAGTCAGTTAATTTAGGCTGTTTTTTCAGCTTACATGTGTTAAACTGAATGGGATAGATTCTCCTTCAGAAGTCGGTGGTGGGCTTCAAAACACATTAAAAAAGATGTAAATTGTGCCTGAAATCTGCAATGAGATGCTTTCAAATATCTTGACTTCGTCATTTTTCTACTAGTCATCTAAATTGGCTGCCTGTTCAGCACAGATCAAAGTGATGAACTATATCAAATGAAGCATCAATTCTGTCACAAGAAAGCAGCCACCAGTTGCATATTGTATGACAAGTTTTATGGATGTATTCAGCAAGCTCTGGCAATTCATACTAGATGGATGCAGGAAGGGTACAGAAAACAGCTCCAGGAATCTGTGGAATAAATGTTCGAAACTGGAATGCACAACAGCATGAAAGGCAACCCTAGAATGAAACCAGCCCTAAATTGTTGGAGGTGACTGTTCTACCACAACTATGGATTTTCTATTCCCACTGTTATCCTCACACTTCAAATTGCAGCCTTGAAGAGATTTGAACTTCCTCTGTCCTTAGACAGTGTCTGAAAAGTATCACAACTTTGCATTTAGATGTGATGTAAGCAAACAGGTTTTCAAGGAGCTGGCGAAGCATTCCTAATCTGTTCTCAGGGAAGCTATGTACAGGAAAACTAGACTTTATTCCCTCACTCTTGTAGCTGGTTCTTTTAATGTCTTAAAATAAACAGCTAGATGAAATTTTGGATACTGTTGTTGATATTTTACTTGTCCTGCTGAGAATTATGAGGTCCTAGGCAATGTAAAACTTGGTGTACTTTACTAACAAAGTGCATTCATGTAAAATAAATTAGAGGCCTGGCTTGACAATAGCTAGGGAAATATTCTTCTATTCATACTGCACAGTTAACTATCTGCCCAAACCGCTAGTCAAGCCAAAATCTGTGGCTGGCTAGAATTAAGGGCCCTGCTTGCCAGTCTGCAACTGTTCTTCTCTTACACATGAGCCATTGACTTATGATTTAACATACAGGAACAACAATGACTAGCCAATGGTAGTGATGTACCATAACACAAACCCAAAACACTGGAGTCTTTCCTCAGCTGATATCATTAATCTATACAGACTTCAATCAACATTTAACTAAATAGTTTCAAAAAGTTTGGTAACTATATTAATCAGATACCTACAGACACTGGAACAGGTCTTTTAAAACTTCTCATTTTTCAATCCAGAAAAAGTGCCAGAAGCCAAAAATCTCTCTTCACTTTAATGAGTAAAATTAATACAAAAATCATGAGAAAATGTCTTCAAAGACACTTTAAAAATCAGCTGGCAATTCTGGCTCTTACATTTTAAGCATGTACTTTTCTCTCTTCTATCACCTCCTTTTTGGCCTTAGCCTTAATTTATTAAACCTACTATATACCTACACATTTTGTGACTGAACACATTGCTGCATTTCCTAGATCTTCTTTATCATAGAATCTGTATTCTGAATTAACTTTTAGACTATTAGCAAAATGGAGCAACTCATTCTTGATGTTATCACTAAGCAAGTGGAGGACAAGAAGGTTATCGGGAGTAGTCAACATGGATTCAGCAAGGGGAAATCACGCTTAACCAATCTGATAGCTTTCTACAATGGCATGACTGGCTGGGTAGATGAGGGGAGAGCAGTAGATCTTGTCTACCTCAACTTCAGCAAGGCTTTTGACACTGTCTCCCGTAATATCCTCCTAGGAAAGCTCAGGAAGTGTGGGCTAGATGAGTGGACAGTGAGGTGGGTTGAGAACTGGCTGAATGGCAAAGCTCAGAGCGTTGTCATCAGCGGCACTGAGTCTAGTTGGAGGCCGGTAACTAGTGGTGTCCCCCAGGGGTAAGTACTGGGTCCAGTCTTGTTCAACTTCTTCATCAATGACCTGGATGAAGGGACAGAGTGTACCCTCAGCAAGTTTGCTGACGACACAAAACTGGGAGGAGTGGTGGATACTCTGGAAGGCTGTGCTGCCATTCAACGAGACCTGGACAGGCTGGAGAGCCGGGCGCAGAGGAACCTGATGAGGTTCAACAAGGGCAAGTGCAGGGTCCTGCACCTGGGGAGGAACAACCCCATGCATCAGTACAGGCTTGGGGTGGACCTGCTGGAGAGCAGCTCTGTGGAGAGGGACCTGGGAGTGCTGGTGGATGACAAGTTGACCGTGAGGCAGCAGTGTGCCTTTGTTGCCAAGAAGGCCAATGGTCTCCTGGGGTGCATTAAGAGGAGTGTGGCCAGTATGTCAAGGCAGGTTCTCCTCCCCCTCTACTCTGCCCTAGTGAGGCCCCATCTGAAGTACTTCACTAAAGAACTGAGCAGAATTCTCATTTCAGCAAATAACAGGTGGGTCAACATTAAGAGCAAAACAAACAGTCATCAAAGTCAAAGCCTTATTCTTGTAAAAGAAAAAAATCTAATTTTATTAAACAAACCTAGTTGGAAATGGCTTAAATTGGTATATAACTGTTCTCATTTTTAAAAGTATGTAAAGCTGGAATTTAAAATAACATTTTTTAAACAATGAACCTTTCAGATTTGAGATTTTAAATTTTTAACTTAATACAGGAAATGTGAATATGAAGGAAAAAAATTGAAACAGTATCTGTGACTGAAAAATCCCAAAACAAAAACAACTTTCTAGAAAAATTGCTCTGAAAATCCACACCTCAATCTCTTCAATCTTCTAAAAAAAGCTGGAGAAAAGCTAAACCAATATGACTCTATAATTAATCATTCTGGACTATAGTTGAAGACATTTTAAAAGATATAAAATTAATCAGTTTCCTTCAAAAGTCTTAGCAAAAATTCTTCTTGAAAGAAACTAGTGCTGTGATACTACACTTCAACAAAGTATGAAGAGCTTTCCATTTCAAGTACTAGATATAAACATGCGTAAGTCAAAAGGAAATGTTTTATTACTGTAATTGAAATTCACAGGTATTAAAGATATACATTATTGACATACCTTTCACAATTTTTCTGTGCATTTTCTCTATACTAGAAGCAGAACTGTCTAAATATTTAAAGTATAAAAAGTGTGAGAAAACAATGTTTATTTTATAATAAGTTGGAAGAAGCGACAACTTACAGGCTTTATACAAAATTCACCTGCAGCCCAAGACCCAAAACCCGATGAGCATCACATGATGTTCCAGCACGCAGAGTCACATTTTCCACAGAGACTGGTGTTTGGTATTGAACAATAGTCTGTAGTGATTTGCCAGATCACCTAATGGATTGTAACTTCCTCACTATGCATCCCTTAAGACAACAACCATCCAAATTACATGACACAGAAAAGACCTTAGGCTGGCCTACCCACAGAAGGTACATGTCTGATATTAGAAAACAATCTGTTTTCCAACCATTAGAAGTCAAAAATGTAAAAAAAATATGAAAACTCAAATGTGAAATGAGAGTTACCAGGCCGTATGTTTAAAAAGGTTCTTCCTAGCAAAACTCAAAGGTGACTACACTCAACCAATTCACCTTCTATACCAATCCACTCACAAAAAATAAACTACATTCACTGCTTGAATAGTGGATTGGTAAACTCCAGTTAGGAACTTCCCATGAAAACTTTATAAATTAAATCACCCCAGAACAGTTTAATGCTATTAAACCATTAATAGTGATTTTGATTTACATAGAGGAATGCATATATGGTTTCTACAATCAGTGTAAGTTCTACTGAGGTGTTCTGAATAAAAAGTTCATTTTCTGAATGACTTCATAACGTATTTTCTTCGCTGTTCTTCATTACTTGTTATATCTGAAACATCTTTCAGGAGCATTTCAAGGTTGATGAGCAGTAAATTATAATGATCTTGTTGGCAAGATGAAAATATATCATAAAGCCTCCATGCAAGCAGAATCATAGAATCATAGAAAGTTTTGGGTCGGAAGGGACCCCTAGAGGTCATCTAGTCCAACCCCCCCGCAGTGAGCAGGGACACCACTAACTAGATCAGGTTGCTCAGAGCCCTGTCCAACCTGGTCTTGAATGTTTCCAGGGATGGGGCCTCCACTACCTATCTGGGCAACCCGTTCCAGTGTTTCATCACTCTCGTTGTAAAGAATTTCTTCCTTATATCCAGCCTAAACCTATCCTGTTTTAATTTAAAACCATTACCCCTCGCCCTTTCACTGCTGTGTCTACTAAAAAGATAGTCCCCGTCTTTCCTATAGGCTCCCTTTAAGTACTGAAAGGCTGCAATCAGGTCTCCCCACAGCCTTCTCTTCTCCAGGCTGAACAAGCCCAACTCTCTCAGCCTGTCCTCATAGGAGAGGTGCTCCAGCCCTCGGATTAGTTTTTAGCCCTCCTTTGGACCCGCTCCAACAGTTCCATGTCCTTCTTGTGCTGAGGGCTCCAGAGCTGAACGCAGTACTCCAGGTGAGGTCTTATTAGAGCAGAGTAGAGGGGCAGAATCACCTCTCTCGACCTGCTGGCCATGCTTCTCTTGATGCAGCCCAGGACACAGTTGGCCCTCTGGGCTGGCAGCGCACATTGCGGGCTCATGTCCAGCTTTTCGTGTATCAGTATCCCCAAGTCCCTCTCAGCAGGGCTGCTCTTGATCCTTTCATCCCCCAGCCTGTGTTGATACTGGGGATTACCCCGGCCCAGGTGTAGGACCTTGCACTTGGCCGTGTTGAACCTCATGAGGTTCACACAGGCCCACCTCTCCAGCTTGTCCAGGTCCCTCTGGATGGCATCCCATCCTTCTGGTGTATCAGCCATACCACTCAGCTTGGTGTCATCTGCAAACTTGCTGAGGGTACACTCGATGTCGCGGTCCATGTCATTGATGAATATATTGAACAGCACCGGTCCCAGTACGGACCGCAGAGGGCCTCCACTCGTCACTGGTCTCCATCCGGACATTGAGCTGTTGAGAACTACCCTTTAGCTGCGACCATCCAACCAATTCCTTATCCACCAAACAGTCCACCCATCAAATCCATGGCTCTCCAATTTAGAGAGAAGGATATTGTGGGGGACCATGTCAAAGGCTTTACAAAAATCCAGATAGATAACACCCATTGGTTTTCCCTTGTACACTCTTGTTGTTACACCGTCATAGAAAGCCACTAGGTTGGTCATGCAGGACTTGCCCTTGGTGAAGCCATGTTGGCATGTAACTATTCTACCAAGCAGAGCTGAAAAAATGAACTTGCTACTGAAAAGTATTGAGCAAATCTTCTGAGAGAAAATACCATATCTCTGCATGTTTGAGGAGTTGTCCATCCATTAAAATACAAAATCAGCATCATTTCTACGATGGAGAAACTACATCAGTAGTCAAGGGAAGAGCTATGTATGTCATCTATCTGGACTTCTGTAAGGCCTTTGAAATGGTCCCTTACAAAATTCTTTTCTCAAAATTGGAGAGAAACAGATTTCATGGGTGGACTGTTCGGTGGATTAGGAATTGGTTGGTTGGTTACATCCAGAGTGTAGTGGTTAGCAGCTCAGTGTCCAGATGCAGATCGGTAACAAATAGTGTTCCGCAGGGGTCTGTATTAGGACCAGTAATACTTAATATCTTCATCAATGACATAGACAGTGGGATCGAGCATCTTCAGGAATTTTGCTGATGACACCAAGCTGACTGGTGTGTTCAGCATGCCAGAAGGACAGGATGTCATCCAGAGGGACCCAGAGAAGCTCAAGAAATGGGACCCTGTGAACCTCATCAGGTTCAAAAAGACCAAGTTCAAGGTGCTGCACATGGGTCGGGGAAATCCCCAGCACAAATACAGACTGAGAGTATAAAGGGCTTGAGAGAAACCATGAGGAGAAAGACTTGGGCGTGCTGGCTGATGAGAAGTTCAACATGACCCGGCAATGTGCGCTCACAGCCCAGGAGGCCAACAGTGTCCTGGGCTGCATCAAAAGAAGCGTGGCCAGAAGCTCCAGAGCCATTAATACAGGAAAGACATGGACCTGTTGGAGTGGGTCCAGGGGAGGGCCGCAAAAATGATCAGAGGAATGGAATACCTCTCCTATGAGGAAAGGATGAGAGTTGGGGTTGTTCAGCCTGGAGAAGAGAAGGCTCTGGGAAGACCTTACTGGGTTCTTTGAACAATTAATGTGGTCTTATAACAAAGAAGTGGGCAAAAGTTTTAGCAGAGCCTGTTGCAACAGGACAAGGGGTAATAGTTTTAATCTAAAAAAGAGTTGATTTAGACTAGATATAAGGAAAAAAATTTTTACAGTGAGGGTGATGAAACATTGGAACAGGTTGCCCAGAGAGGCAGTAGAATCCCCATCCCTGAGGACATCTGAGGTCAGCTTAGATAGGGCATTGAGCAGCCTGGTTGAGTCAAAATTGCCTCTGCCCAGCGTGAGGCAGGGGGGGATGACACGGGATACACTAAATGGCCTTTAAATGTCCCTTCCAACCCAAACTATTCTGTTTCTGTTCTATGATCAGCTGTCTCCCTTACTGTTTTAGTAACTGCTTTACATATCAGTTATACAGGTAGAAAACAGATTTTCTGGAAACCTGTGAAATGACAGAACAAATATGATTTTGTGTATCCTTTCCATCTAACATTTCTCTGTGGGGAACCAAAAGGAAGAAATGAAACTGTGCCACCTATATTTCCCCACACAGCCTTCACAGTAAACGATGAAACCTCATGACTGTTGATAACAAAAGCTTCCAGTACATTTGAAAAGTTACCATAAATTCCACAGGACCATTAAACCATTAAATCACTAACCATTAAAACCAGTTTATTTTTTGTATTGTGTCCAGATTGTAAAGCTAATTGGGAACAGAAAAAATTGAGGGTACCAGATAATAAATTATCTTAGCACTTCTTTCTCAATAACAGTGGGTGGGGAGAAGAGGGGGAAGAGAGAGAGTGCAATAAGAAAAAAATATGGTAGTGAAATAACGCAATATTTAGATATTTTCAAACGCAAAATCTTGACAGTGCGATAACATTTTTGTGAGAAGTTGGGATCTCTGGTCCATCAGTCAGGAAGACACCAATGATCAAGCTACAGGCTTAATTGTCCCCATTTGGATTTACTTGTCATCTTGGATTTACTTTACAACAGCCATCTCAGAAGTAACAGTTTGAGAAGATTATCTCAGCTCATCAGTCACAATTCAGCTTACAGTACTGTCCACTCAGAAACTATTAAAAGTGAATGGATCAAAACTCACTCATTTAATATGTACATGTCAAAGGGTAGACTTCTATATCAGCAGATTTAAGCTGTTTTAAAAGAAGGCAAAGACTACACATCAAGTTATTCACCTTTTTAAGGCATAATTGTTTAAATTCACCATCTATTGTGGGTTACATTTCATCTGTATGAAACTATTAAAGGAAGCCTTAAAAAAACTTACTTGAAAAAAATTCTAAATATTTTTTAGCAGGGTTAAACAATGTTAAACAACTAAAATGTAACTGACTTTAGATATGTATAAAAACCTTTCACATGATAGTAACCTATAGTTTTTATTCATTGGGATGAGGTTATCCAGTGAATAGTTCAACAAAGCAGAACAAAAGAGGAGAGAGTCTGAGAGAGCTGGGACTATTCATCCTGGCTTCTTGTGAAAATAAACCCTGTCCTGGCCGAACCCAGCACAAGACTTAAAAGACAGCTGGAGGTTTTGGAGGTGGCAGTGTACTAAATTTCACTCATCTCATTTTGCACAAATGGCCACACATCATTGTGAGAGACTGAAAAGATTAATGTGTGTTAATGCCTCAAACATTGTGGAAAAATAGCTGCCTCAGCCCTGGGCAGTGCTTCAAATGTCTGTCCTGAGCAGGCAGGATGGTGCCCACCCGCAGTGGAGGGTCTGCCCAGCAAGAGCAAACTGCAAAGAAGGAACCAAGATAACATAGGACGGGGAGCGCAAATTGGAGGATTTGCACTTTTGCGTTTCTGATGTGCCTTATCCAAATATGGCCAGAGGTCATATAAAGTTAATTTGAGGAAGGGGCTTGAGACCCTGTAAGAGACACATCACGATGTCTTCCTCCCACTGACGCCTGCGCAGAAGATCACAAATTTTCTAGAAAAATAGCCATAAAAGTTGCCAAGAGGTGTGGTGAAGGGTGGAGACTAAGTGATAAAAAGCACACCTGCAAAGAGCCTGGTTCGCGCCCGCCACCAGAGGATGCCATGCCTGTTATCGTCATCATGGGATCCTAGGGTGGCGATACCTTTTTTGTTTTCCCCTTTCCTTTCCTTTCCTTTCCTTTCCTTTCCTTTCCTTTCCTTTCCTTTCCTTTCCTTTCCTTTCCTTTCCTTTCCTTTCCTTTCCTTTCCTTTCCTTTCCTTTCCTTTCCTTTCCTTTCCTTTCCTTTCCTTTCCTTTCCTTTCCTTTCCTTTCCTTTCCTTTCCTTTCCTTTCCTTTCCTTTCCTTTCCTTTCCTTTCCTTTCCTTTCCTTTCCTTTCCTTTCCTTTCCTTTCCTTCTTTCCTCTCCCTGTTATAGACATTTTAGGTAAGAAATGATGTTGCCTATGTTTTCCGTGTTTTCCAAGTTACCTCTCTTATAAATAAAATGTTTGAACTGATTGTTTGGTGTAGTTTCACCTTAGTTTATCCCGAGGGGCTTCATAGAACCCGAGTCGCTTTTCCACCCCCCACAGGTGGGATACGACAATCATTGAAATAAAAAAGATGTAATTCATAAGCATACACAAGTTCTTTAACTCTGAAACCAAAATTGATACAAGGCAAAGTTTTGTGTGGATATAAAAAAAAAATAAAAGAAACATTTTGTCTATTGTCTGTTGCAAATTTTGGACGTGTTCCTGCAATCATTTTTGAATGTAAATAAATGATATGAGCAGATACTCAGTAAGTTTTCTTCTGTCAGTGATATCATTCTTGTGATTTCTGACATCCAGTCCTTATTAGCATAAAGTTTTTACCTTAGCAAGAAGTCAAATTATTTTGTGGTTTTAAGTATGAAGCACATCATTCTTGATTGTTTTGCTCTTCTTTCTGATTACTAAAAAGCAGAATTTCACGTTGTCCAGGTTTCAGCTGGGATAGAGTTAGTTTCCCTCGCAGTAGCTCATGTGTTTTGGATTCAGTACAAGAAAAATGTTGATAACACTGATGTTTTCTGTTGTTGCTATGAATCTAGGACTTTTTCCAGTTTCCCATATTCAGCTAATGAGCAGGTGTGCAGGAGCTGGGAGGGAGCATAGCCAGGCAGCTAGCCCAAGCTGGCCAATGGAGATGTTCCATACAATAAACTTCATGCTCAGTTTAGAAAAGGGGGTTAGCTGTGGGAGGGGAAGCTATCGGCTCTTCTCTTTTTGTATTTTATGATGATTAAAGATAGAAAAAGTTACTAATAGCATTTCCCAGTAAATTGCTTCATTAAACTGATAATGCCAAAAATTGTTTCACCTGCAACTTACCCTTATACTTGGTTTCTAGGCAAACTAACATTAATTATATACCAATTAAAGCACTTACAGATTTTAAGTGTCACAGACCTCTGATTTGGCTAAAGAACACTTCAGCGCAGTCATATTAATGAGAGTACTGAGACAAAAAACTATAAATGGAGTTAGAGATGGGGAGAAGCGATAAAAGAGACACTGGTGAAAGTGGGGGATTATAGACAGTTTCAATAACTGCCCCTACCTCCAAGGCTGCAAAAAGGTAAATTTTTTTTTTGTAATGGAAGATTCCCTTTTACAGACATAAATGCAGACGAATAACTGCGAAGAAAACATGGCCGTGAGTCATCCGGGAAGGTGCAAATCTTTATACAAAATCACTGCTACTTACCTTAAAGAGAAAATCACACTGCTGCCTCTACATTAGCTGTGATAAACAAAGAACTTTTTTTTGCTCAGAACTCAGAGTGTGACAAATTTTATTAATGATAAATTTCCAGATACTTTTTCCCAATAATTCTGTCTCATCCCTGTGTCCTTGTTAAAGTCTGGTGGACACTTGAAAGAAAATAAAACTCCAAACTTTGCAATGCAGGAAAAAAGTGAAACTAAACCCTAAAGAAAACTAATCTACAAGTAGTTAATGAAAAGAAATCATACCAAGGAGAACAGATCTGGTAGAACGGTGCCAAATGAGAAACCCTGACAGTAAAATCCTATGCAACATCGTAAATTCACAAGTCAATTTTACCCAAAGGTAGATAAAATACATTTCAAGAACATGCACATACGGACAAAATTGAATAAATGGGTGACATCAGAATATACAACTCATAGTTGAGAGATTCTCATAGAGAATTCATAGTACACATTGCTTCTTCAGTTGCTGAACAGGATGTCATCCCTTCTTCTGTATTTATGCTGAATTGTAAACATTATGACATTTGTGATGGGTAAAATTAATGAACACTGCTGGAATATTACTTGATTTTATCCCGGCAATGGTTTGATATCAGTAATTTAAGTGATTTTTAGTGCTTATTGACAACATGTTTTTAAGCAGTATGAATTATTGGGGTCAAAAGTACAGTAGACATGCAGTTGAATAGTGTCTAACGAACATCTTCTATTAATAAACATTAGACTTTGACAGAACACAAAATATTAGATTTCCTATGCTGATTTTTGACATTCCATCTTTCAAGTAGTCTTACTAATGTGATCACAATTTTCATCCTAATTGCTTCTGATTCTTGTATCTCTATAAAGATGCATTTTGAGTCATAAAGGTTGGGATTTACTTAAGGGTTCAGTTCATTTGTCTACACACGGGTGTCTTAAGTCATCCAAGCCACCCGTATGGAATATATTCAGGGTTGCTGGGAGACCTTTTCTGGAGCAGGACAGCCAGTGTCTGTGTTTGGGAGAGAGATTTGTACCAACGGAGTCTGAAGAGCAACAGAGTTGACCGAAAGTAAATGCTTATTTCAGGAAGAAGTACAGACTCATAACTACAACATCATGGAGCTTGGATCCCTAGCTAATGTGTAAACATCTATTTTATTAATATTAATATTTGACTGACTGAATCCAGAGTTGAATGTAGCCCATGTTTTCCAGCAAAACACAGGGAAACATTTACCTGATGAGTCAGATGGTACAAGGAAGCATTTGTAGGACAAGAAATTCAGTGTAGATTTTTTTTTGTCATTTTTGCTTCATGAAATAATGTTCTTATTTGTAATTTTTTTTAAAAGAGACAACCTAAAAAAGTAGTTAATATTTTGAAGATTTGAGATATTTTGGCATAGTTTCTATAATACCGAGATAAATGATATGATGAATACAAGTTCTTGATAATTCAGAAGAAATTTTTCAGATAATTGCATGACGACACAAATATTACTGCCAGTTGGAATATATACATTGTCTGTGTACACAGAGCACACAGAATATAGGAACGACGAAAAGTTTTCTTGCTCTTTTGCTACAAAACATTTTGAACTTTTACAAGTTTCACAGCTCAAAATTAGATATTTTCCTACTTTAACTCTCTTTTTCATGTGTTTTGTCAGGACTTGCAAATAGTGGCACAAAAAATGCATTGGAATTCATGGAGACTCCAGATCCTGCTTTATCCTACCTTATTTTCACTGCTTTAAACAGACATTTAAAGACATCTCAGTTATCTTTCTTCATAATTTTCTTGCTGAAGACACAAAATAGCAAGGGATATTTTACCATTGCTACCCAATTCCAGGTCTCATTTTCTTCTTGCATAAGTTTTTTCCCCCTACAAAGAGAAAACAAAACACTGTTCTTCATGTGCTATCACAAGGTACTCACTTTGAGCGGGGAGAAACAAGTTTTAGAAAGCATGAAGCAAGAGTGTCTTTTCCTCAGACATTTCAATGAATCAAATCTTCAGTGAAAGAAGTGATGAAGTAATACTGCAAACTTGATAACAACTGAGGTCCGGTCCCTGTTTTTCTGTAATAAGCTTAAGTAAGGTGTCTAAAAACTTATAGATGTTAAAAGTGACCTATGCAAGCTGTGGTTGATTGAGTTCCCAGTCCTAAATTATATGTTCAGGATGGCCCTTGAAGTATGTGAGAGAATTAGAGGTCTAAGGACATCTCACAAAGAGTTCAGTAAGGAAGTTTCATTGCAAGTTTTTGCACAGAAGATGTGGAGTCGGGCTTATGTGCACAAGTATTTCTTCATCTGTTTTGTAGATGATGGCACACAGTAATGGTAATTGTTATTTTGGGGGAAAAAATAAAAATACAAATTGCAGAAAGAAAGAAAGGGAGATAGGGAAATAAAAAAAACAGTAAAGAAAAGAGTAGACAAAATTCAAAGGATAAGAGAAAGGAAAGCTTTCCCTGGTGGCCAGTGAGGAAGAGATGCAACAGTGTTCCTAGGCAAGCATTTTAGGACCTGCCTAAACTCCCTAACGGATGTTCCTACTTATTAGTGCTGATTGGAGAATGTTATGACAGAGGTTGAGAGGGGCAGGGTTTTGCATGCTGACTGGTCAATAAGCTTTGTGCATGAATATTATTGGATAAATCTGTATGCAAATTATAGGAAAAAATGAAGGAGAAAGACGATGTGACTCTTAAGCCAGTGGCAATCATTTCAGCCACTGGCAACCTGACCTAACAGTATCAGGGTTTACAGATATAGGGCAATAACAATATTGGCACAAGACCAACAGCATGAGAAAATAGGAAAACTACAGAGTCTTTGGAAAAGCAACACCAGCTTGTGTGAAAGGTTACAAAGCTTGGAGGAAAAGCAGACTACAGAATTGCACATGGAAACCCTGAGCATTACCTGGGTTAAGACATTTAAGGCACTCTAGAAAGAGCAAAGGAAAAAGGGATCATAGTTCTATGAACTTGAAAACCTGACCAAGGAAATGCACTCACCTCTGATGAGTGAAATATCTCCCTCTTCTTCCTTCCTAAGATGTGATGCTTAGGTTTTCATAAATTCAGTTTCATGACTTGAAATTCAGCTGAGATTTCCCTAAGTCCACAGCAAAGATAGACCTTGCCTGCTCTTTGGTTTGGAACAAAGAGAAAGATGAATGTCATCCCAAGAACAATAAAGGTAATAAACAAGGTTTTTCAACTTTTTTGTGCGCTGACTATGTAGTCAATGGCCTTGATGGACTTGTCAATGCAAGACAAAAGACATGCTCGGACTCAGGTGCCAAGAGCCGAAGAGTTAACAAAGGGAGCAATTGACTTGTACTTATTTTATTAGGTAGGAGTAAGGGGGGAATAGCTCATCACTGTAAATCAAGTGATCTGGGGGGCACTGTGGAGGTCATGCAGCCAGAGGTTGCTTTGGATAAAGAACAGATGCCCGCTTCGGAGGTGTGTTGAACTACTGAGTCGCTCTTGTGACGACACAACATTCCATGCGAAGAGGCAATCGACACATAATAATTGACTTAGTCCCACCTTGCCAAAATTTTTTCAAATGTATAAAAGATGCACTTGAAAACTCTCTTTGGGAGGAGGAGCCAAGTGAAAACCTTACCTGATGGACAGGTTGACGGGCCTGAACCTCTCTTCCCTCCCCAAGAAGGGACGCCTTTTTGGTAAGAGTTGTGCCTCTGACTTTGTCAGACATATCCCTGGGAACACATTGTTAGCTGAAGCGCTAAACCATTACCTTGAGCTCAACAGTTGTAGACAGTGCATTTATCAATGGCAATCCCGAATCATACAATCATAGATTGGAAAAGATCTCTAAGATCATCGAGTCCAGCCATTCACCCAACACCACCATTCCTACTAAACCATATTCCAAAGTGTCACATCTACTCAACACCTCCAGGGATGGGAACTCAACCACCTCCCTCGGCAGTCTATTCCAATGTCTGACCAATCTTTCAGTAAAGAAATTTTTCCTAATATTTGCTCTAAACCTCCCCTGACACAACTTGAGGCCATTGCCTCTCGTCCTATCGCAAGTTGCCTGGGAGAAGAGACCAACACCTGCCTCTCTACAACCTCCTTTCAGGTAGTGGTAAAGACTAATAAGGTTCCCGCTCAGCCTCCTCTTCTCCAGTCTAAATAGCCCCAGTTCCCTCAGCCGCTCGTCATAAGACTTGCTCTCTAGACCCTTCACCACCCTCATTGCCCTTCTCTGGACACTCTCCAGCAACTCCATGTCTTTCTTGTAGTGAGTGGCCCAAAACTGAACACAATACTCCAGGTGCGGCCTCGCCACTGCCAAATACAGGGGCACAATCACCTCTCTACTCCTGCCGGCCACACTGTTCCTGATAAAAGCCAGGATGCTGTTGGCCTTCTTGGTCACCTGGACACACTGCTGACTCATGTTCAGCCAGCTGTCAACCAGCACCCCAAGGTCCTTTTCCGCCAGGCAGCTTTCCAGCCACTCCTCCCCATGCCTGTAGCATTGCATGGGGTTGTTGTGACCAAAGTGCAGGACCCGGCGTTTGGCCTTGTTGAACCTCATACAATTGGCCTCGGCCCATTGATCCAGTCTGTCCAGATCCCTCTGCAGAGCCTTTCTACCCTCAAGCAGGTCAACACTCCCGCCCAACTTGGCGTCATCTGCAAACTTACTGAGAGAACACTCAATCCCCTCATCCAGATCAGTGATAAAGTTGTTAACAACACTGGACCCAAAACTGAGCCCTGGGGAACACCACTTGTGACTGGTTGCCAGCTGGATTTAACTCCATTCACCACCACTCTCTGCGCTTGGCCATTCAGCCAGTTCTTTATCCAGCGAAGAGTACTCTCATCCAGACCATAGGCAGCTAGTTTCTCCAGGAGGATGCTGTGGGAAAGAGTGTCACAGGCCTTACTAAAGTCCAGGTAGACAACATCCACAGCCTTTCCCTCATCCACTAGGTGCATCACCTGGTCAAGCAGGACCTGCCTTTCATGAACCCGTGCTGGCTGGGCCTGACCCCCTGGTTGTCCTTCACATGCCTGGTGAGCGCACTCAGGATGAATCGCTCCATAATCTTGCCTAGCAACCAAGGTCAGGCTGACAGGCTTGTAGTTCCCAGAATCCTCCTTCTGGCCCTACTTGTAGATGGGTGTTACATGGGTGATCCTCCAGTCACCTGAGACCTCCCCTGTTAGGCAGGACTGCTGATGGATGATGGAGAATTTCTTGGCCAGCTCTTCCGCCAGTTCCCTCAGCAATCTGAATCTGTGATACCTGTCTCTTGAATAAATTACTTATTGTTTCAACTTTGCAAGACTGTTTCTGTGAAAGTCCTTGCAGGGGCTCTGAAAGGCAAAAGTTGAATCTAATCAGAGGCTACATACTTAACCCTTTAGACATAAACCCTTGACTAAGTCTGGGACTAGGAGTGGATCCAGCTGCATCTAGACTCCTGTCCGAGAGAGAGTTTAGAACGCAGGGCAGTCTGTTCTGAACCTCATGACTCAACAGGAGGGCTTTTCATTTGCTGCTTATCAGATTTCTTTATCCCTTTTAATGCAACAGACTGCAAGGAAATTAGAAGCATAAAAAAAATATTGGCTTAGACAGCAGTTGAGCAAGACTTGTCAATAGCTTAGTGATATCTAAAAGACTGAGAATTGAGATTAAGCATCCATCCATATATTCATATATTGCTATACATTTAACAGTACACATATGTATTGATATGACCTCCAAATGGAGTGGGTTTGTTTGTTTGTTTTTTCAGGAAAATTCTAAAATTCCAGGAAGTTTTGAAACCATCATTCAGAAACATTTCTGCATAAAGAAAATGAGAGAAAAGTAAAATACTTAATCACACAGAGAAATATATATACCAGTTATGGGCCAATCCTTACTATCTGTTGGAGTATGGATAAAAAAATAAAATAATTACGGGAAAGATACTTAGGGGTACTGAATTTGTCTTTTTTCTTATAATTTGAGCAATAATTTTTATGCATTCCAAGCTACTGTCCAATTTCTTGAAATACAGAGTTTTTTGTTCCTTTTACCTCAGACAATAAACTCTTGAAAAAGCAGGCTCAGTAACGAATAGATGAAAGAGTAAATGTATAAATTTCTAGCTAAGAAATGTATCTGACTCTTCCTGTCTTTAATACAGAGATGAATAGGACATTTACCAAATTAATAGAGTGTGCTAGGAACATACATTCCACAATTATTCCCAGACGAGAACAAGCAGTCTCACATAGTTGATGTGTAATTGGGAAAGGAATCAAAGAAATTTAGCACAAAGAACTGAGAGTACACTACTAGACACAGTCCTGGATTCATGAGTCAAGGCAGAATAACGGAATACTGGACCTCTCCCAGTTTTATGTATAATGCTTCTCTGAGCATTTGTAAGTCCTGTTTTTTCACATTCCACCTTGGCCAGCTGGTCATCAGGTTCTGGTGCCAGTGTCTAGGATGAACTGCATAACATAGGCAGGGACTCAAAAGGAGTGTAAATAGTAGCAGGCAAGAAGACTGTTAGAAAAGAATAAAGCAGAGTTTTACTTTTGAGGCTACTTAGCAAGACATTCAGATAACATAATTTTGTATGGAAAGTGAAAACCCATTACAATCAACCACTGAGTTAAGTGACATTGTCACTTCAGTATCTTTGTTGACTCAAAAATCTTCCCTAAATTATCAGACATGACAAATAGATTAACTATCTGACAACAGAATTAGCCAAATCCACAAATACCTTTTCTTTTTTAAAGTGCATATGGGGCTCAGGTATTCTTATCTTCATTTGAAACATACTTTCATTACACAAAAAAACTCATAGAACAACTTGAATATGTTTTTGCTACATCACCAGTCCGGGAGTCACTCTTACAACAGTTTCCAAAGAACAGATTCATTTCACTACTATGAATCCCTTACAAAGCAATCAGAAAATTAAGAAGCTTGGAAAACAGCTGTTTGTGTGTCAGAAAAGTCATAGAGTTACTTTCAGAAGTATCAGAATAGTGGAGAGATATAAATCCTTATTACATATAGGTACAAGATATGTGAGTTTCTTTGTCTCTGGTCAGTTTACAAGGATCTTTTGTTTGGAAGGAAAGGAAAATTAAAAATATTTCATGCTAGCTGTGACTTCTATTAATAAATGGTGTGCTATTTCTGTCTATAACATCTTGAAAAGGACTGTGTTGTTTATCAACAGTTATAGTCTGCTATGACCTGAAAGCATAAACATGTTAAGATTTCAATTATATGGACAAAATAGGATGAGCTCAGCTATACAGGGAACTATATTTTTTAAATCATATCAAATGTACTGATTTACACCTCAAAATTTGACCTTCTGTCTTTGGAACAGAGGTGACACAATGTAGAACTCCTGCAGAGAAGCAGCATGATCTTCTGATAAAATAATCATCTGATAACATTTAGTCTGAAAAAGAAATATGCTGTGGTTCTGTCTCTGTTACAAAGTCAAGTCACTTAATCTCTTCGGTTGAGATTCAGTTCCATTTTGCAACATATTTATGCAGCCTCTGAGACTGAGCTTGAGGAAGTTAGTGATGCACAGACCTGAGTGAATTTACTCTTATTTAGTTCCTTTCTGAAAACCTGGAATAACAACTTCCCTATCTGCAAGACATAGATGTATTTTAATAATATTCTTGTTCCTTCACACTTTTCAGATGTGGGGACTGTATTCAGAACATTCTTTATGTAAGATTTGTAGCAATTGTGGTCCAAAACCGTGTGAATAATTTCATACAACTAATCCAATTATTTCAACGCAAATTGTAGCATTTAGTACCTCTTAATTAAAGTTGGTTTATCTTGAGCCTGACCATCTCTAAGTTTTAGCTCTGCATACAAGCATGCTTCTCAGAGCATTTTTAGTACTATATTTTTCATAAGTGAAATCTTCAGTATTGTGCAGCTAGAAAATGAAATAACTCTCATGCACACCTTTCAGACTGAAGTGATACAATTCAGTGTGTTTCTCTGTTCATGCTGAAGCATTGCTTGAACTGTTGTGACTCTCCGAACTTTAAATATTCCTTGTCTTCTCTGAGAACAATCCAAGACCATCAGATAATGCGGCAGCCATTCATTTTGTAACAAAGCGCATGGCTCAGTAGCCGAGATGGAAGATTTAACACAAGAAACACTCCTAACATTCTTTAGAAGTACTAGCAGCCCACTGATGATATGTCCTTGAAATGAGTGTGCTGTCTTTCTTTATTCGTTATTCACTCCTTTTTCTTTTAACTGAAATCAGTTTGGGGTGGGGCGTGTGGGGGGAGTAGTAAAAAGAAAAGACAGTCTTCCCTCAGTAGGTCTTACTGCATCACGGACAGACTTTGGTTCAAGCCTTTGTGTTAGGAAGTCTGATGTTTTCCATTTGATGTTAACAGGACTTTTGCTGTATCTGTATTAGGAATCCTTTTTTATTTTAAACTGTCCCCCATATCCAGTCTTTATTTTATTATTTTACTGAATTCACAGAGTCAGAGTAAAATTTAGGTTCCACTGTTGCCCTTTCTGGGAAACTTATTCTTATGCTTAATCGCACCAGCTGGAAGAATTTTTTTCTTATGGCCAATCAAGATTTACCTTTTTGCAAGTTGATCCATTGCCTTCTGTCCTGTTGCTGTGCACCTTTGAGCAGAGCTTGTATTTTCTAGAACCAGTCATTAGATAAATGAAAGCTATGTGTTCCAAACAGAATAAAAATAATTTAGGTAAATAATTTTGGTCTTGTAACAGTAACACTGCCATGGATAGATGTGTATAATTGAAAAGCAGGGGCAGAAACAAACTATTATGCATGCATGCACATACATTCACACACACGCACACACACACAAACACTTTTAGCAAACTACTACTCTGCAGAATGAATTTTCAATGACCGTAAAACAGGAATGTATGCATGATCAGGTCATTGAACAAGAATAGATCAGAATACACAGGGGCTACTAGTAAGTAAGTTCCGGTAAACCCTACCAAGATAAAGTAACTCAAACAAATGGTAAAACACATCTGAGAAATGTGAATTGTGCTATCAAGAAATTATATCTTGATGGATGCTGAAGTCATGGAGCCACATGTGGAAATAAGATCAGAAAACTGTGTCTTGGAGGGTGCAGAATAAAAACAGGAACCCAGTTTGGGAAAATCTGTCCACCATTGTCTTGGGATTGCTTAACGTTACCAAGTATATAATGTTTCAAAGTTTCCCATGATTGTAGCATAGATCAAGTTGTCTTTAGATAGTTTATATGAGATTGCAACATAAACCAGTAGCTGGCTGGGATCTGATGTTTCCAGACAGGGTAGGCAGAACTGATCATTATGGTTTCCTGCAATTTTACCTGTGTAAGAGTTATCTGAAAGGAATTACATCTCTATTACTTGCTTTTCATCTAGTATCACACCATTGGCACTTGGCTGTAAATTTTGTGCAACTGTCACGCAATCCAGTTTCCTTTACTCCATGTCTTCCTCCTGCCATGTCTCCAGTCTGTCAATGTCTATCTTGTAATGTAGGGCCCAAAAGTGAACATGGTATTCAAGAAATGGCCTAACAAGTACTAAGTAGAGGTGAATAATCACCTCCCTTGACCTTCTGGATACACTTTTGTTAATGCAGCCCAGGACACAGTTAGCCTTCACCATAGCAGGAGTGCAATGTCGACTTATGTTGAACTTGTCTTTCACCAGGATCCTGAATTTTTCTTCAACAAAGCATCAGCCTGTGAGGTCATTGCACAGTTTATATTGATGCATGGTGGTGTTTCATCCCCAGGGCAGAACCTGGAATTCACTTTTGTTGGACTTCATGAGGCTTCTGCTGGTTCACTCCTCTGGCTTGTAGGGGTACCTTTGAATGGCAGTCCTGGTACCCAGCAGATAGACCCTTCGTACCAGTCTACCCAGTTTAATTCACCTGTATGCCGTTTGGTTCAAAGGGACAACGTACAATATTATAACCATTGCTTCCTGGACTGTAGGAAAATTTAAAATACTGACTAGATGTTCACTTTGCATTGACTCTGGCCAGGAGTGAGGACTAGTTGAAGGTAACTCGTGCCACTTTATTTTACTACTAAGATTTTTTTATATATAAAATTATGTTCAAGCATTTATGGTGTGTATATTGCTAGATCCAGAGAAGAGTAAGCTAGGTAACAACAGAACAAGAGATAAAATATTGGCTTACAGGAAAAAAAAAGAACAACCCACCAAAATTAAAAATCAGATATTAAGAAAACCTGACTGAAATGGTGCTAAATAACGACGAAGTAACAGAACAGAAATACGTGATTTGCTATGACATGCATAAAAATAAATAATTTATTCTGGAAAAGTAATCTTGTTTTGTAGTACAACTTGAGCTGAGGTGAAAGTACCGGCATGTCTTCTGGTTTGCTTTTTTTTTCCTCTAAAAGAGGAAAAGTAACGAACAACATTTGACTGAAAACCTCAAGCCTGGGGTCCAAAGAAATACCTATATACATCTTTGCTTTTGTCTTTCCTTACAGGTCGCTTATGAGTTACCATTCAAAAAAGTTACAATAATATGGTTTTTTAATAAAAATGAAAACATGCCATATGCAAATCTGTCATACTTAAATGAATTTGTTTTCCTCAACAATAAAAAATGTCTCATATTGAAGAACAGTATTATGTTCAGATCCCCTCCGAGTGAAATGGAATTTCAGGCTTTAGGATTAGAATTCAAATGAAATTAGGCACTATCTTATTTACTTACACAAGAGCCAAATTTTCCACTGCAGCTGACAGTGAAGTTCACAGATTTTGTATGAAAGGAAAATTATCTTAATTTTTACTTTTTTGTTTTAGAATAAACACGATCAATGAAACCTATTTTTTTCTGAGAGCAACTGCCTCTTACCAAGCTAAAGGAATTTCTTTTGAAAACTTTTTTTGAAGGAAAGAAATCTAAAAAATTTGAACTGCTGGGCAATCACCACTCTGCTAGAGGATAACTAGCTCATTTACTGATTTCCATCCATGTGCCTGCTGAAGCCTGCTGCTTCAGAACAGAGTACAGGAACTGACTTTGTTTTAGGATATCTACAGATGGTCTTCCGCAGTAGGAAATTTATTTAGTAACTCAAAGAGGTATGATATACAAGTCTTCCTAGTGTGACTCCAGGAGTGTAAGTAAGTACTTTCACAATTAAGTAACTATTCATCGTTTTTATAGGAACTTTTTTCAGGGTAATATTATACATGGGAACAAACAACCAAATTTTACATAATTTATACACCTCCAAGAGTAAGTGCAAGTAAATAATCTTAATCAGTAATAAAATGCTACATACATTTCCTATACCTCCAGCTCAGCCTTTCCTTGACTGTCAAAAGAGACCAATTTATGTTAGTAGGCTTTCCTTGCTTCCCGCAGGTCCTGGCAGAGGCAAAAAATTTTCAGTCAGATTTAAAGAAAGTGACAAAGAAACAAATGCCATTTTATCACTTTCTAGTCCAGTGAGTCAAGGATCATCGCTACCATGTTACATTTTTACAGATATATTTATTGCTAACTAATTTATGTTCTACTGTAGAAGAGTGTAGGCGTGGGTTACGGATCCGTTGTAACGATGTGACCCCAATATGAGTATGATCGTACACCTTTATTAGTCAGCAAAACAAGGTTTATATAGCAAAACTATTACAGCATCTGAATGGTTAAAACCCCAACCCATATATAGGCAAAACTACCGCAACTCGTTGTGATTGGTGCAGAGCTGCATCTCGAAGTGAAAACAGTACTGTGGCAGGAAACAACGTGGCAGGAAGGAAGTGACAGTGTGGCAGGAAACGGTGACGTTCCCCCTGCTCCAGTGTCCCGAGCTCGTCGCTCTGCCTTCCCAGCAGGGTTCCATGTCAGCCACTCCCAAGGCTCACTTCCGGATCAGAAGCTGGGTTGCTCAACGCACCAAACTATGTCCCCTCTCGTCCAGCCAGGACTCCACAGAAGAGTTTACTTTGAAAGAAAACATGCTAATTTTGGATAACAGATACTGGAGTCTTCTCTATTTCCTGCAGGTTTTGTGCTACAATTTTAGTCCAAAAGGCAAGCAAACAGACAACAGAAAAGAGCTGAAGTTATGTGTTGAAAGTGAAGCTGGCACCTTCCTTAAGATACACAGAGAGTTCAAAGCCTTGTACCAGGCTTAGGTCTTGGACAGACTGATTCCCCAAACTGTCATCCTTCCTAACATTTGTTCAGCTTTATTGACATCAGTCACCTTGGATGTACTCTTAATCAGGAATTAATTAGATCTACTCTGAGCAGAATAGAAAGGGACCATATTAAAATCATAAGCAACAGCCTCTCTGTGCTAAGGCTCCAAACGCTGGCAACAGCAGTTAAGGGGAACAGATGCTAGGAGCAGAACAATCTGGGGAAAAAAAAATAAAAGCATCCAGTGAAAGGGGGCCACAGGTTTGTTGTATTTTTAAAAAAATCTTGTCACGTCATGTTTCACACTAATGTTGTTTTTCTAAAAGAAGATTTTTTAAACACTGAGGTTTTTTAAGCCGGCTATTCACTTTGTCATGACCATAATGCATGTCAGAGTTTCAGTGTGGTGTTGCTTTCTGCAACTAGAGTGTGGGAAGAGGAGAGACCACAGTCTTGAGAGGCACTCTTCTTTGGCAACATAGATTTCAAGATCTTTCAAAATCCTTTTCACTATGCCACAAACCACACATAGACAGTATCCATGTGATACTATTACTTTTCTCTCTGATTTTACAGGGGTGCAGCAACTATTAGATAATGCAAAAGTAATGTAAGGAAATGATATTATGTGATGTTGAAGAAGTGTTCACTTTATGTAGTCAGAAAATTCTCTTCTGACACTATATTTTATGAATCCAGATGAAGGACATAAATATATGTAAAAGATACAATACACAGCATACAACATTATGTAACATAGAATCATAGAATCACAGAATGGTTTAGGTAGGAAGGTACCTTATAATTCCAACCCACCTGCAGCGGCAGGGACACCTTCCAGTAGACCAGGTTGCTCTAAGCCCCATCCAGCCTGACCTTAAACACTTCCAGGGAGGGGACATCCACAGCTTCTCCGGGCAACCTGTTCCAGTGGCTCACATATATTATATTATAAATAATACATAATGTCTAATATATCATATGCAATATACTTTTAATATAACATATGTAGTGTCATTTCAAATATTTTAATAACATCAGAACTCTGATTTTTTCAGACAGTTCTGTCTTTTTCTATGTTCTTATATTGCTTCTAATGAAGGAGAAATAAAATATTCTTTAACATTTAAAGTGATGCTCAGTCTTATTGCCATCGCTGAGCTAAATGTATTGTGCAATTCACCGAAAAAGAAAAGCATATTTGTGTTTTTGTTGACCTCATGCTTTCATAAATTTCATTCTCACTCATGTCTCACACAAACAAAATATATTCTGTCTACTCAAGGCAAAGGAGAAGAGATCACAGCACTGCAGAAAACCAAAACTAAATAAAATAGTAAGACAGAAGCCACAGAATCCTTAATCATTCTGGACTGCATGTATACAAACACACCTGCCTTCCAACTTCAGAGTCAGCTAGCCAGCATAAGAAAAACAAACTTTTTTCTGTCCACAGCAGAACTGGTTTCAGAGGAAAACATATCCTTCACTCCACCGCAAGAGGTCTTCAGTAGTGAAAAGCTTGATGACTTCTGAAGTGTGTTGATGACAGTTATCGACTGTGACTTGCCTTTTCATAAAAACAAATTAAAAACTAACCCTTCGTAAAATTTAATTTCTCTTCACTGTTATAATTTTAAAAGCTTCAGTCAGAATTTAATTGGAATCACTGGAACTTTAGAAATGTCAATGGTATCTGAAATATAAGTATTTTATAACATATAAGGATGGTATCTTTTATTATTAAAACCTTTTAAATTTAAATATTGCTGAAATTCAGTCTCCGTTTATTTTGGTTTTAAACCCATTTTCTGCAACACTTTCTTAAGAACCTAGGAAGTGCTGTATTATTTGACTAGATGTCTGTCTAAAGCTATATTTTAAAAGCAGAGTATTATTTCAGTAGTAATCAGTATGATATGAACCATATCAAGGTTAAAAAGCCCCTCTGCAGGCAGGTAAGAAGTAATTTACCCTCATAAGGAGTTTCCTCTTTGACCAGTCAAGTGGCTGGCTTATGCTTTAAGGAACAGTTTCATATTTCTTAAAAATATATATATAAAATACTCCTTTACTCTCAAAAAACTTCAGTTATCTTTAAATCTTTCTAACTTTATTGCCTCTGTGGTGTCTTCTGGCAATAGAAACTGCTGATTAATTATGCATTTAGAAAAAAGACACTCTTATCTATTTCTGAGCAAGGCTGTCCTCAAGTAAATTGCACTGCAGGAATCAAGATCTGAGTATCCTTTCTCTTCTTACTTTTTCATATTGTATGTTGCATTTTTACTGAACACAAAAGATGTAATGCGGTGGGAAAGTAGCCCCAGTCCAACAACAACAAAAGCATAAATTACAGCCTCAGTTAGAAATGGAAACAAAGACAAAAGAAGTCTTTGTGGGGTGAAAACTAAAGACAGTAGCACCATTTGTTATTATCTGTAACAATCTAAATGCAGCAGGGAATCCTTTGGGCACGTTACACTACTCACCTTACTAACAAGCATCCCCTTTGATACCAATCACGTCTTCTCACATATTTCCTGTGGCCTAACAGTGTTGTCTTTACCTTGTGTGAAAGTGAAGCCACTGACCTCATTTGGCTCTGTGAAAGTGTAGGACACCCTGATATTTACCCTCCCAACCTTTCTTCAACATAAAAGAGCACTGACAGAGAGTAGCCTAATGTCATAACCACACTACAACTCCCGAGTCAGAGTGAAGAAAGGCAATCTCTAGTTTACCTTCTAGGTCTCTCCAAGCAGGGAAAAAAAAAAAAAAAGGTGAAAAAAAAAAAAAGTGGAGAGGGGAAGAGTCACTCCTACACAGTAATCTTTCCAATTAATTTTCTGATTGTATATTAATGTAAGAAAACCATAAGATATATGGAAATGAAAACTTCTGTTTAAATGGTCCAGAAACAAAACTGACTTAATTGTTGAAAAGGGCAATATATTTTAAAAATACATTAATACTTCGAATATCACAACGGATGAGGAGAGAAGGAGTATGAAGATTTGAAGTAGGCTAAAAAACCTGTCAACCCATCAAGGCATAGCTGTTTATATTACTTTCTTCTTCTGTTTTCCCCAAGCCCAGAAGCATTTAATTAACACCCTGTGTAAAAGACATTGTTTGAAGTCATAGCGCTAATAAAATCAATGGCAAAGCTTTCAGCAACTTTGTGACAGACAGGGTTTCATTAATGGCTCCTCTAGAAGTTGTTCTGAAGTAGCTGTTTCTGCAGTTTCCTATGGTTGTTATTATTGTCTTTATTATTACTATTATTGTGATTATGATTAAATATTTATGAATTTTCATGACCAAGACTTGAAAGAATACCTTTTAGCTTATATCAGACATGAAAGAAAAGAAATCTAGCAGGGCAGACCGTAAGCATATGTGGAATGTGAGAGCATCTGCTTCAAGGAGGTGATCCCATCAAGGATGTCTTCAGTGCAAAGTGGGTAAAATAAGCAATGGGAGAAGCAATAAACAAGAAGACACACAGACACAAAGCCAATAGACAAGGGATTGCAGAGGCAGTACCAAGGACAAAAAGTCTCCAGTCACCAAGCAATTGGCCATTATGAAACTCCTGGCACAGCTCTGGAGAGGAACAGCATGGGCTTTGTCACTCATAAGAAGGCGGAAACAAGGACATGAAACAACAACGTCATCTTCCATGCAAAAGAATGGAAGCTTGTAACAGCAAGGACCAGTAGGAGAAAGTGACTTAGCCTGAAGGCTGAGGTGCCCTTGCAAAACCACTTCATCGCTCTGCAGAATGAAGAGAAAAGACCCATCATACCAGAAGAGACACTGGAGCTGAGTAAGGCAGCCCGATCTGCTCCCCGTATAACAACCAGCGCAACTAAGAAAAGGCAATAGGTGACAGCAGTAGGTGACTCTTCTGAGAGGAGTGGAGGCACCCATTTGCTGACCTGATGCACTATCTAGATGTGTGCTGCTTAATGGGGGCACATATCAGGGACATCACCGAGAGACTACCAAACCTGGCACAGTCAACTGACTATTATCCACTGCTGTTGTTTCACATGGGCACCGACGATACAGCCAGGAGCAGCCTCAGGAGAATCAGGATAGATTACAGAGCCCTGGGAGAGATGGCGAAGGATTCTGTAGCACAGGTAGTTTTTTTATCAGTCCTCATGATCAAAGGGAAGGGGTTTGAAAGGGACAGACGAATCTGGAAAATCAAGAAATGGTTACAGGACTGGTGCCACAGCCAGGGATTTGGTTACTTAGACCATGGGAATTGTTTTGAGAAGCCCGGTCTACTGGGGGTTGATGGGGTCCATCTGTGGGCCTCAGCAGGGCCCCCAGTGCAGTGCAATTGATGAGGGAGGATGTGTTGGAACTTGTGGGCCATAAACACTGGGAAGAAGGGAGTTAGTGCCCAGCCATCCTGACCCTGAGAAGAAGAGAGATAGTGCCGAGCCATCCTGAGGGAGGAAGCAAGGCCTTGGATAAGATAAGAAAAGAATGTGTCTGCATGGCCTTAGTTTAGATGAGCTTAGGAAAAGAATGTGTCTGTATTAGCAACTGTGTTAACCAATCAATAGGTGCCTAGTTTGAAACTTAACCAATCAGTTTAAAACACGCTGCCTTCTGATCTGTATAAATGTATCTGTGTAAGAACAATAAAACGATCATCCTGCTTGCATCAAGCGGTGTCCCGTCTCTCAATCGCGGCAAATTGGTGACCCCGACGTGATTCGGAGAAAAACCACCTATCTGCGTGGCATGCTGCGAGTCCCACAGGACGTTGAATGAGCTGCTGAAAGGAAGCAGGAGCCGGCTTAAACAATCCCTCCGGAGCTGAGAGGTGAGCTGTGGGAAACATGGGATGTCAGACGTCTTCCCCAGAGAGAGACGTATATGAGCTTATGAAAGCTCTCCTTAAAAAACATGGAAAGAATATTTCTGGACATGATCTTAAACTAATGCTTAAATGGGTACAAGTGAAGATGCCCACTGTAACTGCGTCTACTATCTTTACACGGGAACTTTGGGACGATGTGGGGGTGAAACTATGGGACGCGGCAACAACAGGGAACGCTGAAGCGCAGCGTATGCTCCCCTGGTGGAGGAGTGTTTTTGAGACTTTAAAAGCGCAAGAGAAAAATCATAAAGACAAAGCAGGGGAGGAGGATAACTCTCCCACGGCGCCTCCGGTGCTGCCGGAGAGCAAACTCTTAAGAGTGTGTGCTGCAGGATACTCCCCGGGGGGGGATCCTTTTGACCCGGGTCCGGTGGATCCTGAAAAAGAACCGGATCTCTACCCCCCTAACCCGCACGATGTGTGGGCTAATATAAGACGCCAAGCCTTGAAGGAGGGGGAGTTAGAAATTGCTAAAACAATTGTAGCCCCTGTGATCTATCAGGGTCGGGGGGCTCAGTGGGAGGCTTTATCTTTCTCGGTAATTAAGGAACTGCGTCGTACTGTTACTGAGCACGGGCTTTCTTCTCCGTATTTTGCAAGTTTGTTGTCTTCTGTTTTTGACACTTACGTTATGACTCCGCATGATTTAAAATCTTTAGCGCAACTGTTACTGACTCCGACACAGTACTCCCTGTGGGAGTCACACTGGAGGGGGGGACTCCAGGCACTTTGTCACGACTTACGTGGGTCACGGCAATGCAGCTATAGCTGCGCTGACTATAGAGCACCTTACTGGCACGGGTCAGTATTCTGATCCGGTGGCTCAAGCCCGGGATATCCCACGGGAAGCTCTTGAAGCGATTCGTGAAAAAGCTAAAAAAGCCCTTTTTAAGGTCCCTGACTCACAAAAACCGCTAAAAACCTTCACTACGATTACCCAGGACCCCCGGGAACCTTATATGCAGTTTATTGACAGGCTGAAGCAAGCTCTGGAGCGTCAGATAGACAACACGGAAGCGCGGGAGATTTTGTTGTTAAAATTGGCTGTAGAAAATGCTAATGTGGATTGTAAAAAGTTACTGAAATCTCTCCCAAATCCAAACCCCACACTGGTGGAAATGGTAGAGGCTTGTAATAGAATTGGCACTATGGATCATAAATTTGAAGCCATGGCTGCTGCTTTCGCGGCCATGCAGAGCTCTGGGGGGCCCGGGAATTGTTATGGTTGCGGCAAACCAGGTCATTTGAAAAGGAACTGTTTGGCTACCAATGCTGGTGCCAGGCCCCAGGCCCTTGGGGTCTGCCCTAGATGCCGAAAAGGGCGTCATTATGCTAATCAATGTCGGTCTAAGTATGATTTCCAGGGTCAACCGATACAGGGAAACCGATCGCGGAGCGCGGGGCAGTGACGCGCGCGGACACAAGTACCGCAGCCGACATTTCAACCCCTACGGAGGGAATCAGCAGTGTCTCAGGTCTCCACCCAACAGCAGCTGGTAGCGCCGGATTGGACCTGGCAACCTCTCACACAGTAACGTTGCTCGATTCCTCGGTTCACTTATTGTTAACAAACGTTTCGGGACCCCTACCCCCAAAAACCCAAGCGCTTTTGTTAGGAAGATCATCTACCACCTTGTCAGGACTTTTTGTACTACCAGAGGTTATTGATTCTGACAGTACTGATTTAATTAAAATCATGGCATGGACCCCGTTTCCTCCCTGTACGGTACCAGAAGGCAGCCGTATAGCACAATTGATATTGATTCCCACAGTGACAGACTCCCCAATTCCTAACCAACCTCAACAAAGGCAGAGAGGATTTAAATCTACGGGGGACCCACAAATTTTATGGGTACAGTCTATTTCCCAGAAACAACCTGTGTACCAATGTACCCTTATTCGTGGGGGGCAGCAAGTAATATTAAATGGGATTATTGATACTGGAGCTGATGTCACAGTAATATCCCAGGCCAAGTGGCCTCCACAATGGCCTCTGGCTAACGTTTCCCAGACATTAGCTGGAATTGGGGGAACTGGTAAAAGCCACCAAAGCGTAGAATTAATCCAAATCCAAGGTCCGGAAGGGCATACAGCTTCTGTTAAGCCTTTTGTGTTACCTGTTCCTATGGTCCTGTGGGGGCGCGACGTACTGTCTCAGTGGGGAATGTCTATTCGGACCCATTTTTAGGTGGGGCCATTGAAGTGCGCGACACCCTGAAATTAACTTGGAAAATCAATGACCCTATTTGGGTAGATCAATGGCCCCTCCCTCTGGAAAAGCTTCGCGCCCTCCAGGAATTAGTCACGGAGCAGTTTACAAAAGAGCACATCGTGCCCTCCACTAGCCCTTGGAATTCACCTGTCTTTGTCATCAAGAAACAAACTGGCAAGTGGCGCTTACTCCATAACCTTAGAAAAATTAATGACGCTATGGAAGACATGGGAGCCCTTCAACCAGGACTCCCGTCCCCTACTATGATCCCTTGAAATTGGCACTTGACTGTTATTGACCTCAAAGACTGCTTTTTTAATATCCCACTGCATCCAGACGATGCTCCTAAATTTGCCTTTTCAGTTCCAAGCGTCAACATGCAAGCCCCATTGCAAAGATACCAGTGGGCTGTGCTGTCACAGGGAATGAAGAATAGTCCTACGATTTGTCAGTGGTACGTAGCTAAAGTACTTACCCCTGTTAGAACTACAATGCCTAGTGTCTTGTTGTATCACTATATGGATGACATCCTGGTGGCTGCACAACTCCATGAGGTCATGGAGGAAGCCGTAGCTCTTGTCATGGGTGCCGTTAACTCGGCAGGCCTCTGTATTGCACCGGAAAAGGTTCAAAAAATATCTCCATGGAAATACTTAGGTTGGCGCATCAGGGCCCAGACTATAATTCCCCAACCTCTGCAGATACAGACAGACATACAGAATTTACATGATGCACAGAAATTATTGGGAACAATCAATTGGGTTCGACCACTGTTGGGGATTTCTAATGCGGACCTAAGTCCTTTATTTAGACTGCTAAAAGGGGACACTGACTTACGCTCCCCCCGCAGTCTTGACCCTGAAGCCACTACTTCCCTGCAAAAGGTTGCTACAGCAATTAGTCTTCGACAAGCACATCGATGGGCTCCCGAGCTACCCTTTTTTCTGATTATTTTAAACCCCGCTCGACAACCTCATGCGCTAATATTTCAGTGGGATTCTCAAAAATCAGACCCACTGCTGATTATTGAATGGGTTTTCTTACCGAATCAGTCTTCAAAGACAATTTCAACACAGCACGAGATGTTTGCATCTTTAATCATTAGAGCCCGGCAACGTTTGCTGACACTATCAGGAATGGACTTTGCCTGCATCTGTTTGCCTGTGGCAAGTACTTACTTACCGTGGCTCCACCAACAATCCGATGCCTTCAGTATAGCAATAGCTGGCTATACAGGCCAACTTACCTCTCACCCGCCATCTCATAAGCTACTCAATGCTGACTTTCATCTTCTGTCCAGGCCAAAAAGAAGTGACCAACCCTTGCAGGCCCTCACCGTGTTTACGGACGGCTCTGGAAAGTCGCATAAATCGGTCATCCTATGGTGGGATGACCAGCGTGGACAATGGGACTCGGATATAAAGACTGTACCTGGTTCTCCTCAGATAGTAGAACTGAACGCAGTTGTTCGAGTTTTCCAAAAGTGGTCCACACCGCTTAACATAATTACTGACTCAGCTTATGTTACAGGAATTGTTGAACGGGCTGAAGCATCTGTGTTACGTGATGTCTCACATTCTGAATTGTTTGCTTTATTGCAGGAACTTATTTTCCTCCTGGACTCGCGCCCTCATCCCTATTTTGTCATGCACGTCAGGGCACATACTGCTTTACCTGGTTTTATTGCAGAAGGGAATCGACGAGCTGATATACTTACGTTGCCAGTGCAAGTATTACCGGATCGCATAGCACAGGCTAAACTCAGCCATTCTTTTTTTCACCAGAATGCTGGAGGTCTTAAACGGCAATTTGACCTCACTACCCAGCAAGCAACTAACATTATCGCCGTGTGTCCTGACTGTCAAAAACACTCCTTTCCGTCGGTAGCGGGAGGGGTTAATCCTAGGGGACTGCAGAGCTTACAACTGTGGCAAACTGATGTAACCCACTTTTCAGAATTTGGTCATCTAAAATGTATTCACTCTTCCATTGATACCTTTTCTGGTGCCCTATTTGCCTCCTGCCACACAGGAGAAAAGACACGTGATGTTCAAAAACATTTAATGCGTGCCTTTGCCACTTTAGGTATACCCTCTCAAGTCAAGACGGACAAGGGCCCTGCCTACGTGTCCGCCACAACAAAAGCCTTTTTTAACTCCTGGGGGATTACTCACGTTACTGGCATTCCTCACTCCCCTACAGGCCAATCCTTAATTGAACGCTCTCATCAATCTCTGAAACGTTTATTACAACAACAAAAAGGGGGAGTAGGGACTGCTACCCCTGAGGAGCGTCTACAGAAAGCCTTATATGTTTTTAATTTTTTAAATTGTTCTCTGTTAGACAGCAACCCTCCGATAGTTCGTCATTTTAATACAAACCCTTCGTTTGAAGCAACAATCAAGGCCCCAGTATTGATTCGAGATCCTGAAACAGGTAAGATCATGGGACCCTACCCCCTTATCACGTGGGGCAGAGGTTATGCTTGTGTTTCCACAGAAAGAGGTCCCCGATGGATTCCAGCAAAAAGCGTGCGGCCTTTCCGTGAATCGTTGCCACAACCGTCTGAGGATGAATCGGATCGCACCCGAGACCAACCTTCAGAGCTGCCAGTTGGTGAACCTCCTCCAGAGGACCGGGACAATCAGGACGGTTGAATCATAAACATAGAAGGACTGCATGAACCAGCATATAGAAACACCAGTCATGAAAGTTTCGTGTCTTTTCTGTAACACTTGCGAAACATAGGTTTTGTGTACATGCTATAAAGACAGCAGTGTATGCTTTAGCTGTTTTTATTTTTCTGTTATTACTCCTTCCATGCCTGTTGCAGTGTTTGCAAAAACTAATAACACGCTCAGTAAAAGGAATTCTTACTGTACAACAGGAAGGGGGAGATGTGGGCCTCAGCAGGGCCCCCAGCGCGGTGCAATTGATGAGGGAGGATGTGTTGGAACTTGTGGGCCATAAACACTGGGAAGAAGGGAGTTAGTGCCCAGCCATCCTGACCCTGAGAAGAAGAGAGATAGTGCCGAGCCATCCTGAGGGAGGAAGCAAGGCCTTGGATAAGATAAGAAAAGAATGTGTCTGCATGGCCTTAGTTTAGATGAGCTTAGGAAAAGAATGTGTCTGTATTAGCAACTGTGTTAACCAATCAATAGGTGCCTAGTTTGAAACTTAACCAATCAGTTTAAAACACGCTGCCTTCTGATCTGTATAAATGTATCTGTGTAAGAACAATAAAACGATCATCCTTCTTGCATCAAGCGGTGTCCCGTCTCTCAATCGCGGCATCCATCTGACAAAGAAAGGGAAGCACATCTTCAGTTGTAGGCTTGCCAAGTTGGTGAAGAGGGCTTTAAACTAAAGTTTCTGGGGAAGGGGAACCTCAATCCAATCCACTGCTACCAGTTTGATGCTGGTTCCAGCAGTAGATGCCCAGAGCCTAGAGGATGATCACAGGTGAGCAGGAGAGCACCTGAAGGGCAGTACAAGGGAACTTCAGCCAGTAAGTCAGCTTCATTGCAGGCCCAACTGAAATGCCTCTATGTAAATACCTGCAGCATGGGGAATAAACAAGAGGTGTCAGAGACATGGTCACGGCTGCAGGGCTATGGTCTTGTTGGAATCATGGAGACGTGGTGGGATGGCTCCTATGACTGGAGTGTTGGAACGGAAGAATACAGGCTCTTCAGGAAGGACAGCAGGTCGAGGGAGGTGATTCTGCCCCTTTACTCCACTCTCGTGAGACCCCACCTGGAGTCCTGCCAACATAGGAAGGACATGGATGTGTTGGAGCGGGTCCAGAGGAGGGCCACGAAGATGATCAGAGGGCTGGAGTACCTCTCCTATGAGGACAGGCTAAGAGAATTGGGGCTGTTCAGCCTGGAGAAGAGAAGGCTCCGGGGGGACCTTGTAGCAGCCTTCCAGTACCTGAAGGGGGCCTACAGGTAGGATGGGGAGGGGCTTTTCACAAGGGTGTGTAGTGATAGGACAAGGGGGAATGGCTGTAAACACAAAGAGGGCAGATTTAGATGAGATATTAGGAAGAAATTCTTCACCGTGAGGGTGGTGAAACACTGGAATAGGTTGGCCAGAGAAGCTGTGGATGCCTTCCCCCTGGAATTGTTCAAGGCCAGGTTGGACGGAGCTCTGAGCAACATGGTGTAGCAGAAGATGTCCCTGCTCATGGCAGGGGGGTTGGAACCAGATGATCTTTAAGGTCCTTTCCAACCCTTACTATTCTATGATTCTATGATGTTTTTGTAAACCTTTAAATGACAAATGCACTGTTCAGCTCACCATTTTATAAGCCAAAATGTGAAGGGTAGGCTGCTGTAAATACATATTCTAACACAATTCCTTTGGCTTTTGTGGTAGAATGCATATAAAACAATTTTATGTACTAAAGAGCCTAATCTTTCTGTGCTGAAGCATTTTGCAATAGTCCCTCAGTCTTATGTTTGTGGTTGTTTAAGGTGGCTAAGATGAGATCTCTCTCCACCATTGCTGCAGTATTTCTTGTTTTATATAATTGCATATCTAAATCTAAAAACTCTAACAAAAAATTGATCTAACATTATCAGATTATTTTCATTATCTGTATAAATTTCAGATTTCTGAAGAATTAATAAAATTATTATAAATGTCTATCTACCATAGCCTAAGTTGTCTGTTATTCAAAAGCACTACAAAGAAGTGATATGAAGTTTGCTAAGATTGCTTAATTTTATTTTTCCTCATTTTCCTCTGTCTTCTTCCAAATCTTGTTTTTTTTCCTGCATTCTGTATTCTCTTTTTCTTAGACTTTAAAAATTCCTTTTCTGCTCAAACCAGAGCTTTGTTAAATTTTTCACTAGATTTTTAGGGAAAATGTGTAAACAACATAACATGATTGTTACAATGTTTCATTTTATATATTCTTTCAGCTTCTGGCGTAACATTTAGGAACTTTCTGAGGCAGAAGGTACATCTGGACCAGTGTGATAACAGCCAACAAATCTTTATTTGCCCTATCTCTTTTTGAACCAATTCTTTTCCTCCTTATTCTCTTGTGACAATGAGATTAATGTTATGATTAAGTACTTCAATTCTTCCTAATAATTTGCTTTAGACTGTTATTCAATTGATTTCCATATTCTTCCTCTCTTTCCACATGATGAGAAAAAGTGAGTAACCACTTTTTATTTATTTTCTTTAAACCATTCATGACATTACAGACCTCCATCTCATATTCCATGGGTAGTTCCTTTTTAAGCTGAGAAATACACTTTCCTAAGTGTCATTTCATATAGAATTCATTTCATACTTCTGATCATCCTTTTCATCCTTCTCAGTACTTTATCTTAACCTGCTAGATTTTTCTTAGATGGCTATGTTATTCAGCATTCAGTATACCATGAATCTATATGACAACATTTTTTTGACTTTGTTTCATTTTATTCTATACTCTCATTCTATTTCTGACATGCCATTCGCCTATTCAAAAATACTCTAAGATGAGTTTTGAAAATGGTAATCACTAATTCGAAGACTATCATTCTGTCTCCACAGTTAGGGTGATATTTTCATTTGTGCTTTACAAAGAATTTATGAGCACAGAAATATCTCTGTCATTTTTTATCACTGAATACAATGAGCTCCTTCTGCAAAATTTTGCAGTCACCTTTCCTTTTTACTTTCTTGGAAAATGTTTATCATCTGTAAAACACGACAGCTCATTATTCACTCCCTTATATACATATACAGTGCGTATCACAGGTCACTGGATAGATCCTTCTAGGACCCAAAGGGTAAGTTCGTTCCAGTGTGGGATAAAACCATTTATTCCTGCACTGCATTTTTGTTTTCTTTCTCTTTGTGTCTTTATTCTCTTCATTGATCACATATAATCATCAATGGAATATTTTTCCTTGTTTTCCCCTTACAGCTCAGTGTGTTTTGGAGTCTTTTTGAAGGCTTATGATTTTATTGTTTTCTAACATCTTTCCATTTTCACTTTTGTTTCCATTCAATATTTTTCTCTTTCTATATCTCCATTTCTTGCTGAGTTGTATTTTCCTTTTCAGCCCAATTTTTATCCTTTCTGAATATTTCCTCTGCCTTTTTTCACACTTTTCCTCCTTTGTGATGTTTATTTTTGTAAAAAGCCCTTCTTTCTTCATGTTTAAATCTACACATCTTATTTTCTTTACTTTCTACATTATCAATTTTCATATTGCTATTTTTCCTCAGATTATTTCCCTCAGAACTCCTTTTTTGGAATCACTACATATGCTAATCATAGTATCATAAAATAACTCAAGCTGGAAAAGACCCGTAAGGTTCATCAAGTCCAACTCCCTGCTCCTCACAGGACTACTTGTAACTAAATCAGATGACTAATAATATCATCAAGATGCCCCTTGAATGCTGACAGGATTGGTGCCATGACCACTTTCCTGGGGAGACTACCCCTGTGACCAACCACCCTCTCAGTGAAGAATCTTTTCCTAATGTCCTGTCTGAACTTCCAATGATGCAGCTTCATTCCATTTCTTCATGTGCTATCACTGGTCACCAGAGAGAGGAGATCTGTACCTCTCTCTCCTCTGCCCCCCTTGAGGAAGTTGTAGACTGCAATGAGGTCACCCCTCAACATTCTCTTCTCCAAGCTGAACAAACCAAGTGACCTCAGCTACTCCTTTTAAATCTTGCACCCGAGAGCTTTCATCATCTTGGTCACCCTCCTCTGGACACACTCTAATAGTTTGATGTCCTTCTTATATTGAGGTGTTCAAAACTACACACAGTACTCAGGGTGGGTCCGCACCAGTGCAGTGTAGAGTGGAACAGTCACCTCCCTCGACCGCCTAGTTATGCTGTGTTTGATGCACCCTAGGACATGGTGGGCCCTTTTCGTTGCCAAGGCACTCTGTTGACTCATACTCAACTTGCCATCAGCCCGAACTCCCAGATCTCTTTCCTCGGGGCTGCTCTCCAGCTTCCCATGCCCTGGTCTGTATGTATTACCTGGTCCCAAGGGGAGAACGCAGCACTAGCTCTTGTTGAGTTTCATATAGTTGGTGATATTCCAGCTCTCTAGTCTATGCAGATCACTCTGTAAGGCCTCTATGCCCTTGAAGGAGTCCACAGCTCCTCCTGACTGTCTCACCAGCAAACTTAATGCACATTCCTGTGTCCAGATCATTTATAAAAACATTAAAGAACACTGGTCTTAAAATTAAGCCCTGGAGAACCCACTGGTGACAGGCCACCGGACTGATGGTAACCCAGTTTATTACAACTCTTTGAGCCCAGCCTTTCAGTCAGTTGTTCACCCTATGTATTATGGAATTGTCTAGCTGTATGCTGTACATTTTGTCCAGAAAGATACTGAGAGAGGCAGTCTCAAAAGCTTTATTAAATCCAGAAACACCACATCTACTGACTTCCCTTGGTCAGAGGGATGGGTGACCTTGTCATAAAAGGACATTAAGTTAGTTAAGCAGGACTTGCACCTCATGAACCTATGCTGGCTATGACTAACGACTGCACTGTCTCTGAAGTGTTTTTCAATAACTCCCATAATAACCTTCTCCACAGTCTTCCAACACAGGGCTCCAGGGATCCCAGGGCCTATCATTGGAGTTGAAGGCAGAGTCAAAGAAGGCATTGTTGTGTCTACCTCCCTATTTGTGAGGTGACCAACCACATCAAGCAACAGACCAATGTTATCTCTGATACTCCTTTTGCTGTTAACATATTTTAAGAAGCCCTTTTTGTTGGCTTTCACAGCGCTTACCCGCTTGAACTTTAATTGAGCTTTGGCCGCCAAAATTTCTCTCTGCAGCGGTGAACAACATCTCTGTAGTCCTCCCATGTGGCCTGATCTTGCTTCCAATATCTGTACACTTTCCTTTCCCACCTAAGTTCTAGAAAATCCCTGCTCATCCAAGCCAGCCTTGTTAGACTCATATTATTTTCAAAAACTACATTAGATTGAGGTTCATGGTCTGATATGTAGACTAACTGCACTTTACACTTCTAATATAGTCATGAGAAAAAAAAACTTAACAATTCAAGGAATTTTGTTTTGTCAAGTCTATTGCAGCTGTGATTCCACTAGCAAAAGAAATCAATATATGGATATTGATCCTGGTTGAAGTATTGCAAATTTAGATATTTTTTCCAGAGAGTTATTTCCAGATACACTCAGGGTTTTTTTTCTCGGTTTTCTGGCTTTGTCACAAGACAGCTAATTAATATGACAATATGAAAAAGCTTTTAAATGTTTCCAGATGTATTTCCTTACACAATATGCTTTATGAAATGACCTTACCTGTTAAACAGCTTTTGAAAAGGGCTGTTCTATGTCTTGTCAGGATTAAGGACTCGTCATACGATCAATATGATCAGACAAAGCCAGTTTATTGAGCTACAAACCCGTGTTTATATAGTTCCTTGCCACGCGATAGCTCTAATGTGATTGGATGCATGCACTGTCCACGCACCATTCACGCGTACTTCTCAGTCTCTGATTCATGTGATGTTATCAGCCACACGCATCAAACTCCTCCTCAAGATCTTGTTTGTCTTGCTGATCGTGGTTAATGCAGGCCCTTTAGCTCCTCATTGTGACCTTGATGCCTGCTCCTTTACAGGCTATCAAGAGTCAGGCTCAGAGTATCTGGAGGGCTCAACACATGGCCATGGTTCTCCAAATATCCCACAGTTCTACACCTGTCTGTATTGTAGGAACCTTAAAAGACAATTCTTCTTAAATTCTAATGGAAGAAAACACAAAATCAGCCTTCAAAGTAACAAAAATTCCTAATCAGAAATGTTAAAAATTATAAACTGTGCTGTGCAGTGCTAGAAAGATGATGACTTTGTTCAGCATGGTTATTGATTAGCAGTGTGAACTAACAAAGTGTGCAACATTAAGACATTTGTCACATCTCTTTCTCCGAAATAAATGACAGTCTTTGTTGTAAAAGAAAATGAAGGATACAATGGTTGGTTTTTTTTTTCAGATACTATATTCAGAAATTGTATTTCAGATTCAAAGTACGGGATTCAGTTCTCCTCTGAGCTATATATCTGTACCTGAAATATTCCACCTCTGAGACACTGGAGAGATAGAAACCCTTCTAGAGGACAATTCACCTGACAGGTTTAGGTTCTTGGGATGAGATGAATCAGCAGTTAAAAAAACTTATTTCTTTCAAGTGCCTGTAAAGGGAATGAAGTGTGATTAGTTAACCACTATGTCTAGATGCTGTGGATGTCTCCATTTGGTCAGATGAATCATATCCATGATTGTCACAGTTTTTTGGGAGCAATCTTTCAACCGTGAAAAAAGACCCTATATATCCCCCCTGCTCCCCCACCCCACCCCCCCGAAAAAAAACCCAACCCACTCTTAGATTCTGTTTCAATCTTATTCTCAGGCACAATGTTTTCCAAGCTGAAACTTGCTGATGCAACTCCAAATTTGTATTGCTAAAGCATGGATCAATAGATTCTTTAAATGAAGTTAAATAAAGCTGTATTTGCAGTTGCTTTGCAGTGTCAGAATATCACAAGTTACAGCCAAATTGCATTGATGACTCTAGCATTGATTGTTCACAAGCAACATTTTATTTCAAGGACAAAGCATACTCTTCATTAGGGTGTTGTACTCATTAACAGAGAATAGCACAAGATTCTACTGGTTTTGCCTGAAATTGAAATATTTCACAGGAAGCAGGTCCTCTGAACCTGTTGTGTGATGTTATCCCTTAGTATAGTAATAGTGATGTTCACAAGTGAAGGACTAGTTTGCTCTGGAATTATTTAAAAAGATAATATATTTTTGTCACAAGAATTAATTTCGTAGTTATGTACTTTAGAGAAGATTCTTATTGAATGACACTTTTTGCCTCTGCTTACGAAGGTAGAGAACAGGATGATATTTCTGTTCTGTGATACAAACTCTATGCACCACTTCCAGGTTACTAAAGTTGATTTTGTTCAAGTGACCACATGCAGACCTCCAGTTTGGATAGCAATGGAAGGAATGAAGTGAAATAATTATAATTTTCCTAAAGAATTTTAAAAATGGTAGCAAAAAATCTGGTAGAGAATTAAGTTAAAATAGTAAGCGAAGGAGACATGCCAGAAGAAGAAAACATTTATTCAACCTTCAGTTGTCAGACCCGGGAACATTTTATGAGATTCTGAAGCTAGGTATTAAACCTGAATTCCCATTCTGGTATGATCACAAATATTAGATCTACTTCTTCTGAAAAGAAACAGCAATTTCAATTACAAACATAATATAGAAAATAAAAAAATAAATTAAGTACAAACTAATTAGCTAATAATCTCTTTTACAAGTGCAAAGTATAGACAATTACTCCATTGTAAATAACAGATTAAGTCTAAGACATTAATGCGGTACTTTGGAAAGAATGCTACTGCAGTGCTTCAAACCTGACTGCTTATTTATATTTAGTACTCTGTTGTAAACTCTAACAAAAGTCTAAATCCTTCTAGATTACAGCCTCTTTTATTCCTGATATTCAAATGATGATCGGTAATATTGTTGGCTTTCCACTTAGACTATTTTGCTTGGAAGAAAACCACTTCTATTTCTGTCTTAGTAACAAGTCACTAATGTCAGTAAATGATACCTTACACACAGCAGAAGCTAAGAAAAACATATTCTTTTACACCAATGAAATATCTTTTCTAAAAAAAAAAAGCCAACAAAATTTGAGAATTTTATTAATTTTGTGCTAAAATTTATGGTGATCAATAATGATTTTGAATATGCATTAAATCACACTGCTTCATCTTTTGAATTAGAATCAACCTGCAACCTTTCTTGCCTACTCACATACTGGTATATGTTATTGTGACAGCCAGGTAAACTTTTATGAAGTCTGCTTTGTCGAGTTATCCCTTCTGGTTTTATGATTATGGGTCTCTATTCCTGAATGCTTTCATGGAATGTGTGCAGTACACTCTTTTGTCCAGTTTTCTTCATAGTATTACATACCCCTGTTTTAGAAATGCAGGCAACACTATTTCAAACTAAAAATTTATGACTGTTCATAATAACAGTTTAGAGCCTGCAAGCTCCCAATGACTACAAGGTTCAGTTTTTACAGCCATAGTGTCATAGACGTACAGGTGTAAAACAAAAGAAAAATGCAGATAGAGCATGAGTATAGCTGAAGGGAATTCAATGTTGCAGTTACAACATCTGAACAAACTATACAACCTGACAGACCAAATAAAATGTGACCACATAATGTAGAAGGTCTATTTAACCATTTCAGGTGTTTACACCAAACGTATTCCAATTAACTGTTCACCCTGTGCTCCCTTTACAACCAATAGAAAGTGTCAGTAGGCACTTTTGTGGTAACAAGCAACCTACCAAACGCAAGTTTCTTCTTGATGTCAAGACAAGGGCTCCTAGGGAAGAATAGGAACTCTAGTTATGATGCAGATATCCCGAGCACAGGTTGGATGAATTGCACCAAGTTATATGCAAAGCACAGCTATGCTGTCAAGTGCTGTAATCTTTTTCTTACATTTTGCATTAACATATATACACCAACAAAGCAATATATACTTTGAACCATGTATTCACTACAGTGAGCACATCATTATAATGGCGTCTTACTACACCAGCACACACTGACTGACTTATACCTGTTTTAGGCTATGTGTTTCTCACAATATACAAAACCAGGGACAACAGTGAATGGAACAATAAAACAAAAGATATAGATATAGCTTTTTTCCTTTGAAAATATACAAAAAACTTTCTTACAATGAAACATAATATGGGAACTATAAATTGCTGGTACATATTGCCACTCCATAATAAATCAATATAATCCCATACTAAAAATTTATTAGAACAAAAAATTAAAAATTAATTAAATGTTAAAAATAGAGGTGTTTGAATAAGGAAAAATAGATTTAATTCTATTGTATGCTCTGGTGCTTGTTTATAAAGTGTTGTATGGCACTCAGAAAATGCACTTGGTTTACTTATATTTCCATATATATTAAAAACTCTGAGAAGACCACCGATCCTTAAGTACAGTAAGTCCAAGTCATTTCTCATAGATATTCTAAGCAAGAAACCATGCAGAAAGATGTGGCTTCTAGATCTCTAATTTCCAAGTCACTAAGTTCTGTCAGTGAAAGGAAGTAAAGATTTCAATGACTAAAGCTCAGGAGGCAGGTATCAATTGAAAGAGTTGCCAAATATTAATGGTCTTGTCTCTGTGATTTTATCCTTCATGCCTACCTATAATTCCTGTATTTGATGTGTTGATGTTCTAGGGAACACTGAGAGTCAAATATAAGTCAGATTTATAGTAGCATGTAGTAGCAGAGTTTTGTCTCATACCACGATTTTCTAGCAAACTTCAAAAACACTGTAGGTACATATTGCCATAGTTTAGTTAGGTGTGATGGTATATGAGTTCACCTGTCTTGGTGCCCAGGATAATTTCGTGAAGTCTTCATTGTCATTGCATGAAAAATGACACAATCTATCAAAGTGGATTTTTGATTTGCATATGTTATATGACTTTACGGATATCACAATCACAAATCTTCCATTTGCATTACCTGTCACATCTACTTTCAAAAATTAGACACACTTGGGAATGTTGTTGGGTGCTGTCTCCTTTTGGCACAGCTATCTCAGCCCCAGGAACATCATGGCTGTAAGCACGCTGTCTGTTAAACAACTCTCAAACCATTCTTGAGAATTATTTAGAAAAATATTAGCTGGCACAGGACAAATATGTTGCAGGGAATACTCTCCTTGTTTTCTACTAAGGATGATCTTGCACCAGTGTCAAGCATTCCTAGGTAAACATGATTTTACTTCGAAGATGCATACTGTTTATACCATTCTATTACATTTCTTAAATATCCCTTTCCAAGCTGCTACTCAATGTACTGATGCTTATTTTAAGGAAAAATGTAGAGATAACCTCATGCTGTCTCATTCACTGACTGCTTTGATTAGCAGGAAAACATCACCGACACTTAGAGTGTTATCTTTTTTCTACTGGCACACGGTGAAATGGTAGGGACAGTTAACATTTCCATGCTGTGTGGCTGCAGTGATTTGAATAGCATCCTGTGTTAACACGCAACACAGATAGCAGGAGCCATCTTTGGAAAGACATCTTAGAATAGAGATATGAAAAGTTTGTTCATGGTCCTTATAGTTCAAAACTTCTTTGTCTATGCTCCATGTTTTGGAAAATGAGAGTTTACACTACGGCTGTGACTTGTAGTCTTTCTGCAAGACCTTGCCTACTGAAATTGGAGTGAAAATTAATAGTTTTCTGTTTGTTCGTACTTTTTTCTGTATTAATGAAAGCTGTACACTTCTTCTTATCTAGGGAACTATTTTTACAAGAGCAGTGCTATTATTATTTTAAAAGACATAATAAATATCACACATCAGACAGAAAGTAGAACAATTCTGTTTCTAAAACATAGAGATATTTTTAAACAATACTGATTTCCTTTGAGGTAATCTGATGCATGTAATTACATTGGCTGTGCCTAAACTAAATTACAACACAGTGTGTCACAGTGAATATTAAGAATCTGGTCCCTCAGTAATGCTGAGTGAAAGACACAGTGGACCATCCCACGGCTCCCACACCAGTGCAGATATTCACTCTGTAGCCCAAGGGGGGACCTAACACCAGGTGGTGTATGGGTAATAGCTGGTTATGTGCTGAAGGAAACTGCAGCTTATGGAGAGCCAGTGCTTGAGCAGGCTCCTGGCAGGAGCTGATGATGGTGAGAGGCCTACACTGGAGCAGTTTGCTCCTGAAGGACTGTACCCCGTGCAGAGGAACCGTGATGCAGCAGTCTTGAAGAACTGCAGCCTGTGGAGATGACCCTTGATGGAGCAGATTTATCCTGAAGGACTGCAGTGTGTGGAGAGGACCTGCACTGGAGCAGGAAAAATGTGTGAGGAGGCGGGAATGGCAGAGAGCAATTGTTATGGAGTATGGAGCTCAGGGGCAAGGCATAGAGGAATTGGGAATGAAGTAATGAAGTTGAGTATGGGAAGAAGGAAGGAGGGTGGGGGGAATGTAGTCTTAGTTTTGGGTCTTTTTCTCACTATCTAAATCTATTTTACTTGTCTTTAAATTAAATTGATTGTCCCAAAATCAAGCATGTTTTGCCTGTGATGGTAATTAGTAAGTCATCTCCCTATCTTTATCTTGAAACATGAGTTCTGAGAGAGAAGTTGGGTGAGCATCTGGAAGCCAGTCAAGACCAACCCACTACAGTAGCTAAGGTTTGATTATGGAGCTTGCCAAAGACAAGAGGAAATAATGAGTTTATCTGGAACCAGTCATCCTATTATTTAATTCACCCAACCAAATAACATACTTTACTACAGTAAAATTTCAGTGTTTTCTTAAACTAGTTCAATTTCACTTTCATTTGACAATGTTAATGTGACTCCATTGTTTCTATAACCTTCTCACATTTCTTCTGATTATCTCTCATGTGTTTTCTTATCTCAAATTATGTCCTTCCTTAGATCACTCATTTTCTTCAAAACAGGATTATTTGTCCAAATCATAGGTATGCCATGAGACTGAATCAGATAAGGAAGCACTTGACAGTTGATTAAATGTCCCACAGGGGTGAAAAATATTAGGATTATGGAGGTGATAAATAGCAGACTTGACCTTCAGATTCTCATAAACCAAAATTTCAAATATCATAAAGAAAATAGAATACTCACGAATTCACATCAATTGTTATTATTGACTTCCTTAGACGACCCAAACTTTAAGTGTGTTGCCACTTTCATTGTATCTCATACTTCCATTTTCTGCTTCACATATCGGGCTTTGAAGTCCGTTATTAACTCCTTCTGTTTATACTTAATTAAAGCAGGGCAATACTTACTGTGGTATTATTCTCAGTAAATATCCAGCTCTCTGTAAGTACTCTCCTGGCAGTGCTAAACCCTGTGAATATAATGCCTCATGGCTTATGGATTTGAAGAACATGAATAATCAAACAGCTAGCTCTTGTTTAACGAAAGGCGTGCAACAAGCTACGTTGTAATGTCACATTCTGCTGCAGCTCTTGTTCTGTGAAATTACCCACTGCTATATGCATGTCTCCAACTCTATGAGGGGAATGAGAATGAAACAATTGACCTTTTTGTTCAAAACAGAAGTCGAAAAGTTACTCATTTGTATTCTACAGATTCATTTTAAGCTTGGGGACTGTGAGATTCATTTACAATTAATTGCTGTTAAATTTTATTATTAAACAGAAGAAAAAAAACACTTCAAGAAAAAGTATGATATTTGAAAGTGCACAGTGCTGCTCTTACCTGCTCACACTGCATAAACCAGTAAAAATGTAAAAATGCTAAGACTGGCATAAATAGAAACAATCTAAATTAACAGTTCTGAAAATTACTTTCTAGACTTATTGATGTGAAAAAATGAATACTTCAAGTGATGAGTACATTCACAAAATTTCATCGACATTATTTATTTTTTTCTGGTTTTGAATAAATACAAGTTTCAGGAAGTGTTGACAAAGAATGAAGAAAAAAGGAAAAATCAAATGTTGGAGCGGCTTTTGAGAAGGAGATTTGGCTCTAAACTAGTTACACATTTTTGCCTATAGACCTATTTTATTTTTCAAAAAAAATACCCAGCTCAGTGCTAGAGATGTGAGCGATGACTCCGCATGGGTCACAGGGTTGTGGAATCATGCTACTGTACACTCACATACGCATATTCAGTACACAGACATCGCAGTACATATATATTCCCCCCACACAAGAATATCTAATAAAACACATTTAAAAGCATCTCATAGGAGGATTTTTTTCTGCTAAGTAGATGTGGCAGTCAACAGGTAGGAATCCAGGAATTGCAATTAAGAATCAATCTGGGGGAAATATACCTGAAATGCAGTGAAAATGAATACTTCAAGTGATGAGTACATTCACAAAATTTCATCGACATTATTTATTATTATTTCATATTAAATATATTAATATTCATTATATATATTCATTATAAATATTATTTATATTATTTCATAGGTGATTCCCTTCTGAGGGGAACAGAGGGCCCGATCTGCCGACCAGACCCATCCCACAGGGAAGTCTGCTGCCTCCCTGGGGCCCGGGTTAGGGATGTTGCGAAGAAACTCCCTGGTCTGGTGCGGCCTTCTGATTACTACCCCCTCTTGGTAATGCAGGTTGGCGGGGACGAGGTAGCAGAAAGAAGTCCCAAGGCCATCAAAAGGGACTTCAGGGCACTGGGGCGACTGGTTGAGGGATCAGGGGCACAGGTGGTGTTTTCCTCCATCCCATCAGTGGCAGGGAACAGCACTGAAAGGGGCAGGAAAACTCACCTGGTTAACAGGTGGCTCAGGGACTGGTGCCATCGGTCGAATTTTGGCTTCTTTGATCATGGGGAGGTGTACACAGCACCGGGCCTGCTGGCAACAAGTGGAGCTCAGCTGTCACAAAGGGGGAAAAGAATTCTTGGCCACGAGCTGGCGGGGCTCATTGAGAGGGCTTTAAACTAGGTTCGAAGGGGGAAGGGGATATTGCCTAGCTCACTAGGGATGAGCCTAGGCTTGGAGTGCCAAGGCCAGGGGTGAGATTGACAGCCCAGCTCAAGTGTGTTTACACCAATGCACGTAGCATGGGCAATAAACAGGAGGAGCTGGAAGCCATTATACAGCAGGACGGCTACGACTTAGTCGCCATCACAGAAACGTGGTGGGACAACTCGCATGACTGGCATGCTGTCATAGATGGCTACAGACTCTTTAGGAAAGACAGACCAACAAGGAGAGGTGGGGGAGTTGCTCTATATGTGAGGGAGCAAGTAGAATGCATTGAGCTTGGCCTGGGGGCAAGTGAAGAAGGAGTTGAAAGCTTGTGGGTTAGAATTAAGGGACAGGCTCATAAGGGTGACATTACTGTGGGTGTATACTACAGGCCACCTGACCAGGAGGAGGAGGTTGATGAGGCCTTCTACAGGCAGCTGCAAGCAGCCTCACAGTCACAGGCCCTTGTTCTCATGGGGGACTTCAACCAACCTGACATCAGCTGGGAAGACCATACAGCTACGCAGGCGCAATCCAGGAGGTTCCTACAGAGCATCGATGATAAATTTCTGATGCAAGTGGTGGAGGAACCAACAAGGAAAGGCGTGCTGCTGGACCTCGTGTTAACAAACAAGGAGGGACTGGTGGAGGATGTGAAGGTTGGAGGTAGACTCGGCTGCAGTGACCATGAAATGGTCGAGTTCAGGATCCTGCGTGGAGGAAGCAGGGCGATAAGCAGGATCAAAACCCTGGACCTCAGGAGGGCTGACTTTGCCCTCTTCAAGGAAGTAGTGGGAGGAATCCCGTGGGCCAGGGCTCTCGAAGGCAGGGGGGTCCATGAGTGCTGGTCGCTTTTTAAACAACACTTCTTCCATGCACAGGAGCAATGCATCCCCCTGAGAAAGAAATTTAGCAAAGGAGGCAGGAGACCTGCATGGTTAAACAAGGAGCTTCTAGCGGAGATCAGGCAGAAGAGAAAGGTCCATGAAATGTGGAAAGAGGGGCAGGCCACTTGGGAAGAGTACAGAAACGTAGTGAGAGCATGCAGGGATGCGACGAGGAAGGCCAAGGCTCACCTGGAATTGAAGCTGGCAAGGGATGTCAAAAACAACAAGAAGGGCTTCTTCAACTACATCAGCAGCAAAAGGAAGGCTAGGGACAACGTGGGGCCGCTGCTGAATGAGGCGGGTGTCCTGGTGACGGAGGATGCGGAGAAGGCAGAGCTAATGAATGCCTTCTTTGCTTCAGTCTTCAGTGCTAAGACTGGCCCTCAGGAATCCCAGGCCCCGGAGGTAAGAGAAGAAGCCTACAAAGTGGACAACTTTCCCTTGGTCGAGGAGGACTGTGTGAGGGATCGCTTAAGCAATCTGGACATCCACAGATCCATGGGCCTCGATGGAATGCACCCACGAGTGCTGACGAGCTGGCGGATGTCATTGCTGAGCCACTCTCTATCATCTTTGAGAGGTCCTGGAGGACAGGAGAGGTGCCCGAGGACTGGAGAAAAGCCAATGTCACTCCAATCTTCAAAAAGGGCAAGAAGGAGGACCCAGGGAACTACAGGCCGGTCAGCCTCACCTCCATCCCGGGTAAGGTGATGGAGCAGCTTATCCTGGAGGCCATCATGAAGCAAGTGGAAGAAAAGAAGGTTATCAGGAGTAGTCAGCATGGATTCACCAAGGGGAAATCATGCCTGACCAATCTGATAGCTTTCTACGATGACATGACTGGCTGGGTAGACGAAGGGAGAGCCGTGGATGTTATCTACCTTGACTTCAGCAAGGCTTTTGACACAGTCTCCCATGATATCCTCCTAGGGAAGCTGAGGAAGTGTGGGCTGGATGAGTGGTCGGTGAAGTGGATAGAGAACTGGCTGAATGGCAGAACTCAGAGGGTTGTCATCAGCGGCGCTGAGTCTAGTTGGAGGCTGGTGACAAGTGGTGTCCCTCAGGGGTCAGTACTGGGCCCAGTCTTGTTTAACTTCTTCATCAACGACCTGGATGAAGAGTTAGAATGTACCCTCAGCAAGTTTGCTGACGACACCAAACTGGGAGGTGTGGTAGATACACCAGAAGGCTGTGCTGCCATTCAGCGTGACCTGGATAGGCTGGAAAGCTGGGCAGAGAGGAACCTGATGAGGTTCAACAAGGGCAAGTGCAGGGTCCTGCACCTGGGGAGGAACAACCTCATGCACCAGTACAGGCTTGGGGTGGACCTGCTGCAGAGCAGCTCTGCGGAGAGGGACCTGGGTGTCCTGGTGGACGACAGGTTAACCATGAGCCAGCAGTGTGCCCTGGCTGCCAAGAAAGCCAATGGGATCCTGGGGTGCATCAAGAAGAGTGTGGCCAGCAGGACAAGGGAGGTTCTCCTTCCCCTCTACACTGCCCTGGTGAGGCCTCATCTGGAGTACTCTGTCCAGTTCTGGGCTCCCCAGTTCAAGAAGGATGAAGAGCTACTGGAGAGAGTCCAGCGGAGGGCTATGAGAATGATGAGGGGACTGGAACATCTCCACTACGAGGAGAGTTTGAGGGAACTGGGCTTGTTCAGCCTGAAGAAGAGAAGGCTGCGAGGGGACCTAATAAATGCCTACAAATATCTGAAGGGTGGGTGTCAGGAGGATGGGGCCAAGCTCTTTTCAGTGGTGCCCAGTGACAGGACAAGGGGCAATGGGCACAAACTGAGGCACAGGAAGTTCCATCTGAACATGAGGAAGAACTTCTTCCCTCTGAGGGTGACGGAGCACTGGAACAGGCTGCCCAGGGAGGTAGTGGAGTCTCCTTCTCTGGAGATATTCAAGACCCGCCTGGACAAGATCCTGTGCAGCCTACTGTAGGTGACCCTGCTTCGGCAGGGGGGTTGGACTAGATGACCCACAGAGGTCCCTTCCAACCCCTACTATTCTGTGATTCTGTGATTCTGTGAAAATAAGGCTAAAGTTTGATGAAAGAAAGCAAACAAACAAAACATCAAAAACTTGATGGATCTTCTTGTACTGGCCCAGATTAAAGTGACCAATTGTCTCAAACATGCGTCTTGAGAAACAGAGACAGAGGTGGTCGAAGAAGGAAAACTCCTAAATCACGTATTGTACTTTTGTAACTTCCTCATTTTGATAAGGGACTGTGGCAGATGAGCAGAACCCTGTAGAGGCTGGGTTCTGGCCTGTGAAATCCACTTCTCTAAGTTAAGTGTTTGTGCAAGGCAGTCACCAGCCTTGCAGAGGGGCATTGTGAGACCACCAAGACCCTCCCTCACCCACCAAGTCATTTCAAACGGGAAACACGACAGTCTGATTAATGGTTGTTGAATAGCAACCAGTGTTCCATATAAGAAACATCTTCTGGCTACAGACCTGCTCAGCTGAGGACACCGAATCACTTCCTGTCAGGAGAACACTCTTGGTATCTTTAACCAAGGACATGCTGGAGCAGCTGGACCTTGAGAAGTACAGTTAATCAGAATGTTTGCTATCTGCTGCAAACTTGACAGCAGAACTGAGATACTAAAAGTCACACCCCCTGAGCTGGAGACTGTGGCCTGAGCAAAGAGCATTATTCACGGAACATAGCCAGTGAATTTTAGGAACACCATATCTTTAAATGAAGATGAGACATGTGAGGACCTATGGAAAAAGAGAATGACTAAGTGTAACTGTAAAAGTACCTATAACTGTTGCTCGAAATGTATAAATTTTACAGCATGTTAGCCAACATGTGCTTGTACTTGTGTGTGCTTGTGCTTGTGCTTGATTTGTGGGAAACTACAGAACACCCAGGCTTGCAACCCTGAAATCAAGCTCCCTGGCACACACTCACCACTGGAGGACCACGACCACCAGCAGAGACTGTCTCTGGATCCAAGGGTGGTATTAAGTTTGTCAGTCTGCTATACGTTGCAGTTTGCTGTAAGTTTTGTCAAATCAATATCTGTTCTAACTCCACTGCATTAAAAGTAATGTCTCTATAAAGTCACAAAGTTACCTTCTTTTTCAATCTTACTGAATTCCAAGTAAAGCTTTGTTTGTGGCTGAGCCTCTTGGGTCATTGTCGTGACTCCTGGGTACCACACAGATAGCTGAAAAGCTCATCTCCCCCTTACCCACTGAGTGGGAAGGGACACTCATTTATAGTATAAGATGATGAAATCAGTGTCACCATAACTTTGCTTCTTTTATACAACTTATAGCTAGCTAAGTTGTTATTAAAATCAGAGCTGACTCAGCCACTATTTTAAATGCTGCGATTTTTTTAAATTGTTGTTTCTACTTCAGCCTGAATTATCTTTTATTAGCCTCCTAATGTTTTCAATGACATTCAACAAAAAGTTTTGACAAAACTAAAACAGGTTTTTATTGCAGAATTTTTAAAATATTTTGAAGGAGTTAACAATTCCAGAACTTTTTGATTTTTTGTAAAAGCTGTAAATTCACTCAAATTAGCCTTTCCTCTCAAACAGGTTTAGCTCCAATGATTTTTTCTTTTAATTAAGATTCTGACTATCTATAGTTAACATAGCTTTTTTTGTGATCTTCTGGACAAAATCTCCCTTTAGTGCAAGTAGACTAACCATACTATGAAAACCTTTTAAAAGAAAATCTGTTTATATAAACTTTACACTTCTAAAACCCCAAATTGTTTCCTTTGAAGTCTTGTATTTTTTCTCTTCTGATTTTGCCTTGCAATCTGTCAAAATCTACATAAAGTAACACATTGTGAAAGAACATTTAGAACCCTGAAGTAGATTACCTTTGTGCACAGTATCCCCAGAGCTGCATATTCTCTTCAGCAGGTCATAGGTCAATTCAGCAACAGACAAGCTGAATTCCTAAGGACAATTTCTAGGTTATTGTTGACAGCTATCAATTACACATAACTCTACCTGAAACAAGTATATTACGTTTTCAAGACTAGGAAGCACAAGCTTGCACTAGATTACAAAAAAAAAAGAAAATTCTGCCTTTAAAGGTATTCAATTTTAAGGCTGCTTTGCATCTCTTAAATATATTTTTTTTTCTAATAAAATTATTGTACATTTCCAGCCTCAAATATTGGCAGTCAGTCAAATGGCTATATTGTGTCATGGTGCGTCATTCATTGGCCTTAAATCCATAAAGAAACGATAAATGGAACAGCATTTAAAACACTTCGCTTACTCAGAGGTGAATTTTCATTGTCCCTCTGAGAAGGAACAGTAAATTTGATTCATTAAGTTAATTATGTACTTTTGCAAAGCATTTTCCAAAATGATTTCTAAAATCTACATAAGGTCATAAAAAGGCTTTTCATTTACTCATTGTTTTCGAGTTTAAAAGGCCACAAAGCTTTTAAAAAAAATTTCTCTGTCATGTAAACATTCATATATTCTTACACATTTTGTTCACATTTTCCCTTTCCATAATAACACCAAGCAATCTTTTCACATATGCAGTACATAGAAAAATAATTCCATTTAGTGCATACTGCTTTAAGGAATAAAAAACCTCTTAATGTCTTCATCATAATTTATAAAGCCAGTTATGGCTATATCTTTTGAAAATTTACTCTTGTATGGCAGTTAATCTACTTCAGTTCCCAGCTCAAGGGCAAACTAGATTTCAACAACATAGTGACAAAAAGAAGTACAGCAGCTTTCTCACCTCACACATATATTTGCAAGCTTATTTTCTTTGAATACTTTACCAGTATAGTAAGCACACATACAGTGACCATAAGGCATAATTTAGTGATATGTAAGGACTATTATTTGCTATCTCCTTGCAACCTTTTTACAGGAATTCTGCATATTCAGTAATACGATCCTACCTTAATAGGATGGGATGCAATTTATTTAATTATATTAATAATTAAAGCTGAAAAAGAAGTGTAAAATAAGGGTTTAACATCAGGGAGGTAACACTTTGTAGCTTCAATAGTCTCAGGAGTCCGGTAAAGGAAGGAACAGCTGGAGTATCTAGCAAGATACTGGATATTGCTACACATAGACTGCTTCTGGTTGGCTTGTCCAGAAACTGTTGCATTATCTTGTTAATAATATAACCTATTCTGTACAGTGACACAAAGCAAAAACCTCTTGTTTTTACTTTTGTCTTTATAGTTTGTGTCTTACAAAATATCTTTCCACTCTTTCAGGAAAAAAAGGCAGGAGGGAAAGAATTCTTTACATACAGACAGCAAAATAATGGGTAATCTTCAGCCCAGGGAATTTTTGCTTAATCCAGAAGGCCCTTAAATACCCTCCATTAAACACAATGTAAAGATGTCAGCAACAGAAAACAGAAAGTGATGCAAATTTTCAAGAAAACTACAGACTATTTTTCCTCATAGAGTGAATGGGGGCTATATGACTGATTATTTCAAGGTCTGTTCAAATGCTTAGGATCTCTGTGTCATAACCTAATAACTTTATAGAAAAAGCCAAAAGGGTGCAGAAGTACCATCTAGAGAAAAAGGAGTCTGCATGTACTCAAAAGAAATGCTTGTTGGAAGGCGTCTAGGTTATCGGTGGTGAGAAAACACTGACCTTGGGGAGAATTCATTTGAAGTATCATGCAGAAATCTCAAAGGGGGTGGAAGAGGAGATAACTGTGTTTTCAGAATGGACTCAATGGTGTTAACTCCCAAGATACACTGATACTCCTGAATGAAAAAGAAAAAGAAACACAAAGGAACATAAACACTTCCTGGTAGTTGACACTGAAACAATAAAAGAGAAAACCTGTACAACTCATCATTAGCTCCATCTAGGAAGGACTGGTTGTTTCCACACTGCTTAGAATTTAGTTTCATATCTCCTCAGCCCCAACGTGGTACTGTGTCCCTCAAAATGCCTAATCTCTCTTATTTGTGTGTGTGAAGAGGTCTGTTACTGATGAAGTATCTTGAATAATGTCATGCTGAGTTGCAGCGAACTAGACTGGTGCTTTCATGATATGACACTGGGCTGTTTATTTCAGGTGTGAGGCAATATTAATTCATAATTATCGTTAAGTAACTTTTTCATAGGAAAACAGAAAATTGTTTTAAAGTCTATTGATAAGAATTCAATTTAAACTGAGATAACTGGCATCATTAATATTACCTCTGTATTTTCTTGTCCATTATGCCCAGCAACCCTCAATTTTTTGCCAAAGAAATAATTTAATCAACATCTGTCATGTAAATTTTTTCCTCTATGCAAGTTTCCACTTTCTTTATTTTGAATTTAATTCTCGGCGTCTGGACCTGGAGCAGCTGTAACAATGGCTTTAAAATCATTCTAAAATAGTCCTGGAAAGGACAATGCTGTTGCTGACTGAATCAATGCAAAATGACTGAGCAGTGATTAAACGAATACACATGTGACTTTTCTCTCTAGACAGTGTGAAAATATGTTACAGTAAATGAGCCTGCGGCTTATACTATAGGAAGAGGGAGATTAAAGATACCTGTGGCTAAAACCACTCGTATAATATTATAGGAGGGTTTCTAACCCATTTGTTACCACTACAAAGGCAGTGGATAGTACATGAGATTTTGAATAACATTGGAACTCCTCAAACGCTTCTGCAATTATGCATGGGGAGAATTAATTTTCTACCTCTGGTTATGTAAGTATTGGTTTATGAAAGCTCATGAAATCTGCAACAGGCAACAAGGTCACTTTTAGGATATAAAGGAGATTCCTGTATAAGCTGGTGTCAAGCTAACACAGCAGGCTGTTCTGTCACACAGCTGGGATAGTAATGATTCTCTACAGCAATCTTTTGTTAGCAACTCTATGAGAAAATTATGTTCACATTTTAAAAAAATATACTGTGACAGTGCTCATGAAAACAAGCTTCTCTCAGCTCTATTTCTGGAACCATTATTACTCAAAGTAGTTGCTTGCCACCACATTTAGCCACAAGTCAGGTTCTTCTGTGAACTGTGTGCATCAACCTCATAGTAACTCAGAAACACTTTTCAGCATGTAGATTGGCATAAACCACAAGTTTCCAGCCATAGAGGCATTTCATAAGGACATGTACCTGTAGAATCATCATTGTTCTCTACAGCTTCCTGAGGAGGGGAAGTGGAGAGACAGGTGCTGATCTGTCCTCCCTGAGATACAGTTCTAAGATACCTGGGAACCATTGTAAGCTGTGCCAGGGGAGATTTAGACTTGACAGTAGAACACACTTCTTTACTGAGAAGGTGGTCAAATATTGGAACAGGCTTCCTAGAGAGGCGGTCAATGCTCCATGCCTGTCAGTATTTAAGAGGCATTTGGACAAAGCCCTTAAAAATACGCTTTAACTTTTCGTCAGATCTGAATTGGTCAGACAGTTGGACTAGATGATTGTTGCAGATCCCTTCCAATTGAAATATTCATTCTGTCCTGTCCTGTCCTGTCCTGCCCTATCCTATCCTATTCTATCCTAATTTTCCTGTTAATCTAATCAACCCTACAAACGATCAAGTCAAAGTAATTCAGTGGGCAGCTTGAAGTCAGAAACAGACTAGAGGTATAGGTGGAGTTCTTACATAAGAATTACTAATGAGAAAAAACTATGTGGAATCATACTATGAGACTTCAGCACAAAAGATAACAAGTGTAATGATAAGGAGTGTCAGAAAAGCAGCTAAATAAACATAGCTAAATAAGAACTCAGTTAACAGGTAGCTGTGACACTTTGGGACAAGGTTTAGTAGGCAGGATGGTGTTGGGTTGACAGTTGGACTTGATGATCTTAGAGGTCTTTTCCAACCTATGATTCTATGATTCTATGATTCTATGAAATAAAGGAAGAGGGAATTCTCATATTTAACCACGTGTGAATAGATTAAGATAGGTTTTTATGAGGTAAGTAATAATGACTAAGCTTTCAGTAGTACGAAATGTGGAGATTGGTCCAGAAGAGATGCAATAAAGTACAACTATGACACTGTATTGCAGATGACAGGTTGCTTGTGGGAGGAGGTTTTGTCTGTGTACCAAATCAGATGAGCTACCAATATGAAAAAAATAAAGGCCACCTGTGGCAAAAGAAGAAATGGCAATTATTTCTATTATACCTGGTTTGTTTCTGATGAAAGTTTGTTCCATTTGCAGTCTCAAAATAACTGACACCATTGTGTCCATCAGAATTTTATTCAAATGTAAATGCAAGATTACATCTTCTTTCCTTTTTTTCCCTGCCTTTCCTGTTGTCCTGTTCATTTTGTTGATCACCTTTTTTCTCCAAAATACCATCACTTTCTTCTGACCTGCAGCAGCATGCGTTCAAGGATAATTTCCTCTTTATTTTCATTTTTTTAATGTCTTCTATCCCACTTATAACAGCTCTTTCAGGCTCATCATCTTGAATAATAAATCCCAGTGCCCTCTGTCAGAAGGATTGCATTTCCATCTGCTCAGTGATAATTTCACCTTGAAGAACTGCTGTCTTGATAACAAGATGGCCTCTTCCCTTAAAAGCGTTATGGGGGTAAGTGCTAAGAAAAGACAGGAGGAAATAGGATCAAGGAGTGTGCGGGGTTCAGGTTCTCTTTAATGAAATTTAGAAACATCCTATTTCCATCTTGCTACTGAGTCTCCTGTTAGAATTTAGTTAATCCAGCCAGTTGATCAGCAACTGCTAACCCTGTTAAAAGCAAATGACTTTCATGTTTTAAGGGAGTCTCTCTTTTCGCATAGTAACATAGATTCAGAACCTGAGAACAAGAAGAAAGTATTTTCCTTTTTTAAAACACCTATAACAACTATTGTTGTAGATTATTATGACTAATGCTAGTGTCAACAGATGGTGTTTTGTCTAAAACATTAGCAAATGAGTGTCAGAACAGCTGTGAGTCGGTTTTAATCTTTTACTTGAAGATGAAAGGTTGCTCAACTGGTCAGCCTTAATTAGCTCTGAAACCAGGTGTCATGTAACAGTGAAGCTGGCACTTTGTCATCCAGAAAAAAATATTTTTATGTTCTTCTTTTTCTTGGTCAAATGCAGGCCAAAGGAGGCCGTGAAGAAAGTCTGTCTAGATAGGCTGGATGGATGATCACAGTGCAAGACCGGCGGTCAACAGCTCGGTGTCTAAGTAGAGACCAATGAGGAGTGCTGTTCCTCAGAGGCTGATATTGGGCCCAGCAACATTTAACATCTTTGTCAGCGTCAAGGGCGGTGGCATTGAGTACTGATGACACAAAGCTGTGTGGCGCAGTAGACATGCCATCCAGAGGGACCTTGAAAAGCTTGAGAGGTGGGCCTATGCAAAACTCACTAATTGCAACAAGGCCAACTACAACATCCTGCACATGAGTTGGGACAATCCCAAGCACATATACAGGCTGGGTGGAGAATGGATTGAGAGCAGCCCTGAGGAGATAGACTTGGGGGTGCTGGTTGATGAGAAGCTCAACATGATCCAGCACTGTGCGCTCACAGACCAGAAGGCCAACCGTACCCTGGGCTGCATCAAGAGAACTGTGGCCAGAAGGTCAAGGCAGGTGGTTCTGCCCCTCTACTCTGCTCTGGTGAGACCCTGCCTGGAGTCTTGCATCCAGCTCTGGAGCCATCAGTACAGGAAAGACGTGGACCTGTTGGAGCAGGTCCAGAGGAGGGCCACAAAAATGATCAGAGGGCTAGAACAACTCTCCTATGAGGAAAAGATGAAAGGATTGGGATTGTTCAGCCTGGAGAAGAGGAGGCTGCAGGGAGACCCTATTGCAGCCTATCAATACCTGAAGGGGGCCTACAAGAAAGCCGGAGAGGGAATTTTTACAAGGGCATGTAGTGATAGGACAACAGGGCTTTAAACCGAAAAAGGTAGATTTAGATTAAATACAAGAAAGAAACTCTTTACTGTGTTGGTGGTGAGGCACTGGAACAGGTTGCCCAGAGAAGCTGTGGATGCCCCCTCCCTGGAAGTACTCAGCGACAGGTTGGATGGTGTTTTGAGCAACCTGGTCTAGTGGAAAATGTCCCTGCCCCTAGCAGAGGGTTTGTGCTGGGTTCGGCCAGGACATGGTTAATTTTCACCAGGAGCCAGGAGGGAACACAGCCGGGCGGGCTGACCCAACCTAACCAAACAGAGTAGGGTATTCCTTATCATGTGCCGTCATGCACGGTTCTGGCTGGGGGGAACGGGGCAGCGGGAAGCGGGGGGGCGGTGGGAGCTGCTCTCTGCATTTTGCTGTTTGTGTTGTGTTTTCTCCTTATCTATATCGTTGCTGTTCCTGTTCCCTTTGTTTGCTGTTCTGTTAAACTGCCCTTATCCCAACCCACCAGTTTCTGCCTGTTTTTTTTCCATTCTTCTCCGCACCCCAGCAGGGGTAGGGGTGACTGCGCGGCCCTTTTGTTGCCTGCTGCAGCTAAACTATAAGAGGGTTGGAACTAGATGATCTTTAGGGTCCCTTCCAACCCCAACCATTTTATGATTCTATGATTATGTGCATGCTAATATAGTTGTTTTTTATAAAACAACCGAGGAAATTTGGTAACTCAAAAGTTTATATCAGCATTGGTATGGCAGTATTTAAGCTGCAATACAACTTCCTACGACATCCTGAGATACCATAAGATGCATTGTCTTATTTTTATCTTCTAATTACTCCTTTAAGTGACGTAATTGTAGAGAATGTAACTCAATTTTCATTTCATATGTAGGCAGATATTTTTCTATGAGTACTGCAGAGAACTATAAACATGGGATGGTAAAAAATAAAACAGGGCACAGGCTGGCATTTATGACCTTGGGACTATAAATAGCTCACAAGTGGTTAGCTAAAGAAATTCAAATCTGGGACCTGGGCAAAACTGGATTTAGCAGTTAAAAAAATAAAAAAAAAAGTGCAGACACCATCTTCCTGATGTGCATGAAAAATACATGGTAAAACCAGATGCAACATGGTTTTGCAATAATGTTAGAGAAAAGGGTATAGATAAACCTGTGTGTATAATGATTTTAACTGTTGCTATTACTGACAATAAATAGTTGGCTTTCTCTGTAAGGCATGTTTTCTTTTTGCCCTTAATGGTGTTTTGAATATAAAACAACGGGGTCTGAGTCTCTTGACCGTTGTGCAAATTGGGATGCAGCAAAAAATGAATGAAAGGGGATATGGAAATCATTAACTGAGATGAGACACTTAGGCATATATGGCACATGATCACTGCAGATTTTTTTAATATAAGAAGGACTATCATAATCTCTGATACTGAGCACAAATTATGCAATTAGATAGACTTAGATCCAACACCATGGCTTTTGTAACTCCACTGATCAAAGCTTGTTTACACAAGAGTTAACACCATATTAAGATAACCAGTTATTTTTCTTGTTCTGATTTTGTCTGGCTATGGAATAATAACTTTGAAGCCAATTCTATATAGCAGAGGAAATCTATGTCCTAAAACAAAAGGAAACAAAAAAAGAGATTTACTTGATACATATTCTGTTCTTTGGATGGATGACTCAGTATGTGCTTTTATACTAGCTAAACCAAAAGACTACCATCCTCATTAGAGTTCCTGAGTGCATGCTTTGTTTTCAAATTTTTTTTGCAAGCAAATCACAGTTGCTATACCAAAATACAACACAAACACATCTAACGATAAGATTTCTTGTTAGTACAATGTGCCTCTATTAAACCAAACATTTCTGTTAGAGAGAAAATGTATGTTAAAGGTCATTGCCACTGCAAAAAGCTCATTTCTACATAGCATTTTAGTAGCATGCTTTCATTGACCAGATCCTTCAAGCAATGACCAAGGCACAGCTAACACATATTTTTGCAATCAGTTTAGTTGCTGCAGACTTTAGATGCTCCTTAGATGTAGCCCTCAGTATTCTTTGTCCCTTGTTTCACAAACACTGGCTGAAAAGAGAGTGATTTGGTATCCTCTTCCTTATGTATGACTGATTTCTTCTCTTTTTCAATCTTAGCTTATCGTTAGAAAAGTTTTGTATTTTTAGTTGTTATTTAGTTCTTATTTTTCTGGTGTATTTGGTTTACTTCAGTCTGCAGATTACAGAACACAGTCTACATTGCTCCACTCTCTTTTCCTAGTGAGTCCTTCCTCTCTCTGCCTCTGATCTTTGTGACTTCTAAAGCAGGACTTTTACTAGTCAGCTGTGAATATGTACCCTTTTAGAAAAACAACTTAGTCCCTCCTGCCCTCTCAATTGCAATCAATCAGCTGGTTTTACTCATCAACTTCAAATACTAACTGACATCAACTTCAAATATATTTACTCAAAGGGTTTAGTTTTCCTGCTGGCACAGAGACAGTGAGTATATATATAATTGGTTAGAGTGAAGTACTTTATATGGAAGTAACATACTTCCCTTCCGTTTGCACTGCTTCTCCACTTTTCCATCAAGCACAGACAAGAACCCATCTCTTGTACAATGCTGCGAGAAAATTTCATGGTTTTTTTACATCTTGTTGAGTATGTGTATAAACAAGATTTACTATAATATCAAGATGGATCTTTTAATTATTTATTACACAACTGTTTCAGCAGTGTCTTACTCCAAAAAAGGTCCCACTGTGAGGAATCCATGAGGATGTGTGAGTACATTCCTCTTTCACAGTCAACTACAGGGCTCAGAAAAGTGACATTGGGACTGCGTGTGCATAGTATACACTACACAGACCAAGAAGAGAATGCGTGCTGAAGATACCAGTTACCATCAACAGCTCTAGAGCTGGGGCCAACTAATCACCTGATCAGATTCCAGCTAATAAGAAATCTAATCTGAACTGGCAGAATGAAGAGTATGGACCTTAAGGTACATGCAAAACAATCTAGTATTGCTTAGGGAAAAAGACCTCAGCATTGTTTGTTTTTGCTGTGTATCATTATTGTCTAGGCCTGCCCAAACTAGGTTAGCTCTCAAACTGCAGATGTGTGGAAATTGCCTGTTTTCCAACAGAGCTATTAGAAGTATCTAATACACAGTGCTAGTGTCCAACACTATGTCTGGATCAGCAGCAGTTCTCAAATGTTTCCAGTTGTGGTGGAAGATTGTTTTTTATCACTTCACATCCTGGATTACAACTCCAGTTGCATTTGCTTCATCTTACTTTGAAAATCATGCTTTCAGGTGTCTCCAGGCAACTAAACTAATTTGTTATGTACATGTATCCTGGACACAGGAAGTCTGCCTATCATTTATCTGTCTGCCTGTGTTCTGATGCCTCCAAACCTGTATCTTCATGGAGAGATAATACATACAAGTTACTTGCTTCACAAAAGTACCTATAAAAAAATATAAGTTCTTTTAGAAGACATCGAAAATAGTTTCTGAACTCAATATTTTAAAAATATCTCCATGCAGCCTGATTATTATAAACCCTTATTATTATGGTTTTTCTGTTGTTTCAGTTTTGGAACTGTCTAATTTTTTGCTTCATAAATCTTTCAGATTAGATCATGGAATACAGTTATAGAAATGTCCTTGTAAAATTAGGTTACTCTGATAGAAAGATTAGCTACACTGGGATTGATTGTGTTCTAGTCCCAGATAGTTTAGCTGTTGACTTATTTTAAGTGACTTGACTTATACATCTCTTTTTTTTTTCTTTGGGGTTTTTCTGATCGAGTTATGAATATTGCTACTGCCAAAAAATCCATGGACATCAACAAATGAAAAAGTATGAAAACAGGTCATGTTAGTAACATCTCTGTGTAGTAGACACAACTAGTTAGGTTGCAATCTAATTTCTGGGAATAAATTTTCTCAGGAATAAAATCAAACTTTTGAATAAAATTAACTAATCAGAATATAATAGCATAAATAACATTTTCACTATAAATGACAGACTTCTATTATTTTGGGATTCTCAGAGGCTGGGGTGGTAATAAAGACTGCAACATTCTGAAAAACTTTAAAATCTTTGATATCATGTAACTCAACAATGTAATACGCGTAATCTGCTCCTTTCCTTTCTCCGCAGGGCAACTTTCCACAGAATTTACCTCATTGAAAGACACAACAAAGCTGATATAGACACACCTAGACTCCTGTCCTATTTCCTGGAGTGAGTATATGACAAGATAGAACAAAGGCAATGAAGGGATCAGCCAGTGTGTTCCAGTTTGTGTTAGGAGCTTGTAGAACAGCCGAAAATTAGTGAAGCCAACAGGTGGCATTTCTGGGCACTGCCACCTGGGCTCAGATCCTGTACTGCATTTTCTAACTGGCAAGGCAGAGATTCTGGCTCAGTGTGATTATTGCTCTGGGTATTAATGTATTGGCTCTGAATTGCAGAGATGGCCTAGTCATTGCTGCCAAGATATTAACACTCCTTGTGAATAAGAAATTGAGCCAGATTCTTCAATGAAACCATTATTACTTATGTCCATTCAAAAAGTGAGTCTCAGCCAGAAAAACTGCTATTCTGAGAATGTAAAAAAAACCTCATACACACTATCTTTAAAAAAAAAAAAAACTAAAAACAAACTAAAAAACAAAGAGCAGAGAAAAATACATTCATATAAGCATCAGCATTAATTCCAGGCATTTACATGTGAATGCTGGCAAAAAAATGATGAGTGAGATCAGGCCAGTAGTTTTTAAGACACTGTGAAATTGATAAATGGAAATATGGATACAGTTTAAATCCAATCTAATGGGACATAGCAGAATCTAGAACTTTAAAAATAAGATCCTTGTACAGGGAGTTTTTCCAGGGGATCATTGAAAAAATTGTACTACTTATTGCCAACCAAACACATCTTATGGCCTTTTCAAAGCAAACTAATTCTCAGCAACCTCAGGAGAAGATCAGTCCTGCAATTTGACCTCCTACACTGCAGCTAAGAAATCTGTCAACTGTTTCACTCCCGTGTCAGCATCCAATACTCTCTGACCAGGCTCTTTCAGATACTCTACATGAGCAGGGTTTGATATTTTAGTACCAGATATACTTATTTGAAGATATTGAACATTACAAGGGGTTTTGATTTATCATAGTATGTAACAACGTACTGAAGTCACAATACAAGCACAATATAGCAATTGCAATGTACAGTTGGATCACAGTACAAACTTGACTCTAATCATCAGGCCCTATACACTCACTGTCACAATGCAGGGCACCCTCAGTCACGGGGAAGGAGTACATGGGTTGAAGCCAGCTCAAGCCCACTGCTGTTTACAAAGTTTATTCCATTGGTTGCTCAGGTTTTATATTCTGTGTTGTGCTTAGCCACAAATACACTTCTCCCATGCTGGTCTGACTGGCTCAGAAAAACATTCACATCTATTTGCAGGGAAGGATATTTAGTTGATCAGCTCAACTGTTTGTCTAAAATAAAGGCCGTCCTCTGGTCTCTTTTGTGTTCAGTTCAGCTTTCTTTACAACAGCTGTGGTCACTCCCTGTACTCTTCCCTGAGCATCACAAGCACTTTGCCTGTGTCCATCTTCCCTGAACCTGCTTCCGCTGTAGGGTTTTGGTGGCTGGTCACACCGTAATGTTGCTTTCATGACAACTGAAGGAAACTTCTGTTGGTAAATCACCATGGTTTGGAATCTGTAGCAGTCCTGTTAAGTTAGTAAAAAATAAAAATTTTGCTCACTTGTACTGCACCTCTAGGACAAAACATAGATGGAAAGAAAAAATAAATAAACCGATTTTGCTCCTGAGCTCAGCATTGACAAATCAGATACGAGTCATTCAGCTACCAGCAAATATCTGGTATGCAGACAAATGCAACCAACAGTACCTGTGCTGTCAGAGAAGCTTCCAATGAGTATTCACAAAACTCACCTAAATCACAGAAAAAGAAAATTGAGGAGACTGAGTATGAACTAATTGTGGGGTTTTATGTAACTAAGTAACAGATGGATAATGCCAAAAGGTGTAGTAAATTCACGAGTCAGGACACCTTACCAGGTAGGTTACTCTCAGCATACTTTTCTTGATCTCAGAAAGTTTAACACAGTGGATTCTCATTTTATATGCATGAGTCAAGAAGAAAGTTGCCACCACAAGTGGCTAGGAATGGCATAGCCTATATCTATCTATCTATCTGTCTGTCTGTCTAGTCCTATGATGGTGGACAATTACAGTTATGTTTTGACATGCAGTGAGATACCAGGGAGCATGCCTGAATCCTGACAGTCATAAGGTATCTGCCACATTGGCACAACTTCCCAGAGAAATGTTTCAATACTAAAAGTCAGTTAAAAAAAAATGGCCTAAAAAATTACTCCAGACCGCATGGCATCCCTAGGAATGACTTTCTGTTTTGATTAACAAAAATAACCTCCTATATGTGCTATCCTGATTAACATTAAAAGGCTTCATGGCTTAAACAGGATAAAAGGTCAGGCAACAATCTTGTTATCTAGAGTGAGTTTGCATTAATAAAACTTTGCTCAAAACCTAGAGAACATACGGACTATATTTAAGTCTGTATTTACTGTTTCTTTTTATTACTTCACTTTAGCTTGCTTTCAGCTTTCATCTCTATCCTAGTTTGGGTTAAAACAGATCCGATTCTCTTTTAGTGAATCTTCCTTACAGCTAAGTTCTTCTAAGTAACTGCATTTTTCTGGAGTTGGCTGCATACTTTACAGACACTCTGTGCTCCAAAGCAGAGAACATCTCATGTTTATAGCTATACTGAGCTAACAGTAGGAAAGCAATGCAGAAAAAGGCCTCTGTTTATAATTATTTCTACAGCATCCAAGGTCACCGATAGACCTCTTAGGTCCCACAAGTAAGGAGTCATAAAGGGTTGCACTTGTGGGGAGGGGCGGACAGGACAGGTGACCTGATATTGACCAACACAGTATTCCATGCCATACACATCACACTCACTTTAAAGCTGGGGGATCACGAAGGGTCTCTCTCTCTTCGTCCATGGCTGGCTTCTGAAGAGGACCTTGCTCATTGTTCTGCCTGTGATCCTGATCCAGATTCCGATCCGTGCGTTCAGGAGTCCTGTTCCTGTCTACTGCTGGGACCAGTTTGGGACTTCCTGGTGCTGCCTGGCAGCTGCAGGCGGAACACCAGCGTCCCAGCACCCAACTCTGGGAAACTCAGAATAGGTTTTGTATATTTTGCATTATTACTCTTATTATTAATATTGTTAGTATTATTAATGTTATTAGTAAAGCTTTTTTTATATTCAATTTCTAAGTATGTCTTCCTTTTCCTCCTTTTTCCCTTCCCCTGGTGGGAGGGTATAGCAACTGCCACTCAGTTTATTGCTGCCCTGCTCTAAACAGTGACAAGTTCCTGTTGCTATTACTATGGGAAATAAAATACCGTGGGGAAGCTTACTTTTATTTGTTTTCAGATCTTCCTTAGAACATCTAATCAAATACATATGGGATAGATATGAGGGTACATTAACTTTCCACAGTTTCTCTGACCCTAGCTGAGTTCTTTTGATTACAGATCAGAATTATAAGGGGCAGGAGAGTCAGTCATCGAGAGCTTAGCATGTTCTCAGATTACAGGTTGTAGGTGCAGAGCAGCCAACAGTTCCCAAATTTTCTCTGTCTTTTTTTTTTTTGTTAATGTAAAAAACATGTTTATAAGTTTGCTTGTAGTACAAACCTGCATCTAACACATTTATTTCTGGTAGAAATATTTAATTAAATATCTTTGAAGATTTTTACTTTTTGTAATGCCTACTGGTATAAGCAGTGCTACAGTTTAAATTTATTCTTCAACTACTCAGAAAACTCCATCTTTTATTTCTCTGACATTTTTTGTATCTCTGAAATTTAGAGCTAATCAAATTTCTGTTCTGTGCAAAAAGAAATATTCAGTTTGGGGCTGATATTTTATTTGATGTTTTATTCACTAATTTCCTTAAGTAAATAGAGACTAAGGTCTCTGAAAAATTTGTTGATTCATCAGTTTGTATCAAGACTGCTTGGTAATACTTTATAGGATATGATTTGACAAGTTATTTATGGTACATATTTTGCTTTCTTTGCTTACATTTAATGTATTATGCAGCCAGCAATCTCAAATCAATATGAACATGGAGGGCCAGGAATATTTATTCTACAAAGAAACCTGCTTATATATGTCATGAAATTTCTTTTCTTAAGAAGATTTTTTAACACACACACAAACAAAAAACATCCTTCATAGTCAAAATATTTTAAGAACTATATAGCCTGAAAAAGGTGCAGTCAAATCGATAGCTCAGTACAAAAAGGTGTGAACCGCTAAAAGCATTACGTACTCTCATTTTTACAAAGGGATGACAGCTTATTTTAAATTCCTTAATATTCATTATTTAACTTGAAGTTGTATCTAGTTGTTGTCATTTAGTTGTGCATTAACAGTCTCACATGGTAAAGGGAATAGATCTAGTAATGGAGCATGTTTATTTGTCTGCTTCTTTGTTTCCAATGTGTCTATGCTCATTGAAAGGACCAGGCAGCTCAGGCGGACCCTGTGAAGGAAAAATGACATTTACTCTTCCTTGAGGGAGCTACCATGGGTGCTGCCACAGAGGTAAAGAGACATGCTGATGCAGGCAGGTGTGACAGCGCACAGGCAGGGCTCAGGGAACATCCTGCACCCTGAGCAGAGCCATTTGGAGCAGGGGGGTTACTGAAGTGAGAGGAATAACCTGCCCTTGGAGCAGACAGCAAGAGCCGTGCATAGGTAGTTTTTCATTATAATTAGTTTCTGGTTTGCTTGATCTAATTGCTGTCGCATTAAAAGGGGTAAGGGCGTCTGATAAGCATCAAAAGGAAAGCCCTCCCGTTAAGTCACAAGGTTCAGAGAAGACCCCCTTTTGTTCTAAACTCGCTCTCAGAGGAGAGTCTAGGTGTGGCTGGATCTACTCCTAGTCCCAGACTTGGTCAACAGTTTATGTCTAAAGGGTTCAGTGTGTAGCCACTTATCAGATTCATCTTGCCTGTCAGAGCCCCTCCAAGAACTTTCACTGAAACAGTTTCGCAAAGTTGAAACAATAGGTAATTTATTCAAGCGACAGGTATCACAGATGCAGGATTGCCGTTGATAAATGCACTGCCTACAAAAGTTGAGCTCAAAGTAATGCTTTAGCGCTTTAGCTAACAATGTGTTCCCAGGGATATGTCTGACAAAGTCCGAGGTGCAACTCTTATCAAAAAGGCATCCCTTCTTGGGGGGGGAAAGAGAGGTTCAGGCCCGTCAACCCTCAACCCATCCATCAGATGAAGCCCTTGCTTGGCTCCTCCTCCCAAGGAGAGTTTTCAAGTGCCAATTTTTATATGCTTGAAAATCTTTCTATGAGGTAGGACTAAGTCAATTATTATGTGTCAATTGGCTCTTGGCATGGAATGTTGTGTTGTCACAAGCAGGACTCAGCAGTTCAAGACGCCTGTGGAGCGGGCATCTTGGTATGCACTTCCAGGGGCCATCTGTTCTTTATCCGAAGCAATCTCTGGCTGCAGGGCCTCCATTGTGCCCCACAGATCATTTGGTTTACAGTGATGGGCTATACCCCCTTACTTCTGTCTGATAAGATAAGCACAATTTAATTGCTTCCTTTTGTTAACTCTTTGGCTCTTGACACCTGAGTCTGAGCATGTCTTTCGTCTTGCATTGACAAGTCCAGCAAGGCCATCGATTACAATTGCTTTGAATTTTGTCTATGTAAAGAGTCCTATTTCTTTTTCTTACACCAATAAAACCTATCTTTCTTTATCTTAAATCCCTTTTGGTGTTCTCTGGAGAGACAACTTGGCACAGCCATGTCAAAGCTGTGGCCATCTCAGGATCCTGTCTCAACCCCAAGCTATAGGATATAAACCCAAAGGGACAAACAACTTTCCTGTTACTGCAGTCTGGAGATGACTACCTGTAGGCAACAGTCCTCATGCATTTCATTCCCACCACAGTGCTCTTCATGGATTTCCATGGTATGTATATTTTTGGTATTAAGTCTAGCTGTGCCACTGTTAGCCCTCTATGTCACCTATTTGACATATCATTCTACTGTTGACAGCAGTGGCAAAATAATATATAATTTTTCTTAGCACATCCAAGTGTTTTTTAGATAAATTCACTAAACGAGGTATGTGACAAAGTCTTTATGCATGACATCATAGATTTGACCTTCTTAAAATATATTAACTTTTTTCTGTTAACTTCTGAAATATAGTTATAGCTGTTCTGGATATTGTCATGGACTTTATCTGTAGTTGCAATGGAAATGCCTATTTTGGCAGGTGAATCCTTTTGTTGTATTTAAAGAAGTATTTGGACATATTCAAACAAGAAAAACAATATTTAACTGTTGAATTCTGTGACTTAACATTTGCTTACTGTGCTGCCAAGGATACTTACACCCTGTTCTAATAAAAATTCATACTCCTTGAAATCCCATAGTCAGGGCTTTTGTTGTTCTTAACTCTCATGTGTATGATGCAGAGATTTCTGCAACTTAAATGGTATAGTTCTTAAATGGTGAAGTCATAAAATGGATATTTTATAAATTATACAACATTTTTTTTCATGAAGCTCTAGTCCAGAAAAATCCAAATTAAACTGTAAAACAGACATAATAAGAAATCATAAAGAAGGAGGGAAAACAAAAGATAATTTCCTAAATTATGCTGAAATGTTCCACAGCTTGAGCTCCAGGAAAAGGAAGATATACAAGATGGGAAAGAAAGACTTTGAGTTTCTTGGACTAAAGATAAACTAGAGAATTATGTGCTTGTTATTCCATTGGCCAACTTACAGTTAAACAGAAAAGTATGACTGAAAAAAAAACCCCAAAAGCCCAAAAGACACCCCCCCATGAAAGCCTCCAGAACTTGTAAAACACGCAGGGGTTATTTATCCAGACTCATAAGCCATCTGAAATGATCAAAACAGAAAAGAAAGAAAGAAAAAAAATATATAGAACCTTAATAAGGTTTTATTTCATAGTTTTAGGCCTTAGTTCCATTATCTCATTAAAGTTCAACATTTCAATCACTATGAACCATTGTGTCGGGTTTTTTTTTCCAGATAAATCTGACTCTGATTTATCTAGCAACGCTCAGAAATTCCATTCCTGAGGAGATTTTGGTTTGCCTCCAAAAAATACTGATCTATTTCTAGTGTTTCTACTGCTTAAAGGTTTAGGAAATCACTGTGAACCATTGTCACAAGCTGCCACTGTAGACATATCTGTGTCTCTTGACAAGTGCTATTCTGAGCTTCTTCAAGAAGCTAAAGATAACAGGGAAACAAACTGACCTAAACTTCCTTTGTGCTTGATGTAGCTCATAAACATCAGACTCTTCCCCTCTTTTCTGTTTTGTTTCAATACTAGTTTTAGCAATGTGAGTAGTTGAATTGTCCCAAAAAACATTTGTATGAGCATTCATTTGAAAGATAAGTATGTTAATAATTTCCATTTTTCTTTATTGTATTTTTGTTAAGACCTTAAATTCTATAACATCACATTTCTTTACATTAAATGGGAAATTACTTTCCCATTATCAGAAAGTTATTAATGGCTTTTTTATTGTGTACTGGAATATTCAGTGTCAGATGGAGACCAGGCTTGAAGATTTGCACTAAATTAATATAAAAGTGCATATGTGACAAACACTGGGAGATGGAATATGCATCATTAACTCTCATTGTAAATAGAAAAATAAAGATGAGAATGTATGTTCTTTATCAGACATGCAAAAAGGGAATTGTCATCCTCACTGAATATCTTAAAATGTGGTGGGAAAAACACATCATGAGAAAATCATATTTTTATGACCATGTATTAAATGAAACTGTGGTAATAATGGTTTTGCATTAGATTGTTCTCGTTGTTTACAGCTAGAGATGAAAATATGAAAATTAATTATATTCTATTGTCACTAATGAATAATGGAATATAGCAAATTTTTTTAGATTTATGAAGAATTACTTGGGAAAAAATACACATATTTTTGTGGGTCTTACATGATGTATAGTCTAGCTGCAGGTAGGCCCCTCAAAAGATAATTTGTCCTTATTTTCTATAACAGATTTTCCAGATTTTATCTAAGTTCTGGTGAGTAACCAACCTCTATTAATCATATTCAATGGAGATCAGGATCGTTTCGGTGACGGTTATACTGATGATAAATATTTTGTCACAAGTACTAGGATTTGGGCTTCTTGACTTGAAGAGGCTTACATATTGTGCTATTAAGAGTCTCAGAGTTTACGTATTGTAGAAATATTTCATTATAAAGAAATATTGAACATAAGCAAGGCATTATCAGTTTCTTCTCTTACACCACAGCAGATCTAAGTCCTTCAGATTAGGTGAGATAACATGTTTCAGTTTTATATGAAGTCATTTTGGGGATTAACACATGGTATCTATTCCTTAGTGTCAAATGCCTTCCTTATAATGGAAACATGAAGAGATTGAGACAAGACATATAATTATTTTAACTCATTACAGTCTTATACCAAATGATACCCTGTAAATATATTATCATTAATATGTATAAAGGTTATGCAAATCAAGATTTGTTTTACGAATTGCAAAAAGAACACTGGAAAACAAAATTCCTGAGAAATAAAACTTCTAGGTTTTAGATCAACACATTTACCAGTTTCAGCTAACTTGAATTTTGCAAGTGGCTGTCTGGATGCCTAGCAATTTTTTGGTTTTGAGAGATCGTCCTTGAAAAGGAACAATGTAGTAATTTTGTTTCCTTTTAGACAATGAGTGGGGAGACTGTGTCACTCCTCAAATAGCAAAGGGTTATGCTCATAGATCTAAAGGGCTGCATGTAGAAAAAAAAAGAGGGAAAGTCACATTAAAGAGCTGATAATTCGTGCTGAAAGATTAAGAGATTCCTGAAACCTGTGAAAACCAGACCGCTGTGCATTGGGTGCTGTGGAAGGAAATCCCTTCCTAGGAACTTCCTAGGAGCAGAGTGTGAGGGGTTTGCTATCATTCAGAATACCATAGAGTTGACTCAAATGGATCCTGGAAACATTAGCTTGATCTAAAGGGCGGAGTGAGCAGGAGGAGAGCTGTTATAAATAAAACTTTTATTTATTTCTAAACTGACCTAATAACTTTGAGAGATGTAAATTTAAAAATATAGTTCATTTCCTCTTCTGTTAAAAACTGGTTGTTTGGAGAGACAAATTAAAAGACACCGGTCATTTTTTGAGAGTTTAGTCCATTAACAGATTCTACCAGGCTATCTCAAAGTTCTGGGAAACCTGGATTTCAGAAAAATTAATAAAATAACCTCCAATCTCTGCTAGCGAATATCCAAGGATTCAGTAGAGAAATTAATGTAGATAAGACTTTCACAACTTCACTTACTGAATTGTGAAGTTCCCTTTTATTCACACATGCTTAAAAATAAATTTCAGTAAGAACTTTTGATGTGCTTGGACAATTGGCAATTTGTTTTTGACAATGGGAAAATCTGTTTCAAATAAGGTCAGAAATTCAGAGTGAGTGAATAAATAAAGAAATTTTGTTTACTTGCTCAGTATACATAGATTATATGTTCAACATCAAACCAGATGGAAGCATAGCAGATTAAAAAACAATAAAACACACATCTGTTCACTTCTTGAAGTGTTGTAGGATTTACAACTTAAGTTAAAAACTGTATCAAGATGAAATGTATGTCTACTAAGAAAAGTAAGAAAATTGTGTGATAGAGTCATCATAAAAATTGAGGATGAAACATCATTAAATCATATCACCTTAAAAAGTGACAGTTAAAGTCAAAGTTCAATACTGTATACCTTAGCAAGAAACACATTTTATGTTTGTTTGTTTGTGGGGTTTTTTATTTAGGAATTTGAACCTAGTTGGTCAAAATCTCATTGTACACTACGTGTTTAAAAAGCAGCACATTTGTGTAAGTGTGTCTTCATGTAACATTACATATGAAGCAGGGAAAACCTTATAAATTAATAGTTTAGACACTTGGCTAGTGTGTTTTGGGATATTATTTTCAGGCTTCTACATTTTGCTTATTTATAGTGCTGACATTTTTGTTTGGGAAGTAACTGTGATTAAGATTTAAATCAGACAACATTTGTTTTCTGTTTCACTTCATAAAATCTTCAAGCATGGTTTCTTTGAGGGTATTTATTTTTACTATTGTTTTTTATTCTGCTTCTCATAAAAACAGAGATTTTATTGCAATCATAAAATCAGTGAGTAGAAATTTAATTCTTTTTTTATGTAAATAGAAGAGATTTGAAACATGGAAGAAATGCACTTGTTTGTTTTTTCTTGCAGGACCTATCACAACAAGACTTTCAGTAGCTACTGTGGATTCTCTCCACACATAAAAAAAGTGCATTCTCTCTCCTTGTTTTTTGACTGACACTAACTCCTTTGTGCTCCAAGAACAACAGTGCTAAAAAAGAAAAATTTAGAAGTTCAGAAAAGTGCGCATCTAGCAGAAACGTAGCTTCCTTCTTTTCCACCTGAAAGATACATAATTGGTGTCCTGAAAGAAATATCAATCTACTTGCTGCTTAAATATGATTTTTAAAACCTTCTTTCATCTTCTAAATGTGAATGACTAGAGATAAGTCCCTTTGGTCTAGATGATGGTCTAGATGATTAAGTAATAAATGTAAAAGGTAAAAAATTTCACATTGTTGCATTGACATAGAGACACTGAAACAGATGTCTCACTGGGATGCATGTTAAAGAATATTATTCTGATTCCTTAATGTCCTTGCAGATAGTGTGCTAGTCATATCGCACCAGAGACATCTATTTCTCTTCTGCAGTTTGCCTTTATACATCGTATGATATGTTAGATAACTTTGTGTTTAATTAACCCTGCCTCAGTCCAAGTCGTTCTGGTTTCATTGATGTGAGTCCATACTGGAAAATGTTTATATATTCCCAAATACTTATGTGGCATCAGTTTTGCAGGTTACATGTTTTGAGCTACTAACATCAGAGATGGGATGATGCAATCGTCTCAGGCTGTTAAAAAAGATGAAAGTAATGAAATTGTGTGCACAGCCTTGATTTTAGCCCGAGAAGTACTTCTGTTGAGCCTTTAATAGCCAGGAGTGCTGATTCAAAGAAAATGCTGGGATTACGATATGCCTTGTTTTTTGCTGTTCTCCTATCCTATAACCTCACGATGAAATTATAGGAAAATAGGTCTTTCCTTCAAAGGAAGTGATACAAATATAGATAGAAGTGTAGAAGCCATTGCGTTAGAAATTTGTTCAAACCACTATGTCAGGGAAAGGTTGATGGCATTGTGCTTCCAGACCCAGTGTAAGTAAAGTCTTTCACAAGACTTCTCTGGCATCCTTATAGTGCTTGAAGAGACCCTGTGGGCAAACAGTCTCTTTTTAGCTTTTGTTTACTATGAGAAAGAACAGAATAATGATCAGGAGACATCTCTGATGAAACCTTCACAGATATTTTTTCTGCTTCTCTTCCCTTCTAGATGTGCACATGCCAAAGGGACAATTGTGTCCTATGATACAGCAGAGAGGAAAGGTTCATCAGATCAGTGGCAATTACACTAGTTAGCAACATTCTTATGTCTCATATTCTGTGAGCCTGTCCACATTTAGTTGGAAGGAATAACTCTTCTGAAAATTATCTGTAATGCCTCTGTGCAATTTCTGCAGCTAATGCTGCCTAGTGCAACCCAAGTGTTACCCCTTTCAGGATTAAAAAATTCAAACAATTAAGCAAAGTTTTAATGACATCACATTATTTGTATTACTAATTGAATATTCTTTTTGGTACACAATGTTTCATCTGTTGTACTGAGGCATCTGGGGAAAAACAGAAAAATAACGATGCATATTGTGGTATTTTGTCAGTACATTGCATTCAAACTATTAGTAAAGTAGAATATTGGCTTCAGAGGAACTGAAAGCATCATACATACCAAAGAAAGGCAAATAAATGCCAGTAGGTAAGAATTTCATGCCTGTGGCACAAGCTAGGTGTATAGTGTGGAAACTCAGAACTGTCGTTAGAGGCAAATCTGGAAGACAAATCAGATTATTACTGCATAATAATTACAGAAAAATATCTACAGTATTTCAACTCTTGTTCATCTTGCTTTTGATTTTCTGTCCTACTCTGAGGTTTATTTATTTTATATATTTTATTTAGTCAGCAGTGGATCTTCTAATCTGACAGGGTTTTTTGTCAGCTGACCCTCCCCCAAAGTCATACAATCAAATCATGCCCTACATAATGTTATTTCTGCAAATGTTGCCCTTTTGAGTCCCCACTTTGTTTTGCCACTTTGTCTTAGCATCATTACACTTCTTCCTTACTTCTCTAATTTTCCTTCTTTTCTAATGCACCTTGTATTACCAATTCTTTCTGTTAATCCTCACACAATTTCATATTCAGTTCCCCTGTCTCTCTCTTTTCATCAGAAATGAGTGAAATAACTCAGAACACCAGGGGTCTAGAATAAATAAAAAGCAATATTTTTGTAACTTAACTGGAGAAATATGCATTTTAGGTGTTAATACTATCTGCTGTTAACGATTCCTGAAAATTCCTATTAAAAGACCAAATTGTCATTCTTTATACTTTAGCTAATTTTTAAAAATGCAATACTTTTTAGTGCCAGGAATCAGTACTAAGTTGAACTGCTAGAAGACTTTGTCTTCTAATTTTTTATTAAAATAATGTATCCTGACATTGTGGAAAATGAATGGGGTTTAGATTTGAAAAATAGCTTTGATTTTTTTCACTGAAAATATCAACAAAAGCAGAATTTATAGTCTAATGACAGATGGTCACCAGGCTGTCAAAGTAACATGATGTCATTTCTACGATTCTTCAGGAACTCTGCCCTCATTAACCAAGATAAGGAACTCTAAGTAAAATCTCAGTTTTCAGATCTTCAGGAGAAAATTCATTACGTTTTAGAAGATTAATTATTCACACAGAAACTTCATTAACACTTTTCCAGCATACAGCTGAAAAGAGTGAATGACACTTTGCACAAAGTATGTTTATCTGGCACCAGAACAGTCACTAGGACTGAAATGAACGACATCTTTGCTCTTTGCTCTGTTATTCGTTGTTGATGCCCTGGCATACAGGTGAGAAAGACAGACGGATGTAGAGTAAGATCTTACCACTGGAACACTGAATAAAAGTAGCTGACAATGTGGAAGAAGATGTGGAAATGATTCGTTGCTGGAGTACATGTTGGCTGTGCGGACAAGAAGAGGAATTATGAGTCTATAGCAGTGGCTGGCTGTCACTGATTGTAGGCTAAGAATTATTATTCCCTCAATTAGTTTTCAATTTTATTTTCTTCAGTTATCTAGTCGCAATTGTTTCAAAATGTCTATGACATCATATATTCAGCTTCTGTATTTTATTCTGTCATGCTTATACACACATACGAGTAAATAGAAATTCTACCACTTACAAGCCAGACTTCCAACAGTCTTTAAATTTTTATTTTGTGAACCACAGACAAATTTACTAACCTTCATGTTAACTTCATTAACATTAATAAATGTCTCTAAGGTGACTCTGGCATCAGAAAACTGAACTAGGTGATGGTCAGCCTACCTCCGCTACACTTTTGCTATCATTTCCTCTCTACCTGCCTTGTTGCTAATTTTGTGGCTTACACTTCTGATATCTTAATGTGCATAAGTGTTGCTATGACGCTTCAACATAGCTGAAATTAACTGAGCATCTTAATGTGGCAACAATATATGGTTTGATTATCACACAGAAAAAGGCAGAGAGGTGATAATTTGTGCTGTCAACATTATGTCCTTTCTTGTTGCCTTTCAGCAGGCTGTAATTTATTTCATCATCTACAAGAACATAGTGTGACAAGGTATTTTCTAGATGAATTTAGCTATTGCATACACGCTAAATGCTGACAATGATACGTCAGTCTAAACTGGTAGGTCACTGTATCATTTCCTAGAAGCTAGAATAAGCCATGAAGTTTTCATTACGCTGTAAAGAAAATCAGTGACAATACAGAATTTTCTCCTGGGTCCACAGAGAAGTAATGCATAGTCAGCACCACAAAGAACCTGAAATTGGAAGAAGACCATTCGAGAATCACAGAAATGGAAAAAGACTGGCTTAGAACAAAAAAAGCCATAATTCTGAGCTCTGGACTTAATATTAACCGAAAACATTGATTTAGATGCAATAGATATAGAAAGATATGGAAGCAGTAAACACGTCTTTGTCTTTCACCTCGGTTAAAAAGAAGAGCCTTGACTGTTTGATCTGAAAACCTGAACATGTTGTTAAGTGCATGTGGTGCAACAACAGAAAGACTTATTGAATAGCTGCTCTAAAGCAAGTGTCAAACTCTGGAAATAAACATTAACTTATTGTGCAATTATTTTATAAAGTTTTTGTGAAAATAGCTAGATGTTGATTTATCTGGTCATGCTATAGTATTTAGTGGTGCCTACTACAGACTTTCGTCATGCATCTTGTCTTGTTTATCAAATGCACTCTGCTCTTCTGTAATTGTATTAATATTGTAAAACACATGTGTAGTAACTCAGGAACTGATGAGAAAAAGAACAATTTTCCAGTCAAGGCTCTGGTAAAATATAGTTTTTACTTCTTAAAAGAACTATAAAACAATTTAACGGAATTGTTTGTTTCTAGATATCAAAACATAGCAAAAATATTTTCCATTACCTACCAAAGAAGAAGAAAACATAAAAAGAATCCTATGAAGTTATTTCTTTACAAAAAGGATAATTTTACATTTAAAAAGAAAGAAGAAACTCCCCAAAATGATTCTACCAAAAAGATCACTTTCCTTGTAAAAAAATAAAAAGGCAAAGAAAGCACTACATTATTTGATTGAAGAAAATTCATTGAAAACTACTTTCATTTTGTTATTTAATGTCTTTATGACACAAAATAATAAAATTACCCATCTAATAATCAACGGATTTCTCAGTGGCTTGGTACGGTTACTTATTGATGAACATATTGCGGCGGGTGAGAGATTATGACCAGTTCCATATGTTCTTTAGAGGGATATCAACTAAACCTGACTTTTTTAAGACTTAACATATGCTCTGGATAGATCACTATAAATATGCACATATTAGCTATGGAGTTTCTCAAACCACCATGGTACACAACCATAGTACCTTCTAAAATGAGGGTTATCAAGGTAAGATAAGTTGTTTACTCCTTGAAAGTTTTCTGAATGTATTTTTCAATATATTGGTAATATTATAATTTCTATGACAATCTAAGCATATAAAAAACTCTATTAGATCAGTGAGGAAGTTAACTCCTGAACTTTTCCCCCTTTAGTATATAATATTTTTCAAATACCTTAATCACTAGACATATTCCTTGGATTTTGTTTGTTTGTTTTTTAAAATGAAAGCCATTAAAGTCTGTAACACAGTGTAGACAAATGATATGTAGAAGTTATATTGGAACAGCTTTGGGAGTGTTTAAGATTACGTAACAGGTGTGGTACTTTCTACCATACTAAATATGTGAAAAACTATCAACTGTGGATTGATCTAGTCGTAAGATACTTGAGCAGGCTCTTCATCACTGGCTGAAGGATGGAAGAAAAAATATATGTAGTTGAGACATTGTAATAGAAAGAACCCCTCCAGCAGAGACAGAAGTATGATATATGGCCAAAAACAGAAAAACACTTTGATTCTCATTTTCTTAGTCAAATGTAGAATAATATAGTAGGAATCATCTTTTAAATAGGTACAATGTCTTGAGAAAAGATGGCTTCAGCTGTAGCCATCATGGAGAAGTTCTTTGGGCTACATTGTCTGAAATCCTGCAAGTGTGTAATGTTCTAATATTTCTAGCATTTCCAGCGGCCATGCATGTCCTCAAAAAAACAAAGACTGAAGGAAATCTGGTGTACTAAGATGGGCCTGAGCTCGCAGAGTCAGAAAGTTTGTTCAAAGATGTCTGAAGTGCCCTTCAGTAGTCTTTGGGCAAATTTTTGTCCCTTTAAGTGGTTCTGTGGTTATGCTGAGAAAAGATTCAGAGGGGCTGAAGTGCTGGGAGTTACAGTCTTCTGACTCCGAAACAATGAAGGAGTTTTTCTTGGATACAGAACCCTTTACTTTGGAATTGGCTGAGCTTTATTTCCTCTGGGACTGATCTCATTCCATGGAAATTAGTGTAATGTGGAGAAAGTCCTGTCTTCTAAAGAAGTGGTTTTAAATGCCCAGCAGAAGACAAAATCTGTGGGCTTTTACTGTTGTCACTGAAAGAGGAAAAGATGGTTTGTGGTCCCAAGGTTACAATGGTCCATACAGCATTACATGAGGCCCTGTAGTGCACCGTCTTGCTTCCTTTAAAGAGAAGAAAAGGTTTTGCGGGAGGAAGGGAGTCAGAGGCATTCTTGGATCTTACCTCATCATCAAGCAAGAAATGGACATTCATGAAGGCCCAGATCTAGCAGATACTCAACACAATCACAGTATTTCTGGTCTAGTATTCAACTGTTGTGTATCGGAAAACTTAGGCCAAAATCCACTGAACCCAATGCCTACTGAAAGAGTTCTCAAGAATTAAGTAATCATTAACTTTAATTAAAGTAGAATCAAATAAGCTTTGAGTAATATTGCTTTGCAAGTGTTTTGGTGTTGGCTTTTTTGACTTTCCATATATTTTCCATCCTTTAATTCTTCAACAGTTATGCAGCAAAATAGGCTCTTGTTTTCCCCTGCTTATAGAAAATTGTGTTTCAGTTTAAACTACAGAAACGCTTAAAACCTGGGATACTATTTAATTCTTTTCATAAGAATCTTGTATATTTTTAATCCAAAAATGTATTTAGAATAAATAAATGAAAGTCATTTGAATGAATAATTATGACATTAAATCGAGTATATTCTGGGTGTCATATATCATAACTTTGACTATTTATTACATTAATAATACCAAAGGTTATGTAACATTTGGCTAAGAATTCTCATTTAAAGCTTAATATTTGCTAGGGAGTTCCTCACACTCATATCCAAGCTTCATCACAATATTCCACTGCAATATCAAAGAAAATGTGGGCAATACTTAAAAATGAAGATGATTGCTATAGCAGAGTCCAGAAAAACTTCTAAGCCCAGTATTTTAAAATATGCCAACAGATACAGTCACTATCTACTGTTCTATTAATAAGCTAATGAAAGGCAAAAGAAACATTTTTCATTCATGTCTTAGCTTCCTACCTGATACTAAGAATTGTTTTACTAGAAGAGGACAACAAGAGTTATTTATGTCTGTCTCACAAAACCGCAAAACTCTGTTTGAGGAGTCTATTCAAGGTGAGCCTGTGGGAAATGAAAAGATCAGGAATCTAACAGAAGCATATCAAAGCAGTTTAAAACGTAAGATTTGTTTTAATATTGATTGTATAACAAGTAAACAAACAGATTCAGGTGAGACCTTTAGTAACATATTATAGCTTGATGTTTTAAGCAGGTAATTTTTGTACATCCCTTGGAAAAGAGAGTCTGAAGAGTTTGCTTTTATTGCAAAGACTAACACTTACACAATGAAAATGTTTCCACTAAATGATATTTTGATCCTCACACTAGCTCCTTGGTATGGTGAAATATTCTCTCTGTTCTGTGTTCCCAAATTTTCATTTCTGTCAGAATAACTAATGCAGGCTTGGTTCCTTTGTTTATTAGGTTCTTCTTTTATTAATGAGTCAGGTCTCAAAAGGCATATTTACCCCCACCTTTTTAACAAACCCGTAGATTTTGGGTATGAAATCTCTTTAGATATGATAATTAACTTGTTATTCATTCCTGTGCTATTTGACAGTAGCACTTATAAGCATTCTATCAATGACAAAACTGTAGATGATACCTCTGGGAAAACAGGACAGCATTAGTCTTTTTCCCATGAGGGTGAAAGAAAAGGGGAGAAAATGTAATGAATTATATTGGACACCATATACTTTTCACAGCTGCTATAAGAGGTTAGCTGGTCTGCTGCCAGACTAATGAATGTCTAAGATGAAAGTAGATATTGTCCATGACAGCAATGGAATAATGTAGCTTTAGGTCATTTTGCACACACTATCTACTCAGCCCAATTTTTGTTACTCAAAGCATGTGATACATCATATGTGGAAAAATATATATGTTCTTTTGGGAAGTTATAATGCCCTTCTTTTGAGGAATTTCTTCAGTAAATCAGATTATGCATTTTTCTTAGGCAGATATTTACTTCTGAAGCACAGAGGTCTACCTGCACTTCAGAAACAGATTTCAGTGAAGTGAAGCAGTCCATGATTAGAATATATGTCTTTTGGGTGCTAGAGACAAATCATTTAGCTATATAATTGCAGTTTTATTGCTATCTTTTTTTTAACAAAAATTATGCATCAGTAGGAAAGGTTGAATGTGACGTATGTTCTAAAATTATTAGGAAATAAAGGAAGAAAGGAAGGAAATGTTCTAATATCAGTGATAACATAATAGTATTTTAGAAGATACAAAAAATGGATCATGACAAAAGGTCTATTTACATATGAAGTTATTTCTTCACAACTGATAAAATTTGGCAGTTAACAAAATATTTTCAGATTAAATATTTTCTTTGCTCTTATCTCTCATGCATACACATACACACACAGGTTAAAACGAAAGATCACTTCTTATCTCTCATGTATACACATGCACACTCACACAGGTTAAAGAAAATAAATGCTTAACACACATCTGTACTTCTGGCTTGGCTTACATCTCAGCACAGTATGCAGGTCTGGAATGCTGCTCGTCCCCAGTGCCTTGCACTGACTCTTTCTAGTGCTTTACATCGGTTGTTGGTGTTTGTAGGGTGTTAAATGCTATGTATTTTCCCACTCCTGAAGGACAGAATAAAGATGGAAGACAGAAATCTATTATAAAGTTTGTGAGCAGGTGTTGATGAGCCTTCTTTCTTCAATATTTTAAATGTAAACACGTTTCTTAGCAAAAAACAATAGTCTACAGTGGCATCAAGCATAATAAAAGTTATATGAACCTCAGGAAATCTTTTTGAAAAGTGCAGCAGATGTCAGGTTTGGTAATGAAAATTGATATTGAGTGAGATTTACTTGACTTATGATTTTAAAACCACTTGCGAGTTTCTGTGAGAATTACATCTATTTGAATTTTTTTTTTTAACTCATGTTTTCTCAAGGCCTTGAAAAAAAGCACAATATGAAAGATCGTTCTCTTCCAAAACAGGAAAAAAAATACAATGACTACCTATGAAATTTTTCTATATTCTTTTTTTTTTTGAGGTGAGTGAGGGAAAATTTTGGGAGATAGGTCCACTGAAGTTCCCGATAAAAATACTTTCAATGCAAAATTTAAAATAAAATGAAGTGTAAGATTGACTCAAACTGTTATTTCATTTTCTTGCCTTTGATTGAACAGGTAAAGAGGCAGCCCATGTATTTCAAATTGAACTTCTCTTATTCACAGTAATCATTACTTTATCAGCTTTCTACATAGGTAGTGGATTTTGAGGGCACATTGTTCTGCACTCACTAGCAAATTGGTAATGTGTACAAAGACATGCCACACTTACATTTAAGCATAGCCGAAGTTTTCTGAAATAATATGTTTAAATTCAGAAGAAAACATAGCTAAAGAGAATATAAAAACATAGCAATGAGACAGACAAAAAGTTCATCTAGCCCTGTATTCTCTCTCCAACAATAATGTCCTTGTATTAAATTGCTCTGGATAGATACTTCCCCCAAGACCACCATCCCCAGCCTCTCGCTTAATTCAGTCATGTATTTGATCCAAAAAAACTTTTAGGACTATAATTAAGTAAAGGCACAATTCTAAAAATAAGGTTCTCACTTTTATAGAACCAATAGACTTGACTTTATAATAATGAGAGGTGTAGAATACAGATAATATTGTATCATCTATTTTAGACAAGATACACATCTTACAACCTTTTAGAAAAACACATACCTGCTCATGATCCTTATAGAAATCTGAGTTTATAGTAGAAAAGTAGAACAGTACCCACAGCCTGTCAGTTCTGGAAAATGAGAGGTAACTTTGTGGATGCACTGCACAATATATCATTGATGTGCCATAAATGCACCAAATAACCTCCAATTGATTGGCATGATCAATAAAAACTTCTTGCTGATGAAGTTCATAAACCTTAACCTATTTCCTGGAAAAGTGCCAAGAAAGCCACTAGAAGAGATGTTTGTCTACTATGAAATTGATATGTATCTTTTCTTAATTACCCTCAGTATCAGTATATTCACAAGATAATTTGAAAGGGGGAAAAAGATATGCTGAGTAAACAAATGTACTTGGTAGATAAGCAATGCTTAAGACTATGTCATTTTAGGAGGCTTCTCGTCTGTTACCAAGGCTTTTGGAGTAGGGTAAAGAGCAAAGACCATTCAAACACTGCAACACTGATTGTCAGGGAGGTGTGTTGAGAAGTCACTGTCCATCAAATGTCATATTCAGATAGAGACAGGTGCGCACATCTGCTCTCCCTCTGCTCTCCCCTCCACTTCGCATGCTCTGAAATACCGTTGCAAAGCGCAGCATTCACATCACCACTGGGACATAATCCATCTTCAGTTGACTGTAACTCAAAGAAGTTTCAGACATTTATGTAAATGATGTAAACATAAACACTTGATGTTGGCAGGTATGTACACATCAGGCACATAAAATCTTACTCTTCGGAGTACCAATCAGTCAATAGCTGCCTTAAATATGAAATTAAGTCTTTCTGATGTTATATTTATATGTGACCCAATTATTCCTCCTCTTTCTCTGTAGTTCAGTTTGAGAGATTCTGCACTGAAAATTAACTCAGTGTAACCATCTGCAAGTAACTGCTTTAAGTCCACAACTGCATGCTTTCATACAGTACTTTAATGTATATAAACCATAGTATATAATTAGAGTTCTTAAGCACATTGTGACATTTCTGCTTTACATTTCAGTCTTCCTCTGTTTTGTTAATATCTCCCAAACATGTCATCAAGAAAATTAACTTGTCATTGTTAATCTTAAGTCAGTAATATGAAAATATTAAGCAAGATGTGTCCCAAAATAGATACTTGGAAATTTCCAGTAGGTACTTTCTTCTAGTCTGATATTGTTCCAACTTAAATCGCAGTCTCTTTTTATGTATTTACTTTCCTGTGCCAATACCCGTATACACAACCTTCACTTACAATTTTCCATGAACGGCTACTTCGATTGTTGGACTAACACTACATCAGTCTTGTTGTCCTGGGTTCGGCCAGGACAGGGTTAATTTTCACCAAAATCCACAAAGGGGCACAGCCGGGTGGGCTGACCCAACCCCAACCTGGCCAAACAGAGCCGTGTATTCCATACCATGTGCTGTCATGCTGGGTTCTGGTGGGAGGGGGCAGGCAAGGCGGGAACTCACTCGCAGCTCGGGAGCGTGCAGTGGCAACGGTTTGGGAGAGCGGCTGTGTTGTGCGGTCTGTTTTGTCGTGTTTTCTCCTTTTCTGTATCGTTGTTACTGTTCCCTTTGTTTGCTGTTCTGTTAAACTGCCCTTATCCCGACCCATCAGTTTTCTGCCTGTTTCTTTCCATTCTCCTCCGCACTCTGGCAGGGGGAGAGGCGGCCGTGTGGCACTTTTGTTGCCGGTCGCAGCCAAACCAGAATATTTAATTTGGCGCCCAAGCATGGGGCAGGGATAACGGCATGGCTGAGCAGTGGGTGCTATAACAGCTTTCTTAGATTTTGTTAAAATTTATTATACGCATTTACTGTGTTAGTTAAAGTGGCCGGTAAAAATGTTTCTGACTTTGATCAAATGTCTCTGCTACGTAAATCCTTACTTGCTGTATGTGTTCGCTGCCGTGCTGTTCATTACCTTGGGGAAATAGATCAGGATGACGATTTTGCTGTATGATATCGACTTGTGACATGATAACGTCACTGTGCATGAAATTAGGCTTGTATTTGCACGCGGCACTGCGGTCATTTCCGTACCTCAGATCCTATGTCTTAGAATTTGTTAATAATCAAACACAATCTGTGGGGAAAACCGGAGGCGATACCTTCTCCCACACTTTCGCCACCCCTCTCTCCTTCAGGCTGTTCCTAACGGCTTTTGAGAATTTTGAGTACCCGTGGGATGCTCAGGCTAGCGTGTTTCTATTGTTATGCTTCCAGAATGGGTTGCAGGTTTTGTTTCAGGCTAAACAAGTCGTTCAGAACATCGTGCAGAGACCTGCCCCGGGGCTGGATAATTCTGAGTGGCTGGGTGTGTGGGACAGCATGGGCAAGTACCTAGGGCAGTGGGCACCACCGATGTTTTTGAAACTCACCCCCGATGTTTTTGAAACTCACCCCCGAACAAGTGCAGAATCCGGACAAACTGGTAAAGTATCTGCAAAAAGTGTGCTGCCACCCTGGGAACTCCAGAGAGACACAAATCACTGCAACGTGCTGGGGTCTGGCCCATGCCTACCGAGCCATGTTCAACACTGTTCAGTGCCTTAAAGGGGAAAGGGAGGGAAATGAAGAGGCAGGCACTGCGACTGGCGCTGCCCACCCAGCCGGCCCTGCAGCCCCTCCAGCCCAGCAGGCAGTCACAGCCCCACCGACTGGCACCACCGCTGCCGCTGTCACCGAAAATCCGGGAATAAACCTCGTAACACCAATGTAGTGTTAAAACGCAGGCATTCTTTATTGCGACGTCGGATGCATGAGGGATAATTCCACCAAACATACATACCCCATACCCCTTCCGTGCAGTTTACATAGATCAAAATATACATATTCATCTGATTACGTAAGCCCTTCCTTTCACAGTCAAATCAGTCCGTTTTCATACACTCCTCTCACCCGCGCTTGTGCAGTGCCTCCTAGTGGTGGTCGTCAGAGGTCCCAAGATGAAGGCTTATCCTCTTCATCACAGTTTCTGCGCAAACTCAGTTTTCTTCTGGCTCTTGTCCCTGCGACACGGGTCATCTTGACCAGTTCTAGGCAACTGCTAATTTTAATTAAAACTAACTTCTTTGGTGCGAGATATATGACTTTTTGCTTCAGTTAATTTATACAATAGATAGGTATCACAAATGCACCTGCAACAATTAGGTAATGCTATTTCTATTAAAAATCCCCCTCCACCACTACTGTTTAACATTAATGATTACCTAGGGACTAAACCCTCTGTTTCCAGACCTAATGTCCAGATGGGCAGGGCTGTACAAGGGACATCATAGCAGAATTGTTCATATTTATGGTTAACTGATTCCATCACCTTGGTTACACCGCTGCCACAGCTGCAGGGTCTGCCTCGGTATCCCCAGCAGGCATGGCAGTTGCTGCAGTCCTGGCTTCGGCTGCAGGCATCGCGGCTGAGCCCAATGACCAACCTGTGCCGGTGGCAGTCGCCCCTGTAAAACTAAAGAAAGACACAAAGAGAGCAGACCGCTCTGGGAGGAATGACAGTGAGCCAGGGTCACTGTGAGAGATGGAGACAGAGATCATTACCCGGTCCCTGTCCCTGAGCGAGCTGCGAGACATGCGGAAAGATTTCAGCCGCCACCCAGGGGAACACATTGTCACCTGGCTAATGCACTGCTGGGATAACGGGGCCAGCAGCTTGGAATTAGAGGGCAAGGAAGCCAAGCAGCTGGGATCCCTGGCCAGGGATGGGGGCATTGACAAGGCCATTGGGAAAAAGGAACAAGTCCTCAGCCTCTGGAGGAGACTTCTGTCAGGCGTGAGGGAGAGGTACCCCTTCAGTGATGATTTTGTATGCTACCCTGGAAAGTGGACCAATATGGAAAGGGGTATTCAATACTTGAGGGAATTAGCTGTGCGGGAGGTGGTTTATAATGAACCAGACAATGAGCAGTTACCCACAGACCCAGATGAAGTCCAGTGCACACCATCTATGTGGAGGAAGTTTTTGCAGAGCACACCCTCCTCATATGCCAACTCACTGGCAGTTGTAAAATGGAAAGGTGAGAAGGCACCAACAGTGGACGAGGTGCCTGTCAGTCTCTGGCAATATGAACAAAGCCTCTCTTCCTCCCTCATTTCGGCTGTGGAGAAATTGTCCCAGAAGGTCCAGCGACTCGAACAGAGTATTTCCTACTCCCCACCTGTACAAGCCAGTGTCTCAGCTATTAGGGGCAAGTGTTTCTCTACTCAGAAGAGGGAATACAGAGGCTACACACCACGGGGCACCCTGTGGTTCTACCTGCGTGACCACAGAGAGGACATGAGGATGTGCAATGGAAAACCCACCTCAAGACTAGAGGCACAAGTGCGTGAGTTGCGAGGTAAAACAATCACCAAAGGGGATTCTGTTAGGAAAAATGCTGCTCCAGTTTCCAGCAGCCAGCTCTCCAGACCAGATAGGCAGTTTGATCTTGATTCCAATCCTCTGGAGGGGACCTCCAAGTCATTCTTACAGCAAGTGAGCAGCAAATTCTCTGACCAGGATTAGAGGGGCCCTGCCTCCAGCCAGGTGGAGGAAAGGGACAACCGTGTTTATTGGACGGTGTGGATTCGGTGGCCTGGCACGTCAGATCCACAAGAGTATAAAGCTCTAGTGGACACTGGTGCACAGTATACTTTAATGCCATCAGACTTCAAAGGGTCAGAGTCCATTTGCATTCCTGGAGTGATAGGGTGGTCCCAAGAGCTGAGTGTATTGGAGGCTGAAGTGAGACTCACTAGGCAGGAGTGGCAGAAGCACCCCATTGTAACTGGCCCCGAGGCTCCATGCATCCTTGTTATAGACTGTCTTAGGAGAGGGTATTTCAAGAACCCAAAGGGGTTTCGGTGGGCTTTTGGCATAGCTGCTTTGGAGATGGAAGAAATTAAACAGCTGTCCATTTTTCCTGGTCTCTCGGAAGATCCTTCCGTTGTGGGGTTGCTGAGGGTTGAAGAACAACAGGTGCCAATCACAACCACAAAGGTGCATTGGCGACAGTATCGTACCAACTGAGACTCCCTTATCCCCATTCATCAGCTGATCCGCCAGCTGGAGAGTCAAGGAGTGATCAGCAAAACTCGCTCACCCTTTAATAGTCCCATATGGCCAGTGAGAAAGTCTGCTGGAGAGTGGAGACTGACAATAGACTACTGTGGCCTGAATGAAGTCACACCACCGCTGAGTGCTGCCGTGACAGACATGCTAGAACTTCAGTATCAGCTGGAGTCAAAGGCAGCCAAGTGGTACACTGCAATTGACATTGCTAATGCATTCTTCTCCATCCCTTTGGCAGCAGAGTGCAGGCCACATGTTTGCTTTCACCTGGAGGGGCATCCAGTACACGTGGAATTGACTGCCCCAGGGGTGGAAACACAGTCCCACCATTTGCCATGGGCTGATTCAGACTGCACTGGAAAAGGGTGAAACTCCAGAATATCTGCAGTACATCGATGACATCATTGTATGGGGTGACACAGCGGAGGAAGTTTTTGAGAAAGGGGAGAAAATAGTTCAGATCCTTCTGAAAGCTGGTTTCACCATTAAGCGAAGTAAAGTTAAGGGACCTGCGCAAGAGATCCAGTTTTTGGGGATAAAATGGCAGGATGGGCGCCGTCAAATCCCAATGGATGTCATCAACAAAATAGCAGTTATGTCCCCACCAACCAGCAAAAAGGAAGCACAGGCCTTCTTAGGTGTTGTGGGATTATGGAGGATGCACATCTGAAATTACAGCCAGATAGTAAGTCCTCTGTACCACGTGACCCGGAAGAAGAATGATTTTGAATGGGGCCCTGAGCATTGACAGGCATTTGAACAGATTAAACGGGAGATAGTTCATGCCGTAAGCCTTGCTCCGGTCCGGTCAGGGCAGGATGTTAAAACCGTGCTCTACACCGCAGCCGGGGAGAATGGCCTAACCTGGAGTCTCTGGAAGAAAGCACCAGGGGAGACTCGAGGTCGACCCCTGGGGTTCTGGAGCCGGGGATACAAAGGATCCGAGGCCCGCTATACTCCCACTGAAAAAGATTCTGGCAGCATATGAAGGCGTTTGAGCTGCTTCAGAAGTGGTCGGCACTGAAGCACAGCTCCTCCTAGCACTACGACTGCCAGTCCTGGGCTGGATGTTCAAAGAGAGGGTCCCCTCTATGCATCATGCCACTGATGCAACGTGGAGTAAGTGGATCGCGCTGATCAACCAGTGGGCCCGAATGGGAAACCCCAGTCACCCAGGAATTCTGGAGGTAATCATGGACTGGCCAGAAGGCAAAGATTTTGAAGCATCGCCAGAGGAGGAGGTGACATGTGCTGAAGAGGCCCCACTGTATAACCAGCTGCTAGAAGATGAGAAACAGTATACCTTGTTCACGGATGGGTCCTGTCGCATTGTGGGGAAGCAACGGAGGTGGAAGGCTCCTATATGGAACCCTACACGACAAGTCGTGAAACTGCCGAGGGAGAAGCTGAGTCCAGCCAGTTTGCAGAGTTGAAAGCCATCCAGCTGGCTTTAGACATTGCCAGTCGAGAGAAGTGGCCAGTGCTCTACCTTTACACTGACTCCTGGATGGTGACCAATCCCTTGTGGGGGTGACTGCAGCAATGGAAGAAGAACAACTGGCAGCGCAGAGGCAAACCTATCTGGGCTGCCCCATTGTGGCAAGATATTGCTGCTTGGCTAGAGCAGTTGGTTATAATAGTGTGTCACATGGATGCCCACGTCCCTAAGAGTCGGGCCACTGAAGAACATCAGAACAATCACCAGGTGGATCAGGCTGCCAAGATTGAAGTGGCTCAGGTTCATCTGCACTGGCAACATAAGGGTGAACTCTTTATAGCTCGGTGGGCCCATGACACCTCAGGCCACCAAGGAAGAGACGCGACATACAGATGGGCTCGTGACCAAGGGGTGGACTTGACCATGGACACCATTGCACAGGTCATCCATGAATGTGAAACGTGCTGCAATCAAGCAAGCCAAGCGGGTAAGCCTTCAGTGGTACGGAGGACGACGGCTGAAATATAAATAAGGGGAGGCCTGGCAGATTGACTACATCACACTGCCACAAACTCGCCAAGCCAAACGCTATGTGCTCACAATGGTGGAGGCCACCACCGGATGGCTGGAAACCTACCCTGTGGCCCATGCCACTGCCCGGAATACCATCCTGGGCCTTGAAAAACAAGTCCTGTGGCGACATGGCACTCCCAAAAGAACAGAGTCAGACAACAGGACTCACTTTCACAACAGCCTCATAGACAAATGGGCCAAAGAACATGATATTGAGCGGGTGTATCACATCCCCTACCATGCACCAACCTCTGGAAAGATTGAGCTGTACAATGGGTTGCTAAAAACCACTTTGAGAGAAATGGGGAATGGGACTTTCAAAAATTGGGATACCCATTTAGCAAAGGCCACCTGGTTGGTTAACACCAGAGGACCCACCAACCGGGCTGGTCCTGCCCAATCAAAACCTCAGCGCCTCATAGAAGGGGATAAATTCCCTGTAGTGCACATGCGGAACATGTTAGGGAAGACAGTTTGGGTTAGTCCTGCCTCGGGCAAAGGCAAGCCCGTCCGCGGGATTGCTTTTGCTCAAGGTCCAGGGTGTACCTGGTGGGTAATGTGGAAGGATGGGGAAGTCCAATGTGTACCTTATGGGGATTTGATTTTGCTGGAGTATAGTCCATAAATAAATAAATTGTATAAAGTTAATTGTTAAATAACCCTGTCACTGTCTGTTATCACTGTTATAATTGTTATGTGTTGTACCAGTAGTATCGTAGTAAGAATCGTCCAGATTAAAGAAGGATGGACTTTTTGATGAAAACCTAGCAGAGCACAGCGATGATGGGACTGGACCTGGTTTTCAGCAACTGGTACCCAGCAACTTCATCGAGATCAACGTCTCCAACCTGCACACTGTGGGCACGGGCTGCACCAGATACATCAGCCGTGAGCTCCGGATGCAGCAAGTGACCGTCCATCACCTCACATCACCTCTCCTTACACGGAAGATCATTACAACAGTTGTAGCCCGTAGTCATGGATTAAATGAACTCAACGGACACTTTAGAGTGATGATCCATAGACTAAGGGAATGATATCTGGAGACAGGAGAAGTGGTGGTGATTAACTGGACAATGGTGGACCTGGGTATGACGTAGATGTTATGGAATACGGGGTAGATAATGTCCTGGGTTCGGCCAGGACAGGGTTAATTTTCACCAAAATCCAGGAAAGGGCACAGCCGGGTGGGCTGACCCAACCCCAACCTGGCCAAACAGAGCCGGGTATTCCATACCATGTGCTGTCATGCTGGGTTCCGGATGGGGGGGGGGCGGCACGGCAGGAACTCACTCGCAGCTCGGGAGTGTGCAGCGGCAACGTTTCGGGAGAGCGGCTGTGTTGTGCGGTCTGTTTTGTCGTGTTTTCTCCTTTTCTGTATCGTTGTTACTGTTCCCTTTGTTTGCTGTTCTGTTAAACTGCCCTTATCCCGACCCACCAGTTTTCTGCCTGTTTCTTTCCATTCTCCTCCGCACCCCGGCAGGGGGAGCGGCGGCTGCGTGACGCTTTTTTTGCTGGCCGCAGCCGAACCAGAACACTTGTCTAGAAAATAAACTAACTTTTACAATTTAACATGAACTTTCTTTCTGAAATCCACATAGAATTTTACTGTTTTTTCCCCCCTTTTCTGTATGTCATACTTTTCCCGAAGTATTTCGTAATATTTCATCTAGACCAATAGACCTGCACTTATGTGACTTTTTCCCATATGCACCCACCGTTCTCTGCTCATACCTTTTCTCAAACCCGTGTGAGTTCCCAAATGTCTAATTTTCTAATATACTCCAATTATATCCTTGTACCATGGTGTCAGCTTCAGCTTGACAGACTAATACTTGTCACGTAGCACTTCTTTCAGAAGGTACATTATCTGATTATTTCTTCCAAAACGGAATTATACTCTCTGTTTTGATGCCGTAAAATATAGTAACTCCCATCTAACTTCTGTTATTGTTCTTGCATTCACATTGGCAATCTTGTCCATTTTAAAGCATTTTTCCAGGCCTTAACATCTTAGATTTTCCCTCTATGTTTCTAAACTATTTAATTTCTATTCCTCAAGCAATATTTCCCCATTATCTAAATGTTCCCATCTTAAATGATTTTCTCCTCAATATAACTGTTCATTTAGCTACATTTTCAGTCCCTTCTTCCATTTCTTCCTTGTAGTTTTGGATAGATTTTAATAGATTTTTAATTGAAATAAATTCTAGGCCTATTTTTCTTCAGCTCCTCAAATTCTCTAGTTCACTCAGTTTTACACTGAAAGCACACAAAAAAGAAAGTAAGAATGTGTAACATTTCAGTTAATACACGTTTAGGAAGTCCTTGGAAGCTCACCTGTTTATTTTGAAGTATAGTTATATGTCAAGCTGGCAGCAGGGTAGAATGACTTCAATATGCTGAAGTGTACTACTCATTGGTGGTACAGTGCCTACAGTGAGTAAATACTTCTGGATTTAGTCAGTGGCTGAGCATGTTTTTGGGTGAAAATTTTGTATTCCGATTTTTAATTTATGTTCAAGCTCCGTTTTAGATGCTTCCATGCATTGCTGGAATTAGACATCTCATACTATTTGGGCTTACATCCTTACTCATTTCTTATTGATCATGAGAAAATACTCCTTTTTATTTGATTGAATATTACAAGAGCATGGAACATGTATACATTTGGTGAAGAATAAAAAAAACTCCAGAAGTATGTCAGAGATATCTTGTTTCTTGCTTCCTTACATGAAAGTATATTACTAACATGTAAATAACAATAACAAAAAAAACCCCTTCACTTCATCTGCTGATAAAACACAGTCTTCACAATTTACTGTGGTAAACATCTGGAGGTAATGTTTACCTAGATATGACCTGTTGCATGACGTTTTATGAGATCTCTGCCTGCTATCAAGCTATACTTGATATAAAACCTGTCAGCTATGAAAGGACATATTTTTTGTTGTATGAGTAATAGCTTTGGAAGAGTTTCACATTGAAAACACCACCTGCTCGTGAAGACATAATTCAGACTTCTTGCAAATGTATAAACCCACTGATGTAGCTGTAAGATGTATCTTGTTGTGACTGTCACATCACTCATATTTTAAATGTCAAACCTGTCATATTTCTTGAGCAAAGTACTCTTAATGTAAGATACCTGATATTCACCGGGCATGCCAGTGAATAGCTATCTTTTTAAAGCATCGCTTCGAGAAAATATTAACGGGTACATCTTGTACCACAGTCTGCTTGTATTGTCTCTACTTGTTTATAGTCATACCCTTCAGATGAGTCACCTTTCTACTATGTATTTTAAGTCTGCCAACATGTTGTGGAAAAGGCATAACTTTGTGATTTTTCAACTGTCTACAAAACAGCCTTTAAGTGAAGACATTTAGTCAAGGTACAGAACAGCATACTGCATGTGAGTTTGTTCTTGAGTTCTACCAGCTTTTTCTGTTACAATAAAAATTCATATATGAATACATAAAAGCTTGAAATTGAAAGTATGAGGGTCCACCTTCACTTTGTGACTTCCTAAAAAAACGATATTATGTGTTCCCTGTTATGCTGCAGGCAGGCCAAAAAAAAAAAATCAAGTAAGAAACACAAAGGAAGGTAAAAATCACTGAAGTACTGCAGAGACCACATAGGCCATGGTAGGTAAAGACTAGTACTGTGAAAGAGCTCAGGAAATTCTGACAGAAATTTAAGTTATAAAGCCATCAGAGGAAAACTACGGGTTCAAGGCAGCTATGATGTATCCAAGACAGGTATTAAGAGCCGTAAATGGGGCTTGCAGCAATGGGGGACTGAGGTTCACATTAATGTTTATTAACTTCACCTCTGTCCTGCGTTCAGCTGGGGTGGAGTTAATTTTCACTAGAGGCTGGTTGGACTGACCCAAACAGCCAGTCAAATGGGATATTCTATACCATGTGATGTTATGCTCAGTATTTTAAGTGGGGAGCTGGCTGAAGGAGGGGCTTTTGCTACTCAGGAGCAAGCTGAGCATCGGGTAGTGAGAACACTGTATGTTGTATATGCTTTTTATCAGTATTATTGATTGTTGTTTTCTTCTCCCTTTGCCAAACTGTTCTCGTCCCAGCCCTCGGGTTTTTGCCTTTTTTCCTTCTGATTCTCCTCCCCATCCCATTGGGGAGGGGGAAGGACTGAGAAAGTAATCTCATGGTTCTTTGTTGCAAATTGAGGCAAAACCACAACAACCTCTTATCTGGTAATTTGTTGTATGTCTTTCTTATGTTTAAATTATTCACTGAATAGCAAAACCACCATTTTAGGCAGTAGCTTTTTCGCCCTTTGTGCTAAGGGATTCTGTAAGGAGCAACAGCCTCCAGCAGCTCCAGGGCCAGGGTTTGCTTCTGTCCAGGGACCCAGGGTCTCTGCCCAGGCTGAGGGACACAGCTGTCTCTTTACTACTTGCAGGTTCAATCAGTAGCAAAGTTGAGCTCTGGCCCCACTCCAACAGATCCATGTCTTTCCTGTACTGATGGCTCCAGAGCTGGATGCAGGACTCCAGGCGGGGTCTCACCAGAGCAGAGTAGAGTGGCAGAACCACCTGCCTTAACCTTCTGGCCACAGTTCTCTTGATGCAGCTCAGCTTACAACTGGCATGCTGGGCTGCGAGCGCACACTGCCGGGTCATGTTGAGCTTCTCATCAACGAGCACCCCCAACTTTTTCTCCTCAGGGCTGCTCTAAATCCATTCTCTTCCCAGACTGTATTTGTGCTGGGGATTGCCCCAACCCAGGTGCAGGACCTTGCATTTGGCCCTGTTGAACTTCATGAAGTTTACATGGGCCCACCTCTCAAGTCTGTCCAGGTCCCTCTGGATGGTATCCCTTCCCTCCAGCATGTCAACCGTACCACACAGCTTGGTGTCATCAGCAACCTTGCTGAGAGTACACTCAATCTCACTGTCCATGTTGCCGACAAACATGGTAAACAGCACCGATCCCAATACCAGCTCCTGAGGAACACCATTCGTCGCTGGTCTCCACTTGGATATCAAGCCACTGACTGCAACTCTTTGAGTGGGACCATCCAGCCAATTCCTTATCTGCCAAGTGTTCCATCCATCAAACCCTTGTCTCTCCAATTTAGAGACAAGAATGGCATGTGGGACAGTGTCAAATGCTTTGCTGGAGTCCAGGTAAACGACGTCAGTTGCTTTTCCCTTATCCAACAATGCTCTAAGCCCATCGGAGAAGGCCACCAAATTTGTCAGGCAAGGTTTGCCCTTACTGAAGCCAAGTTGGCTATCATCAATCACCTCCTTATTTTCCATGTGCCTTAGCATAGTTTCTAGGATGATCTGCTCCACGATCTTGCTGAGCATAGAGGTGAGACTGTCTGGCCTGTAATTGCCTGACTCTTCATTTTTGTCCTTTTAAAAAATGGGGCTTATGTTTCCCCTTTTCCAATCACTGGGAACTTCACCAGGTTGCCACAGCTTCTCAAATATGATGGATAGTGGCCTAGCAATTTCACCCATCAGTGGATGCACCTCATCAGGTCCCACGAACTTGTACACCTTCAGGTTCCTTAGGTGGTCTTGAATCTGATCTTTTCCTATAGTGGGCAGTTCTTCATTCTCCCAGTCTCTGCCGTTTTCTTCTGTGACTTGGGTGGTGTGGCTGGAGCACTTGCTGGGGAAGACTGAGGCAAAAAAGTCATTGAGTACTTCAGCCTTCTCCGTATCCTGGGCAACCAGGTCTCCCATTCCTTTCCAGAGAAATCCCACTTTTTCCCTAGCCTTCCTTTTATCAATGATGTACCTATAAAACTTTTCTTGTTGCCCTTGAAGTCCCTGGCCAAATGTAATTCTACCAGGGCTTTAGCTTTCTTAACCTGATCCCTGGCTGCTCAGACAATTTCTCTTTATTTCTATCAGGCTACCTGCCCTTGCTTCCACACTCTGCCCTTGCTTCCACCCTCTGTAGGCTTACTTTTTGTATCTGGGTTTGCCCAGGAGCTACCTGTTCATCAGTGCAAACCTCCTAGCATATTTGCCTGGCTTCCTCCTTCATGGGTTACGTTGCTCCTGAGCTTGGAGGAGGTGATCCTTGAATATTAACCAGATTTCCTGGGCCCCTCTTCCCTCCAGGGCTTTATTCCATGTTATTCTACCAGTCAGATCCCTGATGAGGCTAAAGTCTGCTATTCTGAAGCCCAGGGTAGTGAGCTTGCTGTGCGGCCTCCTTGCTGCCCTAAGGATCTTGAACTCCACCATTTCATGGTCATTGCAGCCAAAGCTGCCCTTGATCTTCACGTGCCCCACTAGCCCCTCCTTTTTGGTGAGAACTAGGTCCAGGACAACTTCTCTCCTTTTGGGCTCCTCTATCCCTTGGAGAAGGAATTTATCATCAACGCATTCCAGGAACCTCCAAGACTGCTTATGTCCTACTGTGTGGTTCCTCCAACAGATATCAGGGTGGTTGAAGTCCCGAGTGGGGATCAGGGCTTGTGAACTTGAGGTTGCTCCCATCTGTCCATAGAGGGCCTTATCCACTTGGTCTTCCTTGTCAGGTGGCCTGTAGCAGACCTCCACTATAATGTCACCTGAACCTGCCTTCCCTTTAATCCTGACACTTCAGCTCTCAGTTAGCTCCTCACCCATCCCCAGGTGGAGCTCCATGCACTCCGGTTGGTCATTGACACAGAGGGTGACACTCCCTTCTCGTCTCCCCTGCCTGTCATAGAATCATAGAATCATAGAATCACAGAATCATAGAATCATAGAATCATAGAATCATAGAATCATAGAAGGGTAAGTGTTGGAAAGGACCTTAAAGATCATCCCGTTGCAACTCCCTGCCATGAGCAGGGACATCTTCCACTACACCACGTTGCTCAGAGCTCCGTCCAACCTGGCCTTGAACAATTCCAGGGGGGAAGCATCCACAGCTTCTCTGGCCAACCTATTCCAGTGTTTCACCACCCTCACGGTGAAGAATTTCTTCCTAATATCTCATCTAAATCTGCCCTCTTTGAGTTTACAGCCATTCCCCCTTGTCCTATCACTACACACCCTTGTGAAAAGCCCCTCCCCATCCTTCCTGTAGGCCCCCTTCAGGTACTGGAAGGCTGCTACAAGGTTCCCCCGGAGCCTTCTCTTCTCCAGGCTGAACAGCCCCAATTCTCTTAGCCTGTCCTCATAGGAGAGGTACTCCAGCCCTCTGATCATCTTTGTGGCCCTCCTCTGGACCCGCTCCAACACATCCATGTCCTTCCTATGTTGGCAGGACTCCAGGTGGGGTCTCACGAGAGTGGAGTAAAGGGGCAGAATCACCTCCCTCGACCTGCTGTCCTTCCTGAAGAGCCTGTATTCTTCCGTTCCAACACTCCAGTCATAGGAGCCATCCCACCACATCTCCACGATTACAACAAGACCATAGCTCTGCAGCCGTGAGCATGTCTCTGACACCTCTTGTTTATTCCCCATGATGCAAGTATTTACATAGAGGCATTTCAGTTGGGCCTGCAATGAAGCTGACTTACTGGCTGAAGTTCCCTTGTACTGCCCTTCAGGTGCTCTCCTGCTCACCTGTGATCATCCTCTAGGCTCTGGGCATCTACTGCTGGAACCAGCATCAAACTGGTAGCAGTGGATTGGATTGAGGTTCCCCTTCCCCAGAAACTTTAGTTTAAAGCCCTCTTCACCAACTTGGCAAGCCTACAACTGAAGATGCGCTTCCCTTTCTTTGTCAGATGGACCCCATCAACCCCCAGTAGACCGGGCTTCTCAAAACAATTCCCATGGTCTAAGTAACCAAATCCCTGGCTGTGGCACCAGTCCTGTAACCATTTCTTGATTTTCCAGATTCGTCTGTCCCTTTCAAACCCCTTCCCTTTGATCATGAGGACTGATAAAAAAACTACCTGTGCTACAGAATCCTTCGCCATCTCTCCCAGGGCTCTGTAATCTATCCTGATTCTCCTGAGGCTGCTCCTGGCTGTATCGTCGGTGCCCATGTGAAACAACAGCAGTGGATAATAGTCAGTTGACTGTGCCAGGTTTGGTAGTCTCTCAGTGATGTCCCTGATATGTGCCCCCATTAAGCAGCACACATCTAGATAGTGCATCAGGTCAGCAAATGGGTGCCTCCACTCCTCTCAGAAGAGTCACCTACTGCTGTCACCTATTGCCTTTTCTTAGTTGCGCTGGTTGTTATACGGGGAGCAGATCGGGCTGCCTTACTCAGCTCCAGTGTCTCTTCTGGTATGATGGGTCTTTTCTCTTCATTCTGCAGAGCGATGAAGTGGTTTTGCAAGGGCACCTCAGCCTTCAGGCTAAGTCACTTTCTCCTACTGGTCCTTGCTGTTACAAGCTTCCATTCTTTTGCATGGAAGATGACGTTGTTGTTTCATGTCCTTGTTTCCGCCTTCTTATGAGTGACAAAGCCCATGCTGTTCCTCTCCAGAGCTGTGCCAGGAGTTTCATAATGGCCAATTGCTTGGTGACTGGAGACTTTTTGTCCTTGGTACTGCCTCTGCAATCCCTTGTCTATTGGCTTTGTGTCTGTGTGTCTTCTTGTTTATTGCTTCTCCCATTGCTTATTTTACCCACTTTGCACTGAAGACATCCTTGATGGGATCACCTCCTTGAAGCAGATGCTCTCACATTCCACATATGCTTACGGTCTGCCCTGCTAGATTTCTTTTCTTTCATGTCTGATATAAGCTAAAAGGTATTCTTTCAAGTCTTGGTCATGAAAATTCATAAATATTTAATCATAATCACAATAATAGTAATAATAAAGACAATAATAACAACCATAGGAAACTGCAGAAACAGCTACTTCAGAACAACTTCTAGAGGAGCCATTAATGAAACCCTGTCTGTCACAAAGTTGCTGAAAGCTTTGCCATTGATTTTATTAGCGCTATGACTTCAAACAATGTCTTTTACACAGGGTGTTAATTAAATGCTTCTGGGCTTGGGGAAAACAGAAGAAGAAAGTAATATAAACAGCTATGCCTTGATGGGTTGACAGGTTTTTTAGCCTACTTCAAATCTTCATACTCCTTCTCTCCTCATCCGTTGTGATATTCGAAGTATTAATGTATTTTTAAAATATATTGCCCTTTTCAACAATTAAGTCAGTTTTGTTTCTGGACCATTTAAACAGAAGTTTTCATTTCCATATATCTTATGGTTTTCTTACATTAATATACAATCAGAAAATTAATTGGAAAGATTACTGTGTAGGAGTGACTCTTCCCCTCTCCACTTTTTTTTTTTTTCACCTTTTTTTTTTTTTTTCCCTGCTTGGAGAGACCTAGAAGGTAAACTAGAGATTGCCTTTCTTCACTCTGACTCGGGAGTTGTAGTGTGGTTATGACATTAGGCTACTCTCTGTCAGTGCTCTTTTATGTTGAAGAAAGGTTGGGAGGGTAAATATCAGGGTGTCCTACACTTTCACAGAGCCAAATGAGGTCAGTGGCTTCACTTTCACACAAGGTAAAGACAACACTGTTAGGCCACAGGAAATATGTGAGAAGACGTGATTGGTATCAAAGGGGATGCTTGTTAGTAAGGTGAGTAGTGTAACGTGCCCAAAGGATTCCCTGCTGCATTTAGATTGTTACAGATAATAACAAATGGTGCTACTGTCTTTAGTTTTCACCCCACAAAGACTTCTTTTGTCTTTGTTTCCATTTCTAACTGAGGCTGTAATTTATGCTTTTGTTGTTGTTGGACTGGGGCTACTTTCCCACCGCATTACATCTTTTGTGTTCAGTAAAAATGCAACATACAATATGAAAAAGTAAGAAGAGAAAGGATACTCAGATCTTGATTCCTGCAGTGCAATTTACTTGAGGACAGCCTTGCTCAGAAATAGATAAGAGTGTCTTTTTTCTAAATGCATAATTAATCAGCAGTTTCTATTGCCAGAAGACACCACAGAGGCAATAAAGTTAGAAAGATTTAAAGATAACTGAAGTTTTTTGAGAGTAAAGGAGTATTTTATATATATATTTTTAAGAAATATGAAACTGTTCCTTAAAGCGTAAGCCAGCCATTTGACTGGTCAAAGAGGAAACTCCTTACGAGGGTAAATTACTTCTTACCTGCCTGCAGAGGGGCTTTCTAACCTTGATATGGTTCATATCATACTGATTACTACTGAAATAATACTCTGCTTTTAAAATATAGCTTTAGACAGACATCTAGTCAAATAATACAGCACTTCCTAGGTTCTTAAGAAAGTGTTGCAGAAAATGGGTTTAAAACCTAATATCTTATCTAAATCTGCCCTCTTTTAGTTTAGAGCTGTTCCCCCTTGTCGTATCACTACACACCCTTGTGAAAAGTCCTTCCCCATCCTTCCTGTAGGCCCTCTTCAGGTACTGGAAGACTGCTAGAAGGTCACCCCTGAGCCTTCTCTTCTCCAGGCTGAACTGCCCGAACTCCCTCAGCTTGTCCTCGTAGGAACGGTTCTCGTATCATCTTTGTGGCCCTCCTCTGGACCCACTCCAACACATCCATGTCCTTCGTATGTTGGGGGCTCCAGAGCTGGACACAGGACTCCAGGTGGGGTCTCACGAGAGTGGTGTAGAGGGGCATAATCACCTCCCTCGACCTGCTGGCCACGCTTCTCTTGATTCAGCCCAGGATATGGTTGGTTTTCTGAGCTGCAAGCACACATTTCCGGCTCAAGCTGAGCTTCTCATCCACCATTAGCCCCAAGTCCTTCTCCTCAGGGCTTCTCTCAAGCCACGTTCCACCCAGTCTGTACCTGAATGAAAATAACAAATTATTAAAAAAAATCTTCCTTTAGATTTTTCACTGTCTTCATTTGCGTGAGCATCTTTTTTAATCTGCTTTACTTAGTAGCAATATGTCAGATGGATTTCTGCAGCTGAAGGTCATACAGTCACGCAACACAAACCTTAATGGTAAACATCTCTTGGAAAATAAGATTTCACCAGCACAGTCAACAAGCAAGCTGCCATCAATAAAATAAAATACACTCTAATCAAAGAGAAACACATATGTTTATGATTATGTTTCCAAAAACTGTGGGTCATGCTCCTCTGGATAAGACATAAAAAATACCAGATGGTCAGGGGTGGCATAAGAAGGAGTGGGTTTATTACTTCTGTTCATAATACTACCATTTGATCATTATGCTAAGCAAAATAGATGTGCAAGTTTTTAAAATTCACATGGCAGTAGACAAAGGGAGGCATGAAACACAGTCTGTGAAATGTTACTCTAGGGATATGCGGTTACAGTAGATTATATTACTAGAATATAAAATACTTAGTCTCTTTCACACCCAAAGAAAAATGTTCAGATATTATTGTAGATACTATGTTATGAATGCCACTGAACCTGTGTAATTTTTTTTTTTCTTCTCATTCCTGAATACTTATAAGTCTGTCTAGAAACAGAGTATTTACACTCTGGGCATTATGCCATGAACATTTTTCTTGAGGCTTTCATTCTCTTGTATTAATGACAGTAAAATTAAAATTCCATTCCACAAGAAAGAATGAAGTAAAACAAGGCAGCACGTGAAAGCAACAATGAAACAAAGAAAAATAACATTCAAACAATTCTGTCAGTTTCCTTTGGTTACAACTGAGAGGAAACTGGGGTCTCTATCTGAGACATTGCTATGGAAAGAACAGCCACGATACCTCCAACGTTGATTTTAATGTCTACATAGGTGGGAAACTTGGGCCTGATTTGCTTACTCACAGTCAGCCATATAGGCCCATCCAAGATGGTCCTGGGTAAGCTGCCTTGTCTCCATTTTGCCCCATGTCATATATTGCAGATGGCAACATCAGCTGCAACATCAGTGTTTCTTTGCCCATGCTATGGAAAATCCATGACCGTGGCAATGGTGGATTTTTTAGGTGTAGGAGAGTAGACAAGAGCTCCAGCACTTACATAATGCTAGTCAGTATTAAGAAAGCCTCATGAACAATTATACTAAAATAATTTTATGACTGAATTTGATGTACTGAAGATACTGGTTCTCTACATCTGTTAACTCTTAAAAAAAAATAATCTGAATTATTTTTAGGTACTTAGCTCCTTGGTTTCTACTTTTTTTCCATGTTTGCTGTTATGCAAACTCATTTTTCCGAAACCCATATGAACTGTAGGGTGAAGCTCATGTTAGATGTATAAATCAGAAACTTATCAAAGTATTTTTAAATGGTTCTTTCTTCATATTGGACTGAAGTCTTTCATCTTTCCACCAGTATTAATTGCTATAAGAAACTTAATTGAAAAGGAACTTATTTCATTAAAAGTGTATTTCTCTTTTACTTTTAAAAGGGAAAAGATTATTCTTTTTTAGATCCAGTCATCATTAACAGAACTTCAGTAATATTTAGGCAAACAGAAGACCTTCAATTCCGATATAAAATCTGCAAAAATAATTGCAAAAATAATGAAAATTATTTTCTTAGCATTTCTTAGAACTTAGTTTTCTCTTAACAGTTAATGATGAAGAGTTGTTAATTCTTCTTTCTCTGCAAAAAACCCTATGCACTCAAAACCCACAAACCCGAGAGGTACAAGAATTTAAGATATAAAAATATTTTTTTAATGAATGTTTTAGGGTTTTTATTTTCTTTTAAAAAGTAACAATCTATTTAAAAGTATGTTTCTGAGAACTTCTGAACCAAATAAAAATATTTCTGAAAAACTTCTACTGATCAAAACATAAATTTTTTTATAGTTTAACTGTGGAAATAATTTTTACTGATTCCATGAATTTCAAATTTTCTTAATAATAGAACAATGAAGAATGTACCTTAGCAAGATTATACCTCAGCCAACTCTCTTGAAGCAAGTAACCTAAAGAATTAGAGAGAATAGAAAGGAATAGAAACTCCTTTTTTTTGTGACTAAAGTAGATACCTATGATATCACAAAATTTGGATACAGAGCTGGCACAGAAGAAGAATGTAATTTTTGCATAACATTCTAAGAACCTTGTCTTAAATTAACGCCTATAAAAATGGAGGTTATAATAGGGTTATATATATTATAAACAATATAAATTATTTTATGGAAACGTGCTTCACACTTTTCTTCACCCAGGGGAAGAACACCAAAGCAATTCGAATAAGCAGTGTGAATAAACTTGGGCATGAGGCTCTTGATTGTGTGAATGGCTTGTTTTTGTTTGTTTTATAATATGAATTGTCTATGTCTCTAGTAGATTGTTTTCAGCTAATTCCTTGCAGCTGTTACTAAATTACAGGCTCTGCTTTCCAAGACCACTTAGGGAAAGGAAAACTAAAGCTGTTTAACCACTAATCTGACTATGTAATGATCTGAATTAAAAGAGGAGAAACATTTGCTATTTCCAGTTGTACAACACAGAATCTTTGCCAACTATTCATGTGATTGAGTGGCTGCCGTTTGTTTACTGATAAAAGTGAAGGATTATATTTTTATTTCTTTTAAAATAATATGGCAAGAAAGTTAATTTTTTATTTTAATTAACTGAAGTGTCATTAGCCAAACATTTAATAGTATCTGGTAGTTCCTAAAGCATCATAGCTTCAGTAACATGTGCAGCTGTGAAGGTCTGCTTTTAGTTATTGGACTCAGTGAAGACACTGATTCATTCAAATGTATAAAAATCACCTGAATATCTTCAGATTATTTCAGTCTCATTAGTCATGTCTTTTGTGGTATCTAATTGTAAGCAGTAATAAATTTAGAATAGTCTGCAGAAGAAGAGGGATCACAGAATCACAGAATACTAGGGGTTGGAAGGGACCTCTGTGGGTCATCTAGTCCAACCCTGCTGCTGAAGCAGGGTCACCTACAGCAAGCTGCACAGGACCTTGTCCAGGCGGGGCTTGAATATCTCCAGAGAAGGAGACTCCACAACCTCCCTGGGCAGCCTGTTCCAGGGCTCCGTCACCCTCAGAGGGAAGAAGTTCTTCCTCATGTTCAGATGGAACTTCCTGTGCCTCAGTTTGTGCCCGTTGCCCCTTGTCCTGTCACTGGGCACCACTGAAAAGAGTTTGGCCCCATCCTCCTGACACCCACCCTTCAGATATTTGTAGGCATTTATAAGGTCCCCTCTCAGCCTTCTCTTCTTCAGGCTGAACAAGCCCAGCTCCCTCAGTCTCTCCTCGTAGGGGAGATGTTCCAGTCCCCTCACCATCCTCGTAGCCCTCCGCTGGACTCTCTCCAGTAGCTCTTCATCTTTCTTGAACTGGGGAGCCCAGAACTGGACAGAGTACTCTAGATGAGGCCTCACTAGGGCAGTGTAGAGGGGAAGGAGAGCCTCCCTCGTCCTGCTGGCCACACTCTTCTTGATGCACCCCAGGATCCCATTGGCTTTCTTGGCAGCCAGGGCACACTGCTGCCTCATGGTTAACCTGTCGTCCACCAGGACACCCAGGTCCCTCTCCGCAGAGCTGCTCTCCAGCAGGTCCACCCCAAGCCTGTACTGATGTATGGTGTTGTTCCTCCCCAGGTGCAGGACCCTACATTTGGCTTTGTTGAACCTCATCAGGTTCCTCTCTGCCCAGCTTTCCAGCCTATCCAGGTCACGCTGAATGGCAGCACAGCCTTCTGGTGTATCTACCACACCTCCCAGTTTGGTGTCATCAGCAAACTTGCTGAAGGTACATTCTAACTCTTCATCCAGGTCGTTGATGAAGAAGTTGAACAAGACTGGGCCCAGTACTGACCCCTGGGGGACACCACTAGTTACCAGTCTTCAACTAGACTCAGCGTCGCTGATGACAACCCTCTGAGTTCTGCCATTCAGCCAGTTCTCAATCCACCTCACTCTCTACTCATCCAGCCCACACTTCCTGAGCTTGCCTAGGAGGATGTTATGGGAGACAGTGTTGAAAGCCTTGCTGAAGTCGAGGTAGACAACATCCACGGCTCTCCCTTCATCTACCCAGTCAGTCATGTCATTGCAGAAAGCTATCAGATTGGTCAGGCATGATTTCCCCTTGGTGAATCCATGCTGACTACTCCTGATAACCTTCTTTTCTTCCACTTGCTTGATGATGGCCTCCAGGATAAGCTGCTCCATCACCTTTCAAGGGATGGACGTGAGGCTGACCGGCCTGTAGTTCCCTGGGTCCTCCTTCTTGCCCTTTTTGAAGACTGGAGTGACATTGGCCTTTCTCCAGTCCTCAGGCACCTCTCCTGTCCTCCAGGACCTCTCAAAGATGATGGAGAGTGGCTCAGCAATGACATCCGCCAGCTCCCTCAGCACTCGTGGGTGCATTCCATCGGGGCCCATGAATTTGTTGGCATCCAGATCACTTAAGCGATCCCTCACACTGTCCTCCTCGACCAAGGGAAAGTTGTCGTCTTTGTAGGCTTCTTCTCTTACCTCCAGGGCCTGGGATTCCTGAGGGCCGGCCTTAGCAATAAAGGCTGAAGTAAAGAAGGCATTCAGTAGCTCTGCCTTCTCTGCATCCTCAGTCATCAGGACACCCGCCTCATTCAGCAGCGGCCCCACGTTGTCCCTAGCCTTCCTTTTGCTGCTGATGTAGTTGAAGAAGCCCTTCTTGTTGTTTTTGACATCCCTTGCCAGCTTCAATTCCAGGTGATCCTTGGCCTTCCTCGTTGCATCCCTGCATGCTCTCACTACGTTTCTGTACTCTTCCCAAGTGGCCTGCCCCTCTTTCCACATTCCATGGACCTTTCTCTTTTGCCTTATCTCCGCTAGAAGCTCCTTGTTTAACCATGCAGGTCTCCTGCCTCCTTTGCTAGATTTCTTTCTCGGGGGGATGCATTGCTCCTGTGCATGGAAGAAGTGTTGTTTAAAGAGCGACCAGCACTCATGGACCCCCCTGCCTTCAAGAGCCCTGGCCCACGGGATTCCTCCCAGTAGCTCCTTGAAGAGGGCAAAGTCAGCCCTCCTGAGGTCCAGGGTTTTGATCCTGCTTATCGCCCTGCTTCCTCCACACAGGATCCTGAACTCGACCATTTCATGGTCACTGCAGCCGAGTCTACCTCCAACCTTCACATCCTCCACCAGTCCCTCCTTGTTTATTAACACGAGGTCCAGCAGCACGCCTTTCCTTGTTGGTTCCTCCACCACTTGCATCAGAAATTTATCATCGATGCTCTGTAGGAACCTCCTGGATTGCGCCTGCCTAGCTGTATGGTCTTCCCAGCTGATGTCAGGGTGGTTGAAGTCCCCCATGAGAACCAGGGCCTGTGACTGTGAGGCTGCTTGCAGCTGCCTGTAGAAGGCCTCATCAACCTCCTCCTCCTGGTCAGGTGGCCTGTAGTACACACCCACCGTAATGTCACCTTATGAGCCTGTCCCTTAATTCTAACCCACAAGCTTTCAACTTGTTCCTCATTTGCCCCCAGGCCAAGCTCAATGCATTCCAGTTGCTCCCTCACATATAGAGCAACTCCCCCACCTCTCCTTGTTGGCCTGTCTTTCCTAAAGAGTCTGTAGCCATTCGTGACAGCATGCCAGTCATGCGAGTTGTCCCACCACGTTTCTGTGATGGCGACCAAGTCGTAGCCGTCCTGCTGTATAATGGCTTCCAGCTCCTCCTGTTTATTGCCCATGCCAGGAACTATAAATCAAATCCTCCAAAGAGTGGATGTGTATTTATGTGACCTGATAATCCAATCTAGAGAAATATGACTGCATTCTTATTCTACCTGGACCAGATAATTTTACCTTCCCAAGATATTTGCCCCATGTTAGCTATTGCTAAAATCACAAATCATCATATCTACTGGTTTGACATGTATTTTCTCTGCTGAGAAGAAGAGGGTTGTTATAAATGACCTTTGTGTATTATTTAAAAAAATTTCTTTCTGGACTCAGTTCTTATGTAAATAGCAGTTAATAACGCTGCCCTATTTTCCTCTTACATAGTGATGTTGCTGGATATACCACTGCAATGACAAAGTTACCTTTCTCTTTTTTTGCAAATAGCAGGCTTGAGGCCAGAAATCTGAAGGGTTTTAGACAGGATTTGAATACTTAATTCTAGATGATCTTGATTACAGGAAAGTATTAATACTTGTTTTTAAAAAAGCTCTAATGAGTCTAGGCTATTTTGATTTTCAAAGGAAATTAGTTTTCCAATACCTAGTTGTTTCATCACTTTTGTGATCTTTCCTCCTTTTAATCTGCAAATCCCAAATGAACATGGAAATATTTTCTTTTTGTAAGGACAACAGTGAGACGAAAAAAGGCAGAGAAAAAGAAAAAAAGATGGGAAATTATTATTCTGTTTCTCTTTTTCTGCATCAAAAATGATGACAAGAAATCAGAACTAACCTACTTTGCTCACTGCATTTCGAAATACAGTGATTGTAGAGTTCAGGTAGTAGTGAAATTGCTATCTACAAGTTTAAATCATGTTTTTCACAGTTATTTTGGGCCTGGCTGTTTGGTGCTTTTGAGGATTAAAATTATTTTTGGCTTTACAATTCTGTTTACAAGAGAAATACTTCTTTTATGTGTTAATTTCTTCATACTGTTCTGTAGGCTGAAATTTTTGTTAAAGAATAACAGTAAACAGACTAGTTTTAATGAGCAGAGGAAATCATGTTGCTGTAGCTTGTGACTAGGACTCAATGAGAGTCAAAGACTTGCAGACAGTAGTAATCAGGAGGCCCATAATATGGTGGTCATCCATGACTACTAGCTATTTAGTATGAGGCTCAGGTAACATCTTGCAAATGGCAGCTTAATTCAAGGATTTCACTCAAGTATTTCTGATAAATTATGTTCATTATCACTTAAAATTAATAAAACTACATCCTGTAACTTTACAGACCATTGCTTCCTCTGCTTCTCAACTCATAAACATGTCGAAATAAATAATTAGGGAGCAAATATGAAATAGAGACAATACAGAAAAGAGATTACAGTGAAATTACGTGCATCTGTATGCAAGTTTAGAACTACTTCTCCAAGAAACTCTAATCTTAATGCATTATACAACAGGTTTTCCTTCCCTTTCCTGCACATATAATACCTTTCATCTCTCTATGCTAGAAAATTTTCCTTGCAAATACTTTCCGACAACCCGTTTTCCCCTCTCTCCTCCAAGCAGATCCTTATTTGCACTATTTGCCCTTAAATAAACTTGTTTCAAAGGCACTTCTACAATGATAAATTCTTTGTTGAAGACTCAGTCCTTAGTGTAGTACAAATTGCAACAATGATCAATCTATACAGATAATTTCAGAAAATTATATTATTATAAGGCTGTTACATTCAATGCACTTCTATCTGAGGATTGTTTTCTTTTCACAATTGGTTACACGACAAAGCAGGAACAAAGATTAAAGCCAGTGTGTACGTTTGAAAGGATATTCCAACTATAAGCATTAATTCACCTACGTATCGTCAGTTCATTTCAGTGGAAAGTGTTTCTACCATTATGATGTCATGGAGTGTGTGCAGCCAGATCAACTCCCCATAGCTAAATATTGCCAAAAACTCACTGGAGTGTTTGTGTATCTCAGGAGCTACCTCAAGAGGGTGTAAAAAACATTTCAAACATGCATTTAATAGAAGATACTTCACTCTCTGGTTAAGAAATGCAAGTAATGTTTTCAGCAAGAGCTACTTTAAATGCATATTCCAATATTCTTCCTAATCACTTTTCTTAAAATTAGTATAAAGTCTGAAGAAAGAAAGAGATTTTTGTACACTTGTATTTCGTTTTCATGGAAAAGGCACATTTTTTTTCCTTGTTTAGTTTTCCTGTAATTCAAGACCACCTGATCACTTTTCTAGTCAAACAATGCAAATAAAACTAATTTTCTGCATGTTTAAAAGGACAATAATGTAAGAAAAGAATTTCAGGAAGTTACTTATAAATAAAAATAAAAGAATATAACCCATCATCATAAGTAGAATTCCTTTACAATAAAAATTTATGCAATAGTCATGAAACAAATACGGATAAAAGATCATGAACATCGTGCCCACTTTTCCAGTGGTGGATCATATGCAAGAACATGGACCTCTGTTAGTCCTGATAGCCACTTGTCCTGCACATCTCTAAGTATGACTAAAGGTGCGTGTTCCACAACCTCATTAAGTGATTTATTCACCTGCAAAATATTCTAGAGAATGCTCCCTAAAGTTTAAAGTGAGCATTCCTTTCCATAATGTAATCATATGAACACCATGGTGATTTTTTACATCAACCTTCTCTATTTGTTTCAAGGTTGTCTCCCTCAAATTTCTTTTCTTTGAGGAAGAACACATTCCTTCATTTTTTTCTGTAAGGCTTCTTTTCTAAACTTCAGACAAATATTCCTCTCCTCAGGATACTCTCTATTTTGTTCACTTCTTTCCTAAAGGGCAATACCCCAAATTGGCCACCACTCCAGCTGAGCCTTAGCACTACTGAAAAAAGAGAAAGGCCCCTACGTCCTGTCATACAGGGTTTACATCTGATTTTATGTCATGTACAGATGCTTATCCCTGCTTTATCCTCTGTGATAAAGCTACATACTTGGTTTCTGTTCAGCACACCACCCAAAATAACTCTGGATCCTTTTCGAGTGGAACTACTGCCAAACCAATTGTTCATAGAGCTGTGCTTGAGCAAGTAATTGTTTCCCCATAAACACAATATCTTTTTCTTGCTATTGAATTTTACTATTTCTTTTTTTAGTGAAAGTGTTACGGGTTTTTTTAATCCTGTTATTGAGCAGATTTTTACTGTCTTTGAACTTCATGTCGTCTGCAAATTAGCTAAATATACCATCAATCCAAACCTTTATGAAAATACATGAACAAAATCAGACCCAAGATGGACCTTTGCAGAACCTTGCTTCTTACTGTCTTCCTTTTTGGCAGTAGGCCATTGATAACAGCTAACTAGTTATGCAAACATCTGCTACTAGTTTTACCTTTTCCATGTTTCCCAGATACTGTATTAAAAAACATGCTGGGATAATTTCAAAGCCTTGCTAAGGCAAAGATGCATTAGATTTTTGCCTTCTCTACAGAAGCATAATAATTTTAGATGAAAGTTAGACTAATTTCACAAAATAAATTCATGCTGACTCTTTTTAATCTACTTTTTCTCTTCTATGTTATAAATAGCATATATTATTTATTCATCTAATATTTATGCAATCAGTCCATAAATTTCTATCTTTTAATTATTTTTTCTGTTAATAAACATCATCTTGTTTGACCTTCTCTGGACAAAGAGAGGGGATTTTTACAAAAAATAGTGAAATTGGTGTTGGATATAAGTCAATTCTGAAATGTATTACCAGGAGACCTATACGTATAAATATTTTAAAAGTTTATTTTAAGTGAACCTTACCTTCAGCAGAGGTCTTAAACTACTCTTGTGGAAATGAATTTTGTTTAGAAAATATTGAATGAACATTGCAAAATGAAATTTGAAAAGAATTTTTAAATTTAGAATCGCTAATATCCTGCTTAATGATGAAGGGTATCGTATTATTGCAAAATGTCTTTCAATTTTGTTTAATTATCAATGCTAGCATAAAGCTCTTGCATTTGTAACAAAAGACCAAATCCTGACATTCTTACTCCAGTAAAGATTTGGTGTTTGCAATTAGTTTTCTGCTTGAAGAAGACTAGCTAAACACAGAGAGATGGTATGACATCGTACAAGAGTCTCAACAAAACTTATTCTTGGTCTCACAGTTCTGTGTCTCATACTTTTTTGCAATTTATAATAATTTCATATATGCATATAGATATTTTCTAAAAAAACAAACCACTATAAATTTTAATAGTTAGCTAATAATTATATTGCCTGCATTGTAGGCATTATCATGTCATTGACTTCTAGCATTCTGGATAGTGATCTAAATACTTTACTGCTTTATCACTGGTTTAGAGAAAGGATTATATGTGTAGTATGCCTAAGTAGAATTCTATGACTTGGCTCAAAGTGAATGAGACAATAAAAAGAAGGAATTTCAGAGACAAGTCGAAATTATTTTTAATTATTTCCTAGTTCAATCCTTTGCTTTAAACTAGAACGATATTCTAGTTTTAAATGGGATTTTATTCATCTTGCATCTTGACTTCTGAAGATTATAATTACTTGGCTGATTTACTGATTTTTACAGCACAGTTTCTGAGATTGTTTCCTCCTCATATCAATTTATAATATTTTTAATTATAAATTATATATTAAATTACAATAAAACCGCAATAACTGTTATTAACTGAAGCGTTAGTTAATATTCTGCTTTATGTATATTTCCATTATATTTTTTTATGATGGTATATGCTATCCTAAAATTATGTGTCATGTATGTACTATCTGAATCATAGAATCATAGAATCATAGAAAGTTTTGGGTCGGAAGGGACCCCTAGAGGTCATCTAGTCCACCCCCCCCGCAGCGAACAGGGACACCACTAACTAGATCAGGTTGCTCAGAGCCCTGTCTAACCTGGTCTTGAATGTTTCCAGGGATGGGGCCTCCACTACCTCTCTGGGCAACCCGTTCCAGTGTTTCACAACCCTCATTGTAAAGAATTTCTTCCTTATATCTAGCCTAAACCTACCCTGTTTTAGTTTAAAACCATTACCCCTCATCCTGTCACTGTTGTCTTTACTAAAAAGATTGTCCCCATCTTTCCTATAGGCTCCCTTTAAGTACTGAAAGGCTGCAATCAGGTCTCCCCGCAGCCTTCTCTTGGATGCGTAAGGTTTGTTTAAGGCATATGAGTTTATCAAATGAACAGTGTAAAGTGCAGAAAATGGTTAGCAGTTACAGCTGCCCGCTCTCTGACTTATTCTTCCAAATGGCTTGACAAAATATGTCCTGCCTGACAGAGCATAGCTTCAAACACAACTGTAAGAGAAGGTTCACATAACTACGTCTTCTGAAATCATAGCAAAGCACTTGGCCTTTTATTTCTTGGTGAAACTACACTGTAAACAGATGTCAGTGGTTTTTGTCAGAGCCTTCATTTTGCCGTTTTCTAGTCTGAAAAGCTGCCCCAGTTTGTGGACTGCAATACTGAAGAAATTGGCTCCTAGTGTAAAAATTACAAGTCAGCGACTCAGTTCCATCAGGTAAAGGATATTTAATCTATCCACCACTATCCCTTATGCATTCAGGTTAAAATTGTCTTTCTGACTGGTCACAATTCTCATTAGCTGAAAATTTAGATGGTTTATATTCTCCATCCATTGTTCTGAAATGATGACTCAGTTTGCACAGAAATATTAAATCAAGACTAGTTACATCTGCCTATGTTTGCTCCTTCATCTTCTCGCACTACTAAGTACTGTTAAGAAAAGTTGAAATGATTATCTGATCATTTAACTAAAGAGCTATATCAGAACGCATATGATATACAAGAGAATAAATTGAATCTGTACAAATAGCTTCAGTTCTGAGAAGTCTTGTATCTGGAATGGCTGACTTCTGACTTTAGTAAAGTAGTGATTAAAAATATCTTTTAAACATTCAGTGAATAATTGTATACTTTGCAAATTTTGAAAAATTCTATTTTTTGAAACACCTGCAAATATTAAATACCAACAGATGGTTCTTTTTAAAAGACTGTCCATAAAATGAGCAACTTTTTTGATGAAACTGGTTTTACCTTCAGAAAATAGTAACCCTAAATCTAATTTTCCAAGCATTCAGAATTAGTTCATTATTTTCTCTTCTTTTTCAGATTTTAAAATAATAAAAGAATTTATTTTTTCAAAAGAATATATTTTGTTAATGGTCTTTGAAATTATATTTGTTGATTATCTTTCAAGCAATGAAGCAAAAGTGAGATACCTGCTGAGGGCTATTTAAGGGGGTTTTATCTTTCTGAATCATTGGTGACATAAAAGCAATGGAGGGAAATCTGTGAGGGAAAAAAATAAGATGCATTTTTACTTGATTTGACGTTACACTGACACATTGCAAGCAAAATAAAATGTAGGTAAATTGGAAGTAACACACAGAGAGCATAGAACCTCCAAATAAATGACATTAGGGTTTTTTCCAGAAGAATTCGTATGAGAATCAGCAGGTTTTAATCTCTAATAAGCTAGTAAATAAAGATTTTGGCAGTGTTCATAAAAATAGGCAGTGCATAATTTCCAAACTAGTAATGCATTAACACTTTTTTGTCTTAGATGCATTTACTTAGAGAAGAGATTGCAATAACACTTCATGTTCTGCATCATGCTAATTCCTGTAAAACATACTGTGACCTCATCATAGTTCACAGAGTTGGTTATACACATATAAGTACATTGTCAAATTCTTACCTTATCTCAACCCTACATCTCTCTACTTAACCTAGCCTATGATCCGTTTCTGTGTTGTGGAAGGATCTGCTGTTCCATGCTGGACAGGTTGAACACCAAATGTCCCCGCACATACGCAGTTCCTCACTTGTTTCATAGGAAGACCTTGGTTCTGTTGCAACGGTTGTGAAGATGAAGAATGGATTACTGCAGTTATGTATCATCTAGAAATAATCTGTTTCAGATTTCAAGATACATGACACTAATAGTTGTTTCTTGCAAGCTTATGCTTTAAACGAAAATTTTTCATGCTGTAAAGCTTCAGAAGTTGTAAAAAATATACCTTTTTATCAGGATATTTTTTTAAAATTACATTTAAAAAGTGGACAATGAGGGTTTTGTCATATTAATTAGACAGTGATCCTTTTTTTTTTAGTTTTATTGGTTTATCTATTGAACATTAGATTGTTTTTATCTCCCTCAAACATATCCACCTGTTTTTAATTAGATTTAGTAAGTACTGAAAATACCAAATCAAATAAGCATGGAAAAGAACAGAAAATTGCTTCCACATGCGTTTCTCTAAGGGCTGGCATAAATTTATTCATTTGGTATGGTTAATACTAGTCATTCAGATGTTCTAGTAATAGAAAAATAACAACTGATTAAGGCTACATCTTAGGTTAGTTATCTCCTAATAAGAAATCAAGAAACAACATAAAAAGAGAGGAATGAAAATAGAACAAGTTGCACAAAACATTACAGTCTTTATTTACATTTAATGAGAGCCATTCACAATTACGCTGGGGGGGGGGGGGAAGAAAAAGGATACCTATTTCTCCACTTTGTTTATTTATCCCTTTATTTTTTTATTTGTAGGGTTTTTTAAAATTATTTTAAAGCAGATTCTGATCACAGCTATACTGGTCACCCATCTTCTCTTGAAACAAATAACTGATCAGCTGAGAGAAGATTCAGTAACAGTCAACACTAACAAGATCTGATAGTAATTACAAGCCTTAGTATATATTTAATTACAAACTGCAGGAAATATGAGAACTTGTTAATCACAGAACATTGTATTTTGAAGGAAAAATAAATCTCTGTAAAATATTGATAGTTTATTTGAGCAAGTTTCGCTGAGACAAATGATTTAAGGACAAAATGAACTATAATAAAAAAATGCTCTAAAAACTGAAATGCTGAGCCAGCTAACAGGTAATGAAACGTTGTCAGTCCATTATAGTATTCCAGCACAGGTCGTAGACTCAATTATATCACAGAATATCTTTACTCTGTTTGTCCCAGTGGTGAAAATTCATACCACTCCACACAATCAACAAATTCAACTTCTCAGGAAAGATTTAGGTGGTGTAAAAAGGGCAAAGGAAAGACCCAGTCGTATTTACCTCAGGTTCTGCTGTTTCCCTTTTAAATATATCTCTGTGCAGATTTGTTTTAAAATCAAACATGGAGTTTCGGATTCTCTTCTTACAGGATGCTAGTTTCCTTTTTCTTTTTTTTTTTTATTTAACCCATTCTTAATGCACAAAATTACTTTTGCATTATTTATATTCTAGATATGCTCCTGCATAATGGTTTATCTCCTGCAAAACACTGGATGAAAATTAAGTTATATGTTCTCTACCGTTTTTGGTGCCAGCTTCCCCAGTATAATTTCCTGTTAATCCTTGTACAAGTTGTTACTGATTTTCTTGACCACATAAATCCTTTGAAGGATTTTTTATTTTTGAAAGTAGAGAAATATGTTCCTTTGCTTTTCTCTTAAAAGCTGGTGCAATCCATTCAATGAGTAACTAGAACTATTATTGTTAAATGAAAATTAATTCCATTAAAAAAAATGATTTTGGATACAGTATTGTGGCAAAATGTCTCATAGTAACTTGCTTTAATATACCAGGTTTATAAGTACCCCAGCTGTGACCCCATTATTACCTGCACATTTATATCAACTGTAATGTTGCATTTTAACTTTTCTCAGTTAAGGTGCTGCCTTCTGTAAAATCTGTTCTTTGTTTTCCGGACTATGTTAAGATCCATTTCCAGCTTCATTAACATTTGGAAACAGGTAAAAGAAAAAGTAGAAAGAAAAATATTACAGAACTTTCATCATTGACAAACAGGATTTCCACTAAGTGCCTTCAATGCAAATTATGTGCCAATGTAATTTAGCTTCTTTTTCAAGTTTAATTGAAAAATTCCTGCCATGATATCTTGGCTTTGACAGCAGATATACAGGAAGGACAGATTTACAAGCTCTTAGGCAGTTTGTTTGCTGTTTATTTTAGACATGTTTGTTTCCAGCCTCTCAGCACTCACATATGACCTTTCTGCAAAGCTACTGTTTTTACCAGACTTGATTTAACCGCAGAGATGAACTTTAACTTCAGAAGAGTCATAATCCACTCATTCGATGCATATGCAGTTATCTTTCTTGTATTCTACCAGAAAAGTATCCTATTAAAGTTCAAAACTGGCTGGTTGGGTTTCTGATCTAAAAGAGTGTAAGATGCTCTTTATTACAATGCTGTCTTATTTTTATTCTTTAGAAGGCATTCGGTGACATTATTATGGATGTTGACCATCTCTTTTCTATACATGCACACGCATAACAGAAAATTTAAAAGTTAAACAGGGATGCCTCAGTGTGTGATAAGGTCACTGTTTCAATATTTTATATCTTGGTAAGCAAACACAATTATCTTAAATTCCAATAAACAATATGTTCTTCACTGAGGTCAGGGGAGAGAGAGGTGGTGTGGGATTCTTTTTGGATCTCAGTAAGAAAAGGTCTGACAATAAATGGCATAATAAAATAGCTGTTTAAATAAGAGAGAACAAAAAGAGGAACATAGGTAGCGAGTAAATTTTACATCTCTTTAGATGCTGGACACCCAGCTTTCATGCAGCATTGGAAGGACACCTGATGGATTTTTCCACAACACTCTGCATACATTCTGTCGTGGAGAGGTCCCCCCGGTGGAGAACGTAAGATTATGTCTTTTAAGTGTGTACATACATTTTAAAGTGCTCGACAGTTAAAATACATAGCACATCAATAAAATGAACAGGGAAACAAAAGAATATTTGTAGGATATTTGACAATGCGGACACGTCATCTCCAGTCAGTAAGCACAGTCAATGTTTGCAGAGAACTTTTAATCATACATAGTGGCAGAGTTTTAATTGAATTGACTGGCCTGAAGGACAAGAACACAAGTTGCTGAGTATTAGGAGTTTGATCAAATACATTGCTTCAGGGCTGAGTTTGATCAACAAAAAGATTCAATTATTTTAATAGGAAGGAGCACCACATTAATTAATTGTGCAGTTATTTTGTGACTCACATCCATACCATCACTGGTTCTCATCCAAATGTTGCTATAATATTTAATATAAAATATAATAAAGTGTAAGCAACTTTGGAAAATGGAAATGAACACTTTATTGTCTCTATATGGCACCTTGGAAGTCAGATATTTAGGAATGATGTAGCCACCTAAACATTGGTATCTTTTGTTATTGAACATATGGAGAAATCTGGACGGGGCTGACAGAAACAGCAGAGGAATGACAGGCTGAGAGAGTTGGGGTTGTTTAGCCTGGAGAGGAGAAGGCTGCAGGGAGACCTTACAGCAGCCTTTCAGTAGCTGAAGGGGGCCTATAGGAAAGATGGAGACAATTTTTTTAGCAAGGCCTGTTGTGACAGGACAAGGAGTAAAGTTTTTAAACTAAGGTATGGTAGATTTAGACTAGATATAAGGAAGAAATTTTTTACCATGAGGGTGAGACACTGGAACAGATTGCCCAGAGAAAGGCTTCATCCCTAGAAACTTTCAAAATCAAGTTGGATGGGCGCTTAACAACCTGATCTAGTTAAAGATGTCCCTGCCCATTGCAGGGGATTTGGACTAGATGACCCCTTCCAACCTAAAACATTCTATGATTCCACAATTCTATAGACAGCCTCTGTCATTCTGGAGGGGGCAGTTGCTGGACTGCAGTATACCCCACTAAATCTAAAGTGGCATTATATGCTTAAGTTTAGAATGAATATTCACTTCAGAACCAAATTTAAACCTATTTAAATTAAGGGGAACCTTTCTGTTTGTCTCAATAAATTTTTGAGGAACATTCAGTGAATGAAACAATTAATACAGCTCTTTGCTTAGCAGAGGTATTCTTTGCGACACTGCCTGGTGCATAAAAAAAAATATTTAAAGGTATCCTGAGGAACGTGATGAGGCTCAACAAAGGCAAATGCAAGGTCCTGCACCTGGGGAGGAACAACCTCATGCACCAGTACAGGCTTGGGGCGGACCTGCTGGAGAGCAGCTCTGTGGAGAGGGACCTGGGTGTCCTAGTGGACGACAGGTTGACCATGAGCCAGCAGTGTGCCCTGGCTGCCAAGAAGGCCAATGGGATCCTGGGGTGCATTAGGAAGAGTGTGGCCAGCAGGTCGAGGGAGGTTCTCCTTCCCCTCTACACTGCCCTAGTGAGGCCTCATCTGGAGTACTCTGTCCAGTTCTGGACTCCCCACTTCAAGAAAGATGAGGAGCTACTGGAGAGAGTCCAGCGGAGGGCTACGAGGATGGTGAGGGGACTGGAACATCTCTCCTATGAGGAAAGGCTGAGGGAGCTGGGCTTGTTCAGCCTGAAGAAGAGAAGGCTGCGAGGGGACCTAATATATGCTTACAAATATCTGAAGGGTGGGTGTCAGGAGGATGGGGCCAAACTCTTTTCAGTAGTGCCCAGAGACAGGACAAGGGGCAATGGGCACAAACTGAAGCATAGAAAGTTCCATCTGAACATGAGGAAAAACTTCTTCCCTCTGAGGGTGACGGAGCCCTGGAACAGGCTGCCTGGGGAGGCTGTGGAGTCTCCTACTCTGGATATATTCAAGACCCGCCTGGACAAGGTCCTGTGCAGCCTGCTGTAGGTGACCCTGCTTTGGCAGGGTGGTTGGACTAGATGACCCACAGAGATCCCTTCCAACCCCTACCATTCTGTGATTCTGTGATTCTGTGATTCTGTGATTCTGTGATTCTGTGATAATGTGGGCTTTATTTACATATTTTTATTATCAGCCTTTATTAATTTTACACATAAAAGAACTATAACTAAAGCCGGCACAATAAAATTTGAATGCTTGACTGAGAGCATTAAGGCAGACATACCTGTTCCAAAGTCATTGTTGATTATTTTTCTCTGAAAAATTTCTTACTCTTGTCACAGGTGAAAAGTATTGTCTAATACCTATTCATCTACAGAAGGGACATTACTATCATTACCATCAGGATGTTCCTAGTTATCTATTGACTTTGTGTACTAAGCAATCTTTCAGCAAGCTAAAGGCAAAATAATAAAATATGCTACTGGAATTCCAGTTGCGTTATGCATGAAGTATTGCTGTGGGCAAAAAGAAAATGTAGTTCCTACATATCAAAGAAAATTTATTAGTGCGGATTTTAATATTGCAAGGAGAAAAAAAGTAAATTTAGGAAAAACTATTACAGAAAAAACCCCACTGTCATAATAATTGTAGTAGTAAAAATAATAATAATACAATTAAAATTATTATGTGTTATGCTCATCTTTTTCAATACCCCTTTGTACCCTGAGATTGACAGCACTAGTCTTCCTCAAGCAAGAACTGGGGGGCCAGAGCAGGGTGTAAATAATGGTTGCAGCAGGTCATCTGTGCTCCAGGTTCTTCACTTTCACTGCAAAGAGAGCAATGGTGACCAATTTCTTCTTTCACCTTCTTTATTCTTCCTCCGCTTCCTTCTCATATTTTGGATTTACTGCAGTTGGTTTTCTAACACAGTTCCACATCATGGTCTCTCTCCATTGATTTGCAACTTCAGTATATGCACAAATTCACTATACATGGTGTATTTTATGTTAGACACTTGTTCTTTGCTGTCTTTGTTACTTTCAAACTTGTTTTGTCCACCTTCTAGTTCTACATTTTTTTAACCAACCATCTCCAGCATCAGCCTGTGTCCCTCATCATCCCCTGTTGTACTTTTTTATGCTGCATCCTGATTTCCCACTTCTCAAAGTCTCTGCTGCTAGGCTAGGCCTGTTTTCCTCTACACTGTATCATTGTATTAGTCATAAATGTCTCATTTGCACAGTATGACTACTTGTTGCTACTACCTGTATGAAGGTTATGGTTGTTCCATACAAATATAAGAAATAGTGAAACAAATGGTAGCCATAGCTACCGAGTCATTTAACAAAAAATTCTATTGCAGGTAAACCTAATGAGATTAAAGCTCCAGGAACATGAAGGAAAGTTCAGGTAAACCAAGCCTGACAAGCTCCATTTCTGAGGCCTTGAAAATTTTGTTATAAGCCTGTTACTAGCAGTGGCAATACAGTGTTACTCAGCTACAATGCCACAGCTGGTCTCCTTCAAACTCAGTTTTGCTGATCGGTGCAACCTGCTCCACATCAGAAAATCTTATCTGTCATTTTATATGAGTGAATTGAGAACTCTCCTAGATATCAGGCTTTAAGATTTTTCTGAATATGTTATTCTGTGGAGTGTGAATTATTTTATAATATATTTTTCTTTGTTTCTGTTTAAAATGTTGTATTAGTTTCTAGGGCTACTTATGTCCAAATGTTGATGTTTGTGCGTATGTATACTGTTAAAAAATATTTTGTTTTGTGTAGAGACTTTGCCTTGGAATGTACTTCACTCTGTAACAAGAGTCACTTCAAAGGAGTTACAGATGTTTTTTCTGCAACAGACAAATGTGAATATGTAAACCAAAGTAGAAATACAACTTGACCTTTTACTTCATGGAATTTGACTTAAACTACTTTTAGCATTCTCTCTAAACATACTTTCTTTCAAGCTTACAGTATATTTCTTTTGGTCTTCCACACAGGCAGTTCTCATTTTACATCACTAAACTCTCTTTGTGAACAAAGTAAATGTCAGATGTCCTTGAGAACAGACATTTGGCTTGAACGTTGGACCTCTGTGACAAGTCAGCCATAAGAGGAACAGTGAAACTAAACTGTGAGGAAAGGACTCAGTGTGTTACCTTGAAAGTATGTGAAAGGTAGTCGAAGGTGGTGGGTCTGAAAAAGTGGTTTTTAAAAAGATGAGGTGAAATGTTCTGTATTACTACACAACTGAAATCAAATTTTGGCAACAGAATGAGACTGACTGGGCTTTACAGAAAATCAGGAAGCCTTCTCTTCAAAAATTTTATATATTGTTTGTAAGGTTCTTTCATACCTTTAAACAAATACATATGTGTGTATATATGTAAGCTGAGAGCAAGATTCCCTTAAAATGACATTTTGCATGTATTCAACATTAATGAAATCTTAACCTTTAAATAGATGATTCATTTTACAAAGAGCAGATTATTCACAGGAGTAACAGAAGTAATCTATGGGACTTAGAGGCAACCTGAGCCAAGCGTTATGAACCTTGAAAATGTCAACCTGCTCCTAAGGAGACTGGCCTAAAGTAGCCCTAAATAGGCATAGACTCTGTAGCACTAGCAGCACTAGAAACCAGGGTTATCTACTTATGATGATGCAGTTAACCATGGAAATAGAGCAGCAGTTTATTCTGCAGAAGTGACTAAACCCTCTCTTGTGTAATAATGAATGCAGTCAAGCTTTAAAAGATTCTTCCTCCAAGGAAAATTCTTAAAAATATTCTTCTTCTATAGAAATACATTAATATAAAATATTCCCAAGTCTCCTCTTTGAAAATAATCTAACTTTATGTAATTTTATTTTATTTCCTCCTCTTTTATGGTAGCTGGACTATAATAAGTTTGAATCTACTCACGTGATGCCTGAGGTGGTACAAGAACAAGGCAAAAGCTCTGTGCAGTGCAGGATGCAGTAACACAATCATCAAAATCCTTTAGTAGTGAAACCACAAAAGTGCAAACATCCAGTGAGTGATAGATATCATGTATCATGGTGACGGATACCAGTTGTTCATTCTCATATTCAGTCTTTATTCATAGCTTAACAATTTATTCCATTGAAAGAGGAAGAAGACAACAATTAAGATTAGTTGACTCTGGAAAAGACCACAGAGAAAAACCTGATCCAATTTTCTACAAGCTTGTACTGAAACCAAAGGAAGGATAAAAACCTAATGCTACAAAGAGCTAGGTCAAGACTAAAGTCTTCATAGTATTATAAATTCTCAGAATTTTATTGTAGAAATGAAATAGAAGGACTGGTATCTTAGATAATGTCCCTACTTGTTAAAAGTAGGCAGAATAAAAATGTGATGGTAGGAAGAGGAAGTTGAAATAGCTAAAGCCGGGGATATTTGTCCCTTTATTGAGTTAGGGCTTAGGCAACCTGAATAATTTTTCAATTGCCAAAATCCTTTAGAGGGATTTGTTAATGTGAAGAGAAAAGCATGCACAGAGAACTTTAAAATAAAGTTTGACTAGCAGTGTGAGACATATGGTGTTACGTGTTGCAAACTGAAAATATTTTTAGTTACTTGAAGCTAGATCATTTAGGCCCATGATTTTCTATGAAAAAATAAAAGTTCCCATTCATGAGCTGCATTTTACCCTAACCTTTAGAAAACTATGTTTGTCTTCAATTAACTGAATTGGGGTCCTGAGGATAACATTAACCTTTTACATCCTATGATAGTACAGGGACTTCTCTGGCCTATTGATTACTAGTCACCTGAGAAAAGCTTGTAAAGGACAGCGACCTGAAATTAATGATATCTTTTCAGCTAATAAATCCATTTTAAGGATCAGCATGAAAAAGGAATTAGATATTTTATAACCTCAGATAGAAATTAATTTCTTATGTATCCAAAATGATGATCACAGAGAATGATGTGACTTTACATCAAAGCATTGGTCAAGAAAAATATATAACAAAATAATGAGAAAATATTTTATACCCACTGTTTTCTAGATTTATTACTAGTTGTTGTGAAAATCTGTCAATCGGAAGTTCATTAGCAGGCAAGAAGTTCCATAAAATAAGAAATATAACCCAAAGATTCCAAATATTTTTCAGCTGAATATATCCTCCACTATTTTCATGCATTGATAGTAAGGACGGTAGGGTTTTTTTTTTCCCCTCTGCCTTTCCTCTTTCCTTTTCTTTTTTTTTTTTTTTTTTTTGTTTTGAGGGAAGGGAGAAAAGAAAATATAGAAAAGAAGGGAAAAATGTATTGCACTTCTAATATCGTTCAGTGATAGATTTTAAATTTTGTCTTTTCTCTGTCTAAAAGTTTAACTACAATTTTTCAATACAAAACCCCCCTTTCTTTTCTGTTATTTTGCACTGAAGATAAGACAAGGTTTATAATATCACAATTGGTTTCCTCTTCCAGTCTTCCATAGAAATGAAGTTTTCAGGATTACGTCATTTGAATGCTTCCCAGGTTTAGAGGTGTTCGTATACTATTTTACTGTAATGTTTAATTCATGTTATGTTAAAGACATTCCGTTTTATGTTGTTAGAGTTGTGCAAAGAGATTGGACACATTTTCAGGCCTGTGAAATAGCTGCTAATACTTTATTTATATTCTTTAAGAAAAATCTGGAAAGAAAGAGAGGCTCATGCCTTTCCTTTTACTTGAAAAAAGAGAAGAAATAAGAGGGGAAAAAAGAAAGCAAAAAAGCAAGAAAACAAGGAAGGAAGGAAAGAATAAAGCAAGCAAGCAAGCAAGCAAGCAAGCAAGGAAACTGTAGTTGTGGTGAAGAAGATAGCAGTCCAAGGAATATCAGGTACATAATTTCATGAGCTTTAACAGTCTTAAAATTTGTGTACGTCTATCTATCTGCAGTAAAAGAACCAGCAGAAGTTATAACATAAATTGCAGCCCAAACACCGTCTTGCACATGACAGTCGTTCCCCCTGCCAGTGACCAAAGAGAATTCGTTATGGCTACATACACAGATGCATAGTCACAAATTGATTTCTTCACTAGCTGTCCCTAATGCTTGTTAGACAGCTGGCACCCAGACCCTGGTCTTTCCAGTTGCAGGCACCCGGATCACTCATCCTACTTACTGGATAGCTTGTGTTGAAGTTCACGATCAGGTCATGCATGCCCACCTCCACCTACAGATTAGAAATCCCACTCACATGGAAAATCTTTTGGAATACAGTGTAATATGAAGACAGGGCAGTTTGCAGCGGCTGGTGCAGGTGGGGAGCTCTGTCAGACAAGAATGTAGACCAGCATCTCACACATGACCAATTGGTCTTTTCTATCCCATTCATCTTCTCAGGTTTGTTCTTTCACTATCGACCCCCCTCCTTCTCCACCCTTATCTCTTCCCAGATAAACAACACCTCTCTGCCCTCTTCTTTCCCCATTGGTCCCAGTTTTGCTATGTCTGAACCCATATTTGGTACTTCTGATACTATTACTCAGATCATCTCAGCCATGTGTTGTATTACGAATATTGACGTGTGGAAAGCAGACTCCACAATCTGTAAGATTGTAAAGTAGGTATGTTTATTCAGCCCTGGGCTGCATGGGGGGCAGTCCCACCAGTCGTGCGCGCTGAGCAGCAACATGTCTCTTCAATTTATACAATCAAATATTACATATACATTAGATTTACCAATACACTTATACATATGCATCTATCCTCATTGCATATCAAAATCAGTTCCAAGAAATAATTTCCATATTATAATCAGTTCTAAGAAGTAATTTCCATAGTCTCCTCCCAGCTGCGTTTGTGCAGTGCCTCCTAGTGGTGGTCGTCGTGTGTCCCAAGAAGAAGGCCCATCCTCTTCATCACGGTGTCTGCTGATTGACCTTTGTTTCTGCGCAAACTCAGTTCTCTCCTGGCTCCCATCCATACAGCAGGGTCGGTCTTGACTTGTTCTAGGTGACTCCCAGCCCCTATCAGGCGCTAACCTCTTTGTATGGAGAAGCAAGACTCTCTACTTCAGTTAATTTAGACACTAGATAAGCACTGTCAGTTTTTTAAATGCACAGCAGCTATTAGGTAATGCCACTTCTATTAAAACCCCTTTTAACCCCTTCCTTCAGTCCCCCCTTTTCAAAAAAGTTAGTAAATTCTTTTACTACTCTTAATTCTATTATAATACATCATTATTCAGCATCTTTTCAGAATACTTATTGGACTCCAGCTTTCGTCGTAATTCGTTCCTTTTCCATTCACTATAAGAATCTCCCATACTCTTGCAATGCCAAAGACTACACTTCTCAAGCTTTAGCCATCCTGGTCGGGAATGCTTCCGGCCAACCTGAAAAGGTATCGGTTAATACCAATAGATATTGGTACCCCCCTTGTCTTGGAAGTTCAGTGAAATCAATTTGCCATTGCTGCCCAGGCCCATTACATTTTCCCATCTGACCCATTTCTGGTTTAGGGTTATTTTTCGGATTATTTTGGAAGCAAAGATCGCACAGCTGAGGAGCCACCTGTCTCAACGTGGTGTAGCAGTTTCTGTCCACAATCTCTCTAATTAAATGTTTATACACAGCCTTTGTCCCCCAATTCCTTTTTATGTTCTTCCCTTATCCAATGCCATATCAGACAGCTGGGAATGATTAGTTTTCCCTCTGGGGTTTGAGCCCACCCTTCCTCATTATATGACTCTTCTAGATCTGTGAGAAGTTTCTGGTGTTCCACAGTACATTCTGGCTTACCTTCTAGAGAGATTCGTCCATCAGGGATTAAAGCCCCTTCAGTTTTTACCTCCATTTTGGACACATGTTTTGCCTCTCTGTCCGCCAGCTCGTTTTCTTTTTCCAATTTTGAGCTCACTTTCTGGTGTGCCTTAATATGCATGATTGCCACTTTCTTGGGGAGTTGAACTGCCTCCAGTAGTTTCAAAATTTCTTCTGCATGTTTGATGTTTTTCCCTTGAGAGTTCAATAATCCTCTTTCCTTCCAGATCGCTCCATGTGCATGCACAATTCCAAACGTATACTTCGAGTCTGTGTATATATTCACAACTTTGCCTTGGGTCAATTCCAAGGCACGGGTTAAAACAATTATTTCTGCCTTCTGTGCAGAGGTGTTTATGGGTAAAGGTCTTGACTCTATGATTTCTTGACTGGTAGTAATAGCGTACCCTGCGTGTCTCTTACCACTCGGAACATAGCTGCTTTCATCTGTGAATCAGTTTTCTCCATTTTCCGTAGGGCTGTCTCTCAAATCTGGGCTACTTGCATAGGTTGCTTCAATGGTGTCCAAGCAGTCATGATGCACTGGTTCTCCTGTGTTTCCACTGAGAAAGGAAGCTGGATTGACAATGTTAGTAAGTATAATCTCCACATTATCCTGTTCTACCAGTATGGCCTGATATCTCAGGAATCTTTGTGGAGAAAGCCAGTGTCCTCCTTTTGCTCCCAATACTGCAGATACCTTGTGGGACACCAAGACAGTCATTTTCTGGCCCAAGGTAAATTTTCGGGCTTCCTGTATATTTAATATTACAGCTGCAACCACTCGCAGGCATCCAGGACAACCCTTCACAGTTGCATCCAATTGTTTGGAGAGATAGGCAACTGCTCATCGATATGGACCCAGATCTTGTGCTAGTATGCCCAGAGTAATCCCCTGCTTTTCACGAGAGAAAAGGAAAAACAGCTTACTCACATCTGGGAGCCCTAGGGCAAGGGCCGACATCAGAGCCTTTTTCAGTAGTTCAAAGGCTTGCATGGTCTCCTTGTTCCATTTAAGGTGATTTTGTCCAGTAACTGTTAGTGCATATAGTGGTTTAACAAGTAGTCCATAATTATAAATCCACAGCCGGCACCACCCGTTCATTCCCAAGAAAGTCCGTAACTCTTTCCCTGTCTGAGGTCTCAGAGTTTGACATATTGCCTCTTTACGGGCCTGTCCCAATGTTCTTTGTCCAGCACTAATTTCATAGGCCAAGTAAATCACCTCGCACTACATTATCTGGGCCTTCTTCTTAGATACCCGATACCTTTGGAGCCCCAAGAAATTCAGTAGACTCACCGTCCAAGCGATACAACCGTCTTCTGTTTTGGTGGCAATCAGGATGTCATCCACATATTGTAGTAATTTCCCTTCTTCAGACGGGATTTCCCAGGACTCCAAGTCTTTTGCAAGTTGATTACTGAAGATGGTAGGACTGTTCTTAAATCCTTGTAGCAGGACCGTCCAAGTGAGCTGAGTCTTTCGACCACTTTTGGGGTTCTCCCATTCAAATGCGAGTAATTTCTGACTGGCTTCATGGAGACGGAGGCAAAAGATTGCATCTTTCAAATCTAAAACAGTAAACCAGGTTAATTCGGGAGCCAATACGGTTAACAAAGTATAGGGGTTTGCTACTACTGGGTAGAGGTCCTCTGTTATTTTATGGCTCACAAATCCTGGACCACTTGATACGACCCGTCAGATTTATGGACAGGTACTATAGGGGTGTTAAAATCCCACTCGCACCCTTTCTGTAATCCTAGATGTAAAAATCTTTCTATCTCTGGCTGGATTCCTTCCCTATCTTCCTGTCTTAGGGGATATTGCTTAACTCTTACCAGTTGCCGGCCTTCTTTGACTCTAACTTCAATGGGTTGAGCATTCTTCGCTCTTCCAGGGACACCAATGGCCCATACCCCAGGGTATACCTGGTTTAGGATCCTCGGGATTTTTCCTTCTGTGGGAGGACTGGTTAGAAATAGAGTCAGTACTTGAATATATTGTCGATCCTTTACCTCCAGAGTAATTTCTCCTTTTTCACATGTAGTTTTTGCACCCAATTGTTCAAACAAATCCCTTCCCAGAAGTGCCTTTGGGGAACTGGGCATATACAAGAATTTGTGGATGCCCCATTGTTTTCCTAATTTATACTTCAAAGGTTTACAAAACTATGCCTTTTCACTTTGGCCAGTTGCCCCTTTTACCATGATATAGTCAATCCCCAGGGGCATCAAGGCTTGATTCAAAACCAAGTATGTTGCCCCAGCGTCAACCAAAAAAATTCTACCTCTTGTTGTTCCTTCCTCTCTATTACTAAACACTCTCCATGCTTCATCCAGCAGGACTTTCAAGTTCCTACCTTTTGTAGGACGCAACTTCTGGAGTTTGCACTTAATGTCTCCTGTAGAGTGACCCAAAAATAGGGAGACTAGTTATTGTATTCCTACCTCTGACCCAGGGTCCAGCAGTGTGTTACAGCGCATTACATCCCTCAGTAGATCCAGGAATTCGGATGGAGACTCGGAAGGACACTGTTTAACTGCATATAAAGCTGGCCAATTTATGATTCTGGGAATGGCCCTTTCCATTCCTTTAGAAATCCACTTTTGGCATGACTGCAATCTCTCCATGTGAGCAGACCTGTTAGCATCCTACTTTGGGTCTTGGAGGGGGAAATCCTAGTTCGGGAAGATACAGGGCTGTCTGAAGGTGTGGGGATTTCATCCGAGTTCTCATCCTGTTCCTGTGGTTGAGGGGGAGGCTTAAACAAGTCACTTAGATTAGTACATCTTTGTCCAATACTACATCCCGAACAACACTGCCTCAGTTTAACTCTGAATTCTTTATTGTTTTCTCGCTCAAGTGCGAGTACCATGGGGTCCTGTGGTGGTATCAATCCACAGTCCCTTTGTAACTCCGGATGGTTTTGGAGGGTGAAAAACATATTCGCATATAAGACCTCATCCCATTTTTCTTCTCTCCTCAAAAACAGCATTAATTGCAAGAGAGTATTATAATCTATTGACCCATTTAATGGCCACTTGGCCCCATCTTCCAATGTATATAGAGGTCACCATTGATTGCAATATTTGATAAGGGTCCTTTTACTTTATATGCCTCCAATCCCAAAAATGTCTTTCCAGTGAGCGAGCATACAGCCTAAAGGACTCTTTTTCAGAATTCCTCCCTGATTGTTACCCATTTCTTGACTTCTTGTCCCTTTAACTTGCCTTTTGCTATTCTTTTAATAAGTTTCCACATGAATCGCGTCTTACAATTCATTATAGTTTCTTCCCAATCTTTCTCCCACATGTCCCAAATTTCCGGAATCAAATTTTCCCTTCCAAACACCAGCTTCCCTACCTCAATTACTTGGTGAATTCTTTCCCAAGTATAAAACCATGGGGTCCGGGGAAGGCACTTAGGACACTACGCTCCTCGCGTCCTAGATACACAGTATCACTTTTTATCACAAGATTTACACTTCAACAGGACCTAAGCTTGGTACCAATTTTTATATAATCTAGGATCTAGCCCACATGCGAAGCAGGGAATTATTCCTGCTTGCCCACCAACGCCAGGACTTATAAGTATTTCTGAAGGTTGTTCCCAGTCTAAGGCTACCTTCCACCCTGTGGGAGTCACATATGCCCCTTTCTCTCTTCTCCCCTTTGTATCCAGTTCCCCCCCTCATTCAAATATTCCTAAGGTTCGAGCCCAAACCACCTAAGGAGTGATTTCCTTTGCTCTGCCACTTTAATAATTAACCAGTTCCCATTCCCCATCACTTAGGAAAGTGATTAGGCACTACCGCAGCCCAAGTTGCACATTAAAAGATTTACAAGCCTTATAATAATTCCAAGCGATTTGTCTGTCTCTGGCCATGCTCCTCATGGAGTTACGGAACCGAAGATCGGGACTCCCACTCACTTCACATCAATGCTGCGTATCAACCACACTTACACATGCACAAAGACAAAACTTGTAACATAAAATCCCCGGGTATTCAAACTATAACATTATCACTTCAGTTAACATTCATACAAAAACCACCCAAACACGGTTACAGTTAGCATTAATACAAAAACCACTCGAATGCAGTTACAGTTAGCATCCATACAAAAAACACTCAAAAGCAAGTGTGCGGAGGTCCGTTTACCCTTCTCCTGCTTCGTCTATACAAAACCACCCGAACACAATAGTGCAGAGGTCAGCATTCATACAAAAACCATCCGAATGCAATTGTGCGGAGGTCCGCTTAGCCTTCCAAAAATTAGGAGGTCCGTCCTGGCTTCTGACACTGGGCTGCAGCGATAATCTCAGGTTTGCTTGATCTACCCTCAAGATCGATAGCGGCCACTCTATCGGTCAGCAAACCCCCCCTTCCTTACAAGGGCACCCTTTCCCCACGGGGACTATGCTGCACGCCAGACGTCTCAGCGTGATTTACCAGCAGCCCCAGCCACGTGTACAACTTACAAGCCCTTCCCTACAAAACATACCATTTATATCCGCGGCTGCAGGAGGTTGTTGTCTGCTCTCCGGGTGAGAGGCTGGCAACGGAGGCTCCTCCGAGGAAAGTGCCCGGGGCGCACCTAGGAGCGTCCACTCCACAGTCGCTCCCACGGTCGAGTAGAGATCTCCTGGCTGGCTCGCCAGAACTGACGCGCGGAAAGCAGACTCCACAATCTGTAAGATTGTAAAGTAGGTATGTTTATTCAGCACCGGGCAGCACGGGGGGTAGTCCCACCAAAGTCGTGTGTGCCGAGCAGCAACATGTCTCTTCAATTTATACAATCAAATATTACATATACATTAGATTTACCAATACACTTATACATATGCATCTATCCTCATTGCATATCAAAATCAGTTCCAAGAAATAATTTCCATATTATAATCAGTTCTAAGTCGTAATTTCCATAGTCTCCTCCCAGCTGCGTTTGTGCAGTGCCTCCTGGTCGTGGTCGTCGTGGGTCCCAAGATGAAGGCCCATCCTCTTCATCACGGTGTCCGCTGATTGACCTTTGTTTCTGCGCAAACTCAGTTCTCTCCTGGCTCCCATCCACACAGCAGGGTCGGTCTTGACTTGTTCTAGGTGACTCCCAGCCCCTATCAGGAGCTAACCCCTTTGTATGGAGATGCAAGACTCTCTACTTCAGTTAATTTAGACACTAGGTAAGTACTATCAGTTTTTTAAATGCACAGCAGCTATTAGGTAATGACACTTCTATTAAAATTCCTTTTAACCCCTTCCTTCAATACGATTGCTTAGACACTGCTGTCTCTGAAAGACACTGTTCTCCAAAAGATCCTTAGTCCTCTTCTCCAAATACCTGTGAAGTCTGGCTGTCTTCCGTATAATACCCTTTAACCATCTGTGAAATCCATTCATTCCTGACAGCACTATCTATAATTTTGTTAGCTACTCAATTATATGTCATACCCAGCAATTTTACATGTTCTTCCCAGACACTCATGGTTGTAGAGGTAGCCAAACCTCAGGCCAGGGCCCAGTTGTACACATGCAGATCTTCACAGAGCAAGCAATGAGCTCCCAGTAATAGACAGCTCTTGGAAGATATGCTGCCAGCATGCCCCTATTTCTTACGTTCTGGCTAAGGATCAAGCACAAAACAATTTAAATAGGAAGGTCGTAATTGGTTTAGCTGTTCTATAGTTCCCTTATTTTCCAAATTTCCTGCACTTTTGTAGTAGTTTCCTCTTTTAGTCCAATAACCTTCTCTTCTGACTTCTGATTTTACCGTTACAGCATCTTTTATTATCAAAATGCCTTCCAGAGCAAGGCTCAAAGCAGCTCACAGCAGCAGGCAAAGTAAAAAAAAGGCGGTAGCAGCAAGACACACAGTAGGCAGACTATCAAATAGAAATATCTGAAGAGGAAAGAAGATGCAAAATTAGCAAGCAAGACTGAGAAAGAGACAGTTCCTGCTGTTACCTGAAGGCTCCCATATTTCATGAAACCCCATCAACTCTTGTTAGTTGCTTCAGTTACCTGACATTGCTTAAGCTGCATTAATTATTACTAATCACACAGAATCACACAGAATAGTAGGGGTTGGAAGGGACCACTGTGGGTCATCTAGTCCAACCACCCTGCCAAAGCAGGGTCACCTACAGCAGGCTGCAAAGGACCTTGTCCAGGCGGGGCTTGAATATCTCCAGAGAAGAAAAATCCACAAACTCTCTGGGAAGCCTGTTCCAGTGCTCCGTCACCCTCAGAGGGAAGAAGTTCTTCCTCATGTTCATATGGAACTTCCTGTGCCTCAGTTTGTGCCCATTGCCCCTTGTCCTGTCACTGGGCACCACTGAAAAGAGTTTGGCCCCATCCTCCTGACACTCACCCTTCAGATATTTGTAAGCATTTATTAGGTCCCCTCTCAGCCTTCTCTTCTTCAGGCTGAACAAGCCCAGCTCCCTCAGCGTCTCCTCGTAGGGGAGATGTTCCAGTCCCCTCATCATCCTTGTAGCCCTCCGCTGGACTCTCTCCAGTAGCTCTTCATCTTTCTTGAACTGGGGAGCCCAGAACTGGACAGAGTACTCCAGATGGGGCCTCACCAGGGCAGTGTAGTAATGCCACAACACCCACAAAAAGGCCACTGACTCTTTTCTAACTGTAACTTTGTCTCCAGAGCACCCCTGCTCATTCTTCTAGACTGTTGCAACCCTACCACTCTTCCTTATCTCCCTCACTGTGACCTCTCTTACTCTAATGTGAACCCATCTTGATCTTGCCGCAAAACTAGATTTTGTTGATGGAGACAAGCAAAGTTGAACTGTCTCTGGAGCTAGGGATTAAAAACACGATAGTCCACTGCACTGGCCTAAAGGGTATTTTCTAATACTGAAAATCTATGCCTTTGGTTGTGGCAACAAAATATTCCTGATTCAGTGAATTTCATCAAGTCTTTCACAACATACGAGGTTTCTTCTTGGACCTATACATCAGGTACTACATGTGTAACCACTCAAAAATTAGCCAGATCATTTTGGTGTACATGCAGAGAAATTTTATGTAACATACAATCAGTATTATGTCTTCTGTATTTCTCATTGACATTGTCTTTTGAAATTAATTAACTATAGAAATGAACTTTTATATATATATATATGAGTTTTCTAAGCATTTATAAGACTTCAAATGTGACTGTCTGAACTACTTTCTTATCTGGATCGGGTGTAATATGGAAAAACAGTAATCCATGTTGATAGTATCTCGCCTTTGAAGTTTCCTGACAGATTGAAAAGAGAGTAATTCTACTGCTGGCCACTTTTCTGTGACAGATGAGTGAAGTCATTGTAAACACTGAAGATAACTTTCCATATGGCAAGAATTCTTAGCTGTTTATTTGATTATCACCAGTCTATGCTCATTAGGACCCAAAGCTGCATAACTTTATTGAATATCATTGCTTAGAAATTCTGTTGTGTAGAATTTATCTGCAATATATTACCCATAAAAAGGGTACAAGTCCTAGTTCTTGGACTCAGACATAGATTTTGATTATCAAAGGTGGAATATTTATCTGGATCCACTTTCTCTCCACCTCCTCTCCTGCTCCCCCATTGTCTTTCAGACATGGGATGAAAAAAAAATACACAGATGCAAATAAAAATGAATTTTTCAGTCAAGTTCATCCGCAGTCAATAGTCTCATAGTCTTTCTTCACACCATTTCTGTTGCTTTCTGCTTCACTGAAACCCTCCAGCACGGGATTACTAGTGACAAATTTACCAATTGAAATTCTGTATTTCACAGCTTTCAGCTTATCTCTCTCTGGATGATGCTAAATACCTACATTTAGATTGACTGAATCAATCCCTAGTTTTCCTTTTTTGAATATTTCATAACAAGTAGTGATTGAAGTGATAGGAAAATCTATTCTCTAAAGAGATTATAAAATTTCACCAATACTTCAATCTGCAACCAAATCCTTCCTCTTCTGCCCCCACTAAAAGAATAAAAACCGGTATGAAAATCCTTATTTCTTTTCATGAGGGCTCACAGAAAATAAAAGAGACCGGAAGTTTTCTTTTCAAATTACATTAAACACACCGTAGAAAGCCTTCAAACATAACTGACTTAACTAACAAATATCTATAGATAAGACATAATTCTACGCCACATTCTATGCTTAAAATCATGTTATCAGTTTCTTGTTTCTCTGGCGGTGGACAGGATGGAGGAAACTGAAGCTACATAAACACTCTGCTCTATGAAAAATAATTATGTAGCAAAACTAATATCTTTTATTTCAGCCCTTTTGTTCTTCATTAATCAAACATCCTTGGGATATTTTTACTAGAGCTGACTGTTATGGTTGGGCTGCGGCCGGCAACAAAAGTGCCACTCAGCCGCCCCTCCCCCCACCGGGGTGTGGAGGAGAATGGAAAGAAACAGGCAGAAACTGGTGGGTCGGGATAAGGGCAGTTTAAAAGAGCAGCAAACAAAGGGAACAGTAATAACAACGATACAGATAAGGGGAAAACACAACACAAACCGCACAACCCAGAGAGTTGCTCCTGCCGCCGCTCACTCCCGAGCCGCAAGTGAGTTCCCAGCGTTCCGCTCCCCCCCACCGGAACCCAGCATGACAGCACATGGTATGGAATGCCCAGTTCTGTTTGGCCAGGTTGGGTCAGCCCGCCTGGCTGTGCCCCTTCCTGAATTCTGGTGAAAATTAACCCTGTCCTGGCCAAACCCAGGACACTGACAGTACTGTTCTTAGAACCACAGAAAGACTTTGCTTGAAGGTTACCTAACCCACCCTCCCAGTCAAGCCAGGGTTAATTTCGGAGCTGAGATCAAGATGCTGAAGACTTTGAGTGGTAGAGTTCTAAAAATCTCGATGGTCCACAGCCTAACTGGGAAACCTGTTCTCAAATGAATCTAATCTGTATATCCAAAATTTACAAGTTAACAGTTAAATCTTGTTCTTGTTAGTGAAAATAAGAAACTATGGGAACTTACAAATATTAAGGATGACAGGCCACTTAAATACCTGATTAATCAGATTTTAAGTGAGATAATGATCTGATATCTGCAATACTAGTTGAAAGCAGCAGATTTTTCTAACATTCAGCTGGTCTCATCTAAAAGTGCAAATCTCAAATCAGCCAAGTACTTCTAAAAGGCCCTGACAGTGCCTGTTTACTATCTTTGATTATAACAAAAAGGCTGAAAAATGCTATCTTACAGATCTGAACACATTATAGTGTCTACTGTTAGACAGCACAAATTGTAATCTTGGTCCTTCAGAGTATTTTATTCAGTGCTTCTGTACACCAGGCTTTACCTAATCCTTAAAATCAGTCAGCCGAGGCTCATTTTGAAACTTAAAGCATGCTCAGCATTTAGATATTGGCTTCCAGTATGAACAGAAGATCTGTTTAAACTTTGTTATAATTCACAGATGTTCAAATCCTCAAACCAATTTCTATTTTAATCCTTTAAATGTGTTTGAATTGGACTACATCCAATATAAGCCGCAATCACTGAATGTAACACAAGAAAAAGAGTCAGGTGGAAAAGGAGATTATCACATTCAGTGAAATTAAATACAGTATTTAATGCTTTATTTTAATTAAAGATGCTTTTATTCATATCTCAGTGAAGTCTATAAAAGATCTCGACTAGATCCAGGCTTTTTAAACTCTGCTGTTGATCATGAATCACTAAATGAAAAAACATGTAAGAAAATGCCTGGAGTAAAACAGCAACTGAGAGGTCATATACAACTGTATCTCACCAATAAAGGCACCTCCTACAAGGATAAATAGGGGAGTGCTTCATGTCTGATCTGAAAGCATCTGTTGATCTCGGCTCTGAAAGTTGTTTTAATATTCTGCATTAAATAGTTACAAAAAAATCTGTGAATATGCAGTGAAGTATAGAGACTTGGGAATTAATAAAATCATATACAATCACAGTTACAGTTGACTAAATATAGACAACTGTGAAAAAGAAAAGACATGTGACCTCAGGTATAACCAAAGAAACATCCAACAAATACCATCTCTAGTGCCTAACAGAGGTAAGACTGGAAAACCCCAGACCTCTTGTGTTATATGACAGGGCAATAATGTGAATGAATTCTACAGGAAATACTCTCATGAAACCCAGAACCATTTAATTAATGTCATTTAATTTATTGTATTGTTAATAAGCTCTTTACTTTAGTTGAACGGTCTCAGTTTCAATTTTCCACCCGCTGAGCCTTGTACAACATAGACAGCAGCAAAATAAAACACTCCAAATCATTGCAGTTTACCAGTTCTTATTTACTGGAGTGGGCATTAAACAAAATACAGTAGAACTGTCCATAGGTAATTAATTTTTCTGTTAGTGTTTTCAACAGGGATGACTGATGACAGTTCAGGAAGGGTTTCTTCACCAGCTAGCTAGCTACCTGTTGTTCACCCAAAGCAGTGCATCAGTCTTTAAAAACCAAACGCTTTCCAGTCATTTGGATTGCTCTGACTGTTCCGTAACCTAGGCCCTGGTTTTGGCAAGGTATATATATAACAGGCTGTGTTTTTTTCAGAGCCCTTTCTGATACAGAGATTAGAGAGACACCTATCACACAGAATGGAAACTAGCCTGAGACAGTCAATTTCTGCCCATGATCTGCAGTGGATTCATTATGCGAAAATAAAATTTATTATATTCTCTAGAACTATTTTGTCCTAATCCTTACGCATGTACTACCTCAAAAAGCTAAGCCATTCTTTCTTCTTTTTTTCTGCAAATTTTTTCAACTTTAATAACTCTGTCCTTCCTCTTTTTATCAAAATAGGAATGAAACATCTACAAATACAGAAGATAGATGGTGCCATCTGTATAGGACTACATCAGTGGTCTATATAATTCTACTAGATTTCTGTTAGAAACCCAGTATCATTGTGAAGAAGGAGACTTAGGAATATACACATTCAATGACCAAGATGCAACAAAAGACAAAAACTAAATGAAAAAGAACAAAACAACTATTCCTTTCTGTCTCCTTTTGGCTATTGCTTCAAGATGCTTTAGCAAGGAAGCCTACTTTCTCTGTTTTCTTTCAGTAATGCCATTCTTTATTTACTGGCACATCTCTCGAGTCTTTGCAGAAGACATTGGTGCTTTGGCAGGAGTCACCTTAGGTAAATGGGGAGAACACCTTTACTTCATGTCTCATGAATTCATCAGTTGAAATGACAATTCCACTGAAAAATCAATACACAGAAAGCAAGAAACTTCAGACACTGTCAGATGAGCTGAGGAAAACAGACCGGACCACCGTCACAGGCTTAACTGAAAAAAGGCACTCAGTTATATCTCAGAGAGCACACTTATCTGCGCATCTAGTTCTCTGTGTTCCTCATTTTACTTGTCTCCATTAATCAAATCATCAACATGGATAATCACAAGCAAAAATAGAAACTAATTACTCTTTTACTACTCTTGCCATTTTTTCCTCTTCATTCAGCTTCTAAACTGTGTAATTTTGAGACGATAAAAACCCTGAATGCTGAATACACGTACCACTGTTGGATTCTTTTAGGACTAATTGTATTTCCAAAGTGCATATAAAGAAAATTTGATAAATGCAAGATATTATTAAGGACCAAATAAAAAATTAAAAATCTTTACTGTGACACAAAATAGAGGAATTCATGGGGCCAGTCATGTATAATTTTCTCGTTAATGAGGCTGGTTATGATTTCAAGTTCTCAGGACAAGAAGGTACTACTGTAGTGTGATTTCACCAATATGATATGAGTATAAATAATTTAAAATCATACAAGGAGGAAGTGTACTCAAACTAAAACTGCATGCAATACCTCAAGGATCTGCCATCTTCTTTTCAATGCAAGAATATTGACTCTCAGTCCAGACAAAGTGAAAATCTCACCTAATCTAATATCCCCTTTTCGTACTCCAGAGAATATGCAAGGAATGGAAAAATCACGTGTATCTACACATATTCAGGAAAATGTGTATTCCTGGTCCCTGGTTTCCACACGTAGGACAGGCCCGTACAATATAATGAGATTCATTCTCTGTCAACCCAAATTGCCTTCGCAGACCTCTTGCATTTTGGTGAAAATTCTCATGACTCTGTCTGGCCTGCTGAAACTTGTCTACTGGAGGCATAGGGCATGCGGGACTGACTAAGTTGCCAGTAATCTGATTGCCGTGCCCTAGTCCCAGATCCCATTGGTGGCTACGTACATGAATGATGCAACAAGGTACGGCCCGTTGAGACAGTACGGTCCGCAACTGGATAAACAGCTTGCCTAATCTAGGGTTGACTGCCTCCCTAAGCAAGGCATCCGGTATTCGAGGCACTATCCCGGCTACCTAAAGGAAGTCAGTTACAACATTTAAAGGCTCATTTAGCCAATTAGTTAAAGCCCAGACCACGGCAGTCAGCTCTAAAATTTGCAGCAAATCTCCATCCTGTCCTTGTATCATATGATGACACCACTGGCCCCCTTCTTGCCAAACACAAACTGCCTTACGCAGCCTCCTGCCTGCTTCTGTATATACTGTAAATCCTTCTGCCAGCGGCTCCTTCTGAACTCTGGACTTCTCAAGCCATAGATTTCGCTTCAAGAACTGCCACAATCTCCCTTTCGGCTGTCGGGAATGTATCCTCCCACCATAGTCTAACAGAGCTTCCTGTATGGTTAGAGCATGCCTCAACAACCATTCCAAATCTGCTGCTTTGACCGGTATACTGATATCCTGCGGTTCTTCCCCTGTTATTTCCACTATCCTCATCCTACCTTTTCTGATTAGCTCTCCCACAGCTTCTGATCGTGTCTGTGTACTAGTCTTCGGCTGCACACTTAAAAACACCCATTCTAGTATGTAAAATGGATCATCGCCCCTAATAGGCTTGTCACTGGCAAAATCAGGACTATGCAACGATGCTGTACAGGAATGAGTCTCCCCCTTCTTGTTTTGCCACTGACAAACAAGGGCATATGGCGACCCGGCAGGGTTACAAATAAGCAAGGAGACAGGTAGGGTTAGCAGTCGCCTAGCAGTCCAGGCTGTTTGAAGCTTCTGTACAATGTGTTGCAAAGCTGTTTGCTGCGTCTGTGATAGGGTGACTGCTGTGCTGGGATGCGAGCCACGTAGTAGTAATGTCAATGGTGCAATGTCAGCATTGGAAATACCAGCACAGTCGCGCATCCACTGGATATCTCCAAGTAAGGTCTGTACATCAGTCAATGTGCACAAATTTGTCGTTAGCTCCACCTTTTGTGGTTGGATCTTATCGTCAGAGATGCGCCACCCTAAATACTTCCATGGTGCAGATCACTGAACCTTTTCTGGGGCAACAACAAGGCCCTTGCTGGTTAAAACAGTACTCAGCTGCGTCAAGGAATTGTCATTGAACGCTTCCTGTTGACAGCAGAGGATGTCATCCATATAATGATAAATGACCGTATTCGGCCATTGCTCCCTGAGTGGAGCTAAGGCCCAAGCCACATAAAGTTGACACAGCGTGGGTGAGTTTCTCATGCCTTGTGGCAAGACAACCCACTCATATCGCTCTGAAGGTGCTGCTTTGTTGGTTACCGGTATCGAAAAGGCGAACCGCTGAGTGTCTCGCGGATGTAAAGTTATAGTGAAAAAGCAGTCTCTTAGGTCAACAATGATTACGTGCCAGCCCGATGGAAGCATAGCAGGTGATGGCATTCCAGGTTGTACGGCTCCCAGGGGTTGCATTTGTTCATTAATCTTACGTAGGTCGTGTAAGAGGCGCCATTTACCGCTCTTTTTCGGAATGACGAAAATGGGGGTATTCCATGGGCTGACTGAACGCTTGATGTGGCCTGCAGCAAGTTGCTCTGCTAGCAATTGGCTTGTTATTTGCAGTCGCTCTTCTGTCATGGGCCACTGGTCAACCCACACGGGTTCGTTGGAAAGCCAGGTTATTGGTGGGTTGGGCGACTGCTCGCCTGTGCCCATAACTAAAAAGGGGTAGTAGTTAGTACAACTCCAGTTTGACTTAAAACATCGCGCCCAATTAGGGCTGCAAGAGTTTCGGGCAGCTGCATGGCATAGACCTTTAAACTGACCTCCTGCCCTTCAGGAAAGGTTATTTGCACAGGGTATGGGCTCATTATGGGAGTGGAGTGTCCCCCCACACCTGCGATAGCCATTGTGGGAACACTTAGTGGCCACTCCTCCGGCCAAACACCCATACTTAAGATTGTGATGTCAGCTCCGGTGTCTAGCATGGCATAGATTTGTACTGATGCATTTTACTGACTCAACACAACGCGCATGTCAGGCCGGTGGTCCATCTTCATAGTAAAACAAACTGTAGGGTTTGTGGAACCAAGACTTCGGTTTTCACGGGAAGTCTTTGCTAAAGAATGGTCGATTGAGCTGCCTATCACTAGGATCTGTGCTATCTTACTGCCTTTTGGAACAAACAAAGGAGGACAAAGGGTATGGACCATAATATGAATCTGGTCCGCATAGTCCGCATCAATAACACTAGGAACAATTAGTAGTCCCTTAACGCAGGCAGAAGAATGTCCCTCTAAAAGTCCTTTCATTCTGCCGTTTAAATTAATCCTTGGCTCGACCGCATTACTAGGGATCTCACGTACGGTTGTGTCATTAAGGACGACGTCTATTGTGGTTTCCAAGCTGATTCCCAAGCTGCCTCTGGTTGCAGTTTGAGGCTGTTGTGAAAAACTCTTGCTTTGCCCGGAGGAGTCATTTGTTTCCACACGCGGCCTCTCTGTCCGTGCTCTTCCCCTCGTTTCCCGAACATGCTTTTGTGGCGTGGTTACTCTTTTGACATCTTTTACACCAGACGGTGCTACGGCAACAGTGCCTGATGTGCCCCTTTTCCCCACACCGACAGCAAATACGGCGGAATGATGATTGCACTTGCAGAGGACTGTTTTGTTGCACCGCAGCTGCAAGTGGTTGGACAACTTCCCTGACCGCGCCTTGCATGGCAGCAGCGACTGTCGCCTGTTGCTTTTGTGTTCCAGCCCTCTCGACCCTGGACAGCATGTCTTCAACTCCTGCCCCTTTCGGCAGACTTGCCAGAAGATGCTTTGTAACCTTATTGGCATTGTCAAAAGTTAACACACGAAACATTTGCTGCTTGCTTTCCTCATTTAAATCTGGATGATTCATTAACGCATCCCACAGCCAGTCGATGAAGTTGCTGTAAGTTTCAGTGGCTCCTTGCACTACGGTTCCGAAAGGTGGAGTCGATGAACCAGGCAGTGCAAGGAAAGCTTCTAGGGCAAGACATGCCGACAATTGAAGCACATGGGCAGGGAAGGTCAACTGCCGCTCCAGGTTAGCACAAACTCCTTGTCCGGTAAGTATTTCCACCGTTACTCCATAGTAAGGATCTTGCTGGTCCTGATGTCGCATCGCCTCATCCATAGCCCGTTGTGCCCACGCTGCTCCCCACAACAAGAACTAAGTAGGGGTGAGTAACAATCGCATTAAATTTCGACAGTCATACGAACACATCAGGTCAGCAGAGTAAATCCAGGTAACAATTTGTTGAGTGGCCTCAGATCTCACCCCATATTGAGATATGGTATTACGGGCCTGTTGTAAAATCTTCCCGTCATGTGGTTCCCATTTGGCTTGACCATTAACCTGTACCACAGGACAGTCTAACGCCTGAGTACCTCCCATAGTGGCGGCAGAACTCCACTGTCCATCTACGATGGCATCCCTTAGAATACTGCTCCAGCGGGCAGGTGTGATCGACGCCGGAGGCCCAACTAAACATTTCGGAGAGGAAGCCTCATCTTCCTGGTGTGGGGGGTTGGCAACGATTGACATATGGTGTAACTGCGAGCTCATGTCCTGGAGACGCTGCAAAACTGACTGCAAAAGATTACACGTTGCCTTTCCCTGCAATCTGCTCTGGCCGCCATTAGAGGGAGTCAGGGGTGGAGACGCCTCACTGGAGGGCGGCAACGGAGGATTGAGAGGAGGGGCCGATGTTGTAGGCCATGCCCCTTCTCCCTCCCCCTCTGGAGGTGGTGCTAGCCGCTCCTCCCCTCTTCCGGAAGACAGTTGTACTTCCGCGTCCGGCTCACTTCTCTGCTTGGTTTCTCTAACGGCAACTTCCAGCGGGCCCCCCCCTTCTTTGCCAGCGTCGGAATCACACTCCACACTTGCTCGAATCTCGGCAATTGTTTTACAGGTGATCCCAGTCATCCCTCTAACGGCAGGTAGCCCAAAAACCTGTGCTAATGTCCCAGGCTTAGGTGCGTGATCTTTCCCGGGCTCAGGAGCTAACATCCGAGCTGCAGCACACGCCACCTCTTGTTCAGCTTTCGTGACTTTTAAGGTCTCTAATACTGTTCGCCAGAGCTCATGGACGGCTTTTATCTCCTTTTCTTTCTTTTCCTCCCCCGTTACTGTCCTTTCCCACATTGTCTATCCTAACTCTTGCCATTCCGAGACGGAAAACAGTAGCTGGGTATCCGCAAAGTGACCCCATCGCTGCCCCAGTTTAATCAACTCCACGAGCTGTTTTGCCTTTGCGTCTATTCCTCTCTTAGAGAGTATACCGATGAGAAACGTTGCTGCAGCCTCTATCTCCATGCTTGTGGCCCTGGCCTCCACCTTCAATTTTAGCTGCGCCAGGCAGCACCAGCGGGGCTCATTTCACTCCCTGGGAGGCGGCCGTCCATGTCTGCCCTGCGACTCTGCACCCAGGCAGCACTACTCCCAGCCGTTGTTCCCACGCGCCCCCTCTAGCTGCTCACCGCAGTCTCGGGTATTCCTGCAGGGAAATCTACCATCCTCTGCCGCAGGGACCAAACCATCCTCTGCTACCAAATGTTGGCGTGGGTTACGGATCCGTTGTAACGATGTCACCCCAATATGAGTATTGATCGTTCAACCTTTATTAGTCAGCAAAACAAGGTTTATGTAGCAAAGCAATTACAGCATCTGATTGGTTAGACCCCTAACCATATATAGGCAAAACTGCTGCAACTCGCTGTGATTGGTGCAGAGCTGCGTCTCGATGCGAAAGCAGTGCTGTGGCAGGAAACGACAGCGTGGCAGGAAGTGACAGCGTGGCAGGAAATGGCGACATGACGGTCCCCCTGCTCCAGTGTGCCGAGCTCGTCGCTCTACCTTCCCAGCAGGGTTCCGTGTCCGCCGCTCCCAAGGCTCACCTCTGGATCGGAACCTGGGTTGCTCAGTGGCACCAAGATATGTCCCCTCTTGTCCAGCCAGGACCTCCACATTTTCCTATCCTGGATGTGTGCAAACACAGAAGGAGAATGATAACATGAATTTATAAAAAATACTGAATTTATATCAATATTTTTGCAACATTTTGTCATTAATGCATTGTTATGCTAATTTCTATCTCAAAATGATTCATTATTTTTACCTAAAGCCTCAGTTCTAAAATCTGTCACTAATGTCAGTTAAACTGCATTATGAGAAAATGCTTTTGTTTGTTATTCTTGCAGTTAAGAATATGGGTTGTGAATATCAATACTAATTTGATATTTTCATCCTTTTTATATAATTAAAATATAATATGTTGAGTAAATGCTATTTCTGGGTATTTTCATCTTAAATGCTTTAATGAATTTGGCTTAACACTATAAATGATACATTTTACGCTCATGCAGTAGTAGATGTTATGATAATGTCCAAGTCTAAAAAACACATGAATGCTAAAATCTTTAATGCAACTTTAACTTGATCACAATTCTACTTTGGAACAAGATATTCTTTTAGGAAACAGTTTTGTAAGTAAAGATTACCAGGGTCTATTTTTTTATTTCAGATAAAAATAATAAAACCAAATTCTATACAGTTTTGTAGTTCTGCTTGTTAATAAATTTGACATAACCTGTCATCACTGAGCAATGCGATTTTTGCATGTCTTTTCCCTCAAGCCATGTAAAATTCACAGAAAGAAGATTCATTCTCCATAATAAGAAAGTAGCATTTTTATCCTGAGAGCTGCTGGGGGTCAGGCAGGTGGGGGAGAGGTTCTGGTAGGGCTCCATATATGGATTAGAGAATATTGAGAATATGACAGATGAGAATACTGAATATTACCACACCTCAGGTTAGGCAGGAAAATTTTTATAAAGCTGAAATCTATACACAAAAGGGCAGGGCTGTGGGGAGCTGGACACTGGCCCTGCTGTGGCATTGCTGTGACAGGGGCTTATGCCCCCAGGGTGCTGACATGGGGTCCTGGGCCCTGGGCAGGGTGAGGGGAGCCCCGGAGGACTGGACATGGGATCTGGGGTTCTGTGTCCTGGGCAGGGTGGTGGAGCTCTGGGAAGCTAGGCAAGGACGTTAAGAGCTGTTGGTGCCCTTTGAGACTTGACAGTCTCCCAGAACTTGTACAGCCTTTAATAATGAATGAAATAGTACATGTAACACGCGGATTCTCAATGATTTTAAAGTAGGAAACAGACACTGAACTATTCAAAACGTTCATTACTGCAGGTCTCTAGCCTTTGCAAAAACATGGGTTAATCAGCAAAGTAGGCTTCAGCTCTATAACTGGACATATAAATTCCATTTTCTGCAAGTGAATTTGACATCTAGGCTACAATAATGCGCTCAAGTGAACAGAGTCAGTGGGATTAGAGAGCTAGTGCACTTAATCCAAAGTAGGCACCTCTATTTTGTCACCTGAATATCTTTGGACTCTTGTAGTATTGCCAAATACAGTTTCCAAAGAAAGACTCATTTAATCTGGCACAATCTAACATTCATTTCCCATTAACAAAATTTCTACTTGTCTTCTTCAGTTTTTCTTAAATATAAAGTATTGAGATCAGCTGATTTCTCTGTTTAAGCCTCCATACCAAATTTAGGAATACTGTGAACATATATTTATTTCATGTGAATTCCCTACTTGAGCTCTGCTTCAATGACAGGTGAAAAATAATCTGTTTCCTTTTTTTCTGTGTGGTACACATCATAATCAGATTTGTACAGAAAACAAACACTAATGCATAAACTGGACAGGAGCTGTGAAAAACTTTAAACCAAAGAATCTGTACGCAGCTTTCTTAACTTTAATTTGTAAATACAGCGCTTATTTTGTTTCTCCAGTCACACCACAATTCCTTATGACCAGACAATAATTTTATGAACTATTTCTTTACAGATTTTGAGTTCTGGAAGGTAGTTTCTTTCTAATTTGAATATTTCTGTATACTTGAATAATCTATGTTTTTCTGGTGACTCAGAGTTAATTCTGCTTTTCGTAGTTCCCTGTTCATAACTCTGTTGAAAGGGATATGGCCTGTTGAACTGTTGGGGAATGCTATAATTGATTATTAGTGTTTAGAAACGTTGGAAATCAGACCTGGAAGGTATATATCTGCTTTCATATTGTATTGGCCATTTTTATGAACATATTTTTTTGTAGTTGTTATTTATTGAATATGCTTTTCTTCTTTGTTATGATGTTATAAGATTTCAGTTTATAACACATTAACACAGTTAAATCTAAAAATATTCACAGTATGTACTCAGCTCTACAATGAGTTTAAATATTATTAAAAAACACTTAGATATAAAGTGACATGAAATTCTTGCTAGTAATTAGGACAAAAGCCCTTTCCAAAAAAAGCTTAGTAGACAGACTAAAGAAAAACAGATACACTTAATTCCTCTCTCATAATAAATGATAAAGCCCTAAGATGAATCAAATGTTCCTTGTGAATAAAAAGCCCAAAATCTGAATATTCATAGAAGACAAAAGGTATTTTTCTAGGCAAAATATACCATACATACATTGGTATAAACACACAAGAATTCTGGCATGTATGATTGTTTATTTCTCAGTAGACAAAGATGTGAAGGAAAATGATACAGTAATTTAGAACGGAAAGAAGAATAGTGTATAGCCAATGCAATACATAGCTAATGACAGCATAATATATTGGGACAAATGTCAGACCTTAATGAAAATTATCACTGAAATCTGTTGAAAATACGGCTTTTTTCTTCCTCATAAAATGCCAGTTTTCTACAGACAAGACTAGAATTGTGTCACAAACAACTATTTCAAAAAGATAAACCAGTAAATTGTGCTCAGTTTAATTAGTACTTTATGTAAATAATTTATTGTCAGTCAGCAGTGGGCTTGGTACTAATTAATTAACCAGCCTGTTGAATGTTGCAATTTCACCTTCAAAATAAAGGAGCACACGACTATAAAAACAAAGAAAAGAAAAAAAAGAGAATCATGCCAGTCATTAATTTCTTCTTTGCAGTACCCAAAATTCAAAATTAACTTGGTGTTTTATTTGGTCACCACTCTAGTTCCATAATGAATGTTGACAGCACATTTAACAGAAGCATAATAGAAGTAAAATATTATAATATTCATAAAATCTCTTACAGTAAGTGAATGTTCAATTACTTCATTATCAGCATCAGGAGTGAAGGCATATTAAAGGTCTACACCCTCGCTACATTACAGTACATCAGATCTGAATAGCCCTACTGGAGTCTACCGACTAGTCCATAGATGTGTAGAGGCCAACCTACAAAGATTTTGTGATATTTGGCTTACAATTTCAAGAACCCTGGTGTGTTAATGCTGCTCATCTCTTCTGACTATGTTTTAGAAGGAGAAAAATGTCCATAGCTGGGATAATGAGTTAGGTAAAGAAAAACAGGTGGAAACCTTGAACAGTGAAGATCATTTTTCCGTCAGTAGCTAACTCAGTCCTGCTGGAGGCAACTGCCTCTACTCTGCTGAGAAGGCAGAGGAAGTGAGGAATACAGTGGTGGATAGGGACACTATCAGGAATATCCTACTGTAAAATACCTTCTTTTTTTTCCCCCTAAATAAATGTATTTAGCTGGCTTCTGAACTGAACTTTGGCTTTGTGGCTACAGTGTGGACAATATTAAAAAAGGCGTAAATTGAAGGGTGACTTAAATCTCTCAGTATATCTGTATCTTCTCCAGTAACTAAGTAGGAATGATATTCAGTGAATAAAGTATGAGATATACAAGGTAAATGTTAATCTTTAATCACAGGAACAGTTCTTGTGTCTTGGTATAAATGCTAGAAAGTAAGCTTCATTACCTGCCTTGATAAAGTTGTTATATAGTACAAACATTTCATAATGTACTCAGCTCCCATAAATCAATTTGGAATTAGTTTACTGTCAAGCTGATAAATCTCTTTTTATTGTTATAGCTTGAAGGTGATTTAACAGGTATTTCACAATGTATAACTTGTAACATATTAGAGAGAGATAAGAAAATAAGTGTTCCAAATCAATAATTATTATCACATTCATTTATAAATTCTGCTATATTCAAGCTTCAAATATAGTTTTTAACACCGCTTTTAGATACGGTTTATGCATAGCCATAATTCTAGTGTGTAAACTCTGTAATCTCTTAAGTATAACTTCAAAGTACTGTATGCTCTTGTTGTTTACATAGGGAGTCTTTCCAAAGACTGGAAAAAGGCTAATGGTCAACTGTCAGTGTAAGTGTGAATAGCACCTGAAATTACAAGAAGGATTGCACGTTTATTTTTCTGTTGGCGTTTACTGTCTATGATAATCTCAAGCAATGGAAACGCATGTGCAGGAAGACATTCAGATTGGTTTCTGGGATTGGAGAACATAAATGATAATTTTCTCCAATTACCCAGTTTCTTGTCTCCTTTAATTACAAAACAAAAAAAATACTATATTGTGGAGTAACATATACAAAAGATTATAACAGAGTTCATGAAATTTAAGAAGCATAATGTATGGCCATTCACAGTTGATATAAGGGGAAGTAGAAGCAGGACATTACATGTGCTCATGGCTTTTCTGGCTTCCTAAAATGAGCTCAATCACAGCATAGGGTGACGTAATTACATTTCAGAGCTATGTGCAAAAACTGTAATTTTCATTTTTTCACTGAAGGAAAATTATCATTTTGTCACACAGCTGGAAGTTATAGCTATTTGATTCCACGCAAGCAGTTATCTCAGCATCTGTAAGTGGATATCTGATATTCTTTTCATGTGACAATAGATATATCTTTACTGCAGAATGAAAAGCAGTGCAGGGATTTCTGGGCTTAACCACCTGAGCTACCTATTAAACCAGCAGTCCTGTACTAATGCAGAAATGACCTCACTTGTATTTATCTAGAATTTTTGCATGGTTCTTCATTTAGTGGAAAGAAGGCCGCCTGGCATCTATTGTTGGGTCATGATGACCCAGATAGAGCAGTATTGCCATTGCTAGTAACAGGACACAGGTTAAAATTTTGCTGACTTTGCTGTATGCTAAATGTGTGATGCTCTAGCCTTGGTCAGTCAACTTACTAGAAAATTGGCTGTGTGAACTAGACTTTGGTACCAGGTATCTCTTGCTATGATACAAAGTTTAAGTGTGAGGTAATAGTGCAAGTCTTGAAAATATGGGAACAAGTTGGGAAAAAACCTCACTAATTGTTGGTTGCTTGCCACTGAAGAAGAGATCAACCTTGAGAGCTGAGAAAAGACTTCTTCAGGAATTACAAAGAAAAGAAGTCTTAGGAAGAAAAGAAGTCGTATTCTTAAGTTTCTTAAGTTACTTTCCATTATCTCCAAGTGGCTCCCTTAGCAAATATTACAAGTCAAATGACAGTGGAGTAGATTCAGTTATTGTGAACAGCACCCAGTCGACACTGCTGAATGATGTCAGGAAGGAAGGGCAACCCAGGGGAATGGCACTTGCCTAGCAGGCAGAAAATCCGACGCTGTTCACCTTTAACAAAATGCGGGGAAGCCTTGTCCTACAGGGAAGACTGCCACAGCAGCTTTCCTGGAAGTAAAGCAATGCTTTCCAAACAGCAGCACATCGGCAAGGCATTTACTCAGAGTGAGTGATATTTTTCAAAATTTTGAGTCAGGAATTCTGTTCCTCAATACAGTCCTGCAAACTTGTCTGCAGCACCGTCAGTGAGGAGGGGTGTACAAATTCATCAAGGCCCTGACTTTCCCTGAGCACAGCTACCAGCACCGCCTCCTCCAGAGAGACTGTGGTCCCTGGAGCAGGGTCTGAGCAACAGCTGGGAGAACGCATCACTGCTGGCTCCTCACGAGGGCTGTGAAAGTGTCTGCAGGCTCCAGCTGCAGGGGACAATGGCACGCACGGACTACACACCTCCCACAACTGGTTACACCTCAAAAGTCTCTTTGTCCTGAACAGCTAATGGCGTGTCAGAAATTTTCAGCAGAGGGCATACTTTACCTTGGAGGCTTTCACCACTCAAGCACTTCTCTCTGATTTTCCAGGAGCAGAACAACTCAATCATTTCTCCCCCTCAGCTCTTGTGGGTGACCTGCATTATCCATAAATACTTCTTGACTTGCCTGTTTGCAAAACATCCAACAGAAACCATGGACCGTAATGAAATATGATATCACAGAATCATGGAATCAAGACTCATGCAGAATCATAGAATCCAGAGGGATCTGGACAGACTGGATCGATGGGCCAAGGCCAACTCTATGAGGTTCAACAAGGCCAAATGCCGAGTCTTGCACTTGGGTCACAACAACCCCATGCAATGCTATAGACTTGGGGAAGAGTGGTTGGAGAGCTGCACAGTGGAAAAGGACCTTGGGGTGTTGGTCGACAGCTGGCTGAACATGACCCAGCAGTGTGCCCAGGGGGCCAAGAAGGCCAACGCCATCCTGGCTTGTATCAGGAACAGTGTGACCAGCAGGAGTAGGGAGGTGATCTTGCCTCTGTATTCGGCACTGGTGAGGCCGCACCTGGAGTGCTGTGTTCAGTTTTGGGCCCCTCACTACAGGAAGGACATTGAGGTGCTGGAGCGTGTCCATAGAAGGGCAACGAGGGTGGTGAGGGGTCTAGAGAACAAGTCTTATGAGGGGCAGCTAAGGGAACTGAGTCTGTTTAGTCTGGAGAAGAGGATACTGAGGAAATGTTCTCTACAGCTACCTGAAAGGAGATGGTTGTGAGGCAGGTATTGGTCTCTTCTCCCAGGTAACTAGTGATAGGACGAGAGGCAATGGCCTCAAGTTGCATCAGGGGAGGTTTAGACTGGAGATTAGGAAAAAATTCTTTACTGAACGAGTGGTCAGATATTGGAATATGCTGCCCAGGGAGCTGGTGAAGTCACCATCCCTGGAGGTGTGAAAATAACATGTACATGTGGCACTTTGGGATATAGTGTAGTAGGCCTGGTGGTGCTGGGTAGACGATTGGACTTGATGATCTTTGAGGTCTTTTCCAACCTTTGGTTCTATTATTCTGTGATTCTATGAAGTAGTAGGTAAGTGAGAAAAAGTAGCTGAGCAGCAGCTGCCCAGACACCTGCCGTGGCCTGTGAAAATGACAGCCCGTCAATGAGCTGCAGACAGCTCAGGTTGGCCAGCGGCTGCCAAGAAACACTTTATCATAGAAGGAGACCTCCAATGGAGGGAAGAGGGCTGGGAAATTGTCACCACAGTAGCTGTGGTTGCAGAAGCACCACAGGATGATGGAAGCCGGGCATGTGCTTCTGGGCTGCCTGCCAGCCGTAGGGTCCAGCTCTCCTTCCCTCCCACCCCTCGCCTGCTCTGAGAGTCCCCTTGAGGAGGGTCAAGGCCTCCATGAACCTGACGGTTGTCCCAGACTGCTGCAAGTGTGCATGTGTGTGTGTCTGAGTGTGTGTTTTTCCCCACAAATTCTGCACATTTTTCCTTTCTGAGGCTCCAACCCTGCAGTAAACCCCTACTGCTTGTAAAGCCAAGTTGTGTAGTTATGATTTTGCACAGCATTGTTGCACTGCAATGTACAGGAGACAGTCTTCACCACCGCCTATAATGCCGACAGCAGAACTAAAGCACCTTACTGTTTGGCACTTTCCATAAAATTCCTTAAAAACTTTTAAAGTTTATTTTCAAAATTAAAATTTAGGCTAGAAAATAAGTGATGATGAGTTCCTCTGAAACTATGAAAGTGCATATTGCTTAGAACCGTGAACATCAGATTCAGGCATTGTTCAGCACTTTTCTCCTGTCTTATATTTAAATATAAGCATACAAACGTATGTTCTGTGTTCCATTTTAATAAGGTGAAGTCATACATAGTGATAAAACATTTGCTCTCTCTCTTTATTGTATTTATAATAGACAAGACAGATAAGGCAATCAGTTGCTGATCGTCTGAGGAACTTCCATGTATACTGTTGAAACTTAATGCGAAATATAATGAATTAACATTCACTTTAATTAAATACTGCACCACATCTTACATTTCTTGTGTTACTATGATTTCCTAGATTTTTTTTTTTAATAGACATATTTTTCTGTTAGTGGACAAGAATATTGTCACTAATATTGAAAAAAATTATTCAGAATACAACAGAAGAATGTTTGAAATATTCCCCTTTATTAAAACCATATTCAAATCTGAAAACATTAGAGAGAAGGCAGTGCGGACAAAAACGTCACCCTAATTTCAGCCAATTGGCAAGATAAGAGATGTCTTAGCTATATCTGATATGAAATGATGATGATAAAATTAGTTTATATGGTGTTTATTAAGTAGCAATTACATATACAACTATGTTGTTTCCCCATTGTTATCATTTTAGAGGCTATGTGACCTAGACTGTTACTGAGTGTGCAAACATACGTCTGTATTTCTAATACGAGAAAGAAGTCTGTTTGGATCTACACCAGATCCGATGATGAATAAAAGGGTTTAATACATAATAAGGTTGCTTGACTTTTCTCTATTTTAAATATGTTTTGGCAGTAAAAATAAGCTTTAAGCCTCCTTTAATTTCTTACTAGTAAATGCAATTTATAGCAGCACAGGATCTTGTGGCTGATTTCTCCTCCTATTACTGCCCAAGCATTTAGAAGAATATGAAGTCAGTTTTTCACTGTAAAATGTCATAAATGAAAAGGAATGCAGCGATGCTGACAACAAACACTTTGTAGATCTATCTGAGGCCATTTGAGGGCTGTTTGCTTTTGGATGAAGGATTACCCATTAGATCTGAAAGAGGCTGCAAGCTGAATAAACATCATCTAGTATGGTCAGTGCTCCTTATTGCCATGCAATAGGGCACAGGAATGTTCTAGGTAGATTGGTGATTCATTATGCATCTAAATAATACTGAAAGGATTAGAAGGTGCTGAGGTGAAATGGCACTAACAGAAATAACAATTTTCAACAGTTTTTTTCAGCAAGGGTACAGTAAAAAATAAAAAGGATGATTAAGTCTTTTCTTATAAATAAAAATGTCAGCCTACACTCTCGTAGACATGGGATAAAAGGCAATAGGTGATTAATATAGTCAAAGCAAGTCACTGGGTGTGTCTGTAGGCATGTGACTGTAGAAGACTAGTTTATATGATCCTCCCAAGTTGTTTCAGTGCAGTAAGATTAAAAAGAGCATCAAAGGATTTTGTGCCACAAAGAATTTTTTAACCATATCCCTATGCTATACAAATTGGGAAAAAAAAAATCTAGAGTGAAGGAAGGATGAAGAAATGGGTTTGAAAATTAATAATAAATAAATATATTTTTATAATCCCAATCAAGACAGAATTATTAAAAAATGTCATGCTTTCCACTGATGAGTAAGGTCTGAGAAGCGTAATCTACAGTATATTTGTACCAGTTACAAGATGTGTGCCACTATCACATTTCTAAATTAAATCCAGGTTCTTGGGTGTCTTTTAACTGATGTTTGATTATTTAGTACATCTGTTGATTAAGTGTCTAAAATACTCTCCTCTCTTCTTTCTTTGACTGTAGCATAGAGGTGCAACACTGTGAGTATACCTGAACTATAAAGATATATGTCACCCTTCATCAATGCTTATGTGAGGAAATAATATACATGCCATTGAGATTTAACTAATAAATGTACTTTTTAGAGAGAACAAAAAGAAATAACTTGAGTCAATACACTGTGAGCTTTTTCTGGTTCATGACTTCAGAAGAAAATTCTGGAGTAGCATTATGGATAGAAATTGCTAATTCTCATTTCACTGATTTATTGCCGCTGAAATGAGAGTCATTCTTCTCCTATAGCAGACCATCGACTCCTTCCCAGTGCACTACACTGTGGAAGGAATTTACGCATATGTACCAGGTAACTACTGCTGTTCTGGTCAGTGCTATAAATAATACAGGATATGCAATGATAAATATTTGAACTGAACTATAGATATTTTGCATAGTGTTAACCTGAGCTTCTAAGGAGCTTTTGAAAATCAAATCTTTCCCTTGGCTGTGGGTGCTGAGAGGGACAGTACTCGACTGATGAAGACAGCAAAAAATCAGTTTCTTTGCAATATAACACTTTCTTGAAGGCAAGTGAATGATTAATTGACCTTCGGAACTAGATCAATTGTGCCAGGTTATTATCCATTTACACTATTTTTTTTGTTTGTTTTTTTTATCAACAGATTATACTCAGTGGGAAAATGAATGGTAAACAGAAAATTTATTTTCCCTCACTTTGTGCCAAGAGGGTTTAAAATTAGATAATTGTGATAGATTAGACAGCTGGCATCAAATTTGACCTCTTTCACTGTTCTGTTTGAATGCATTGTACTCTGTAACATCAGTGCCCCCTACTAGGATAGGTTTAGAGTGCAAGGCAACAGAAACATAATGTTCTCACATTCTGATAAAAATTCTTATACATAATCTAAGAACATGTATTAGTTGACACTTTAAATAGCATCATGAAAAATATTTCATGTGTTTCACTGGATTTGTGTCCATTTGCTTTTACTAGATTAAAAACAGGAGATTATAACTCATGAAGGATTTTCTCCTGAATTCAGTTGCCAAATATTTTAATCTTTTAATCACTGCCAGATTGCAGAGTCACAGAAAAACAATGTGTGGTTATGAATTTTTTTTCTTTACCTATGTCTTATGTATTTAATTTTCAAAATTCTGTTTACATTTATTTCTATATAGATTTGTAGGTTCATATGTAAAAATGTCAAAGTTGGGATGCTCTTCTGATTATATTTAAATATATTTTTTATTGAGAATAGTGGAATGATTACTTATTTCTTCCAGTGTTTTCGGAGCTGTTCATTTTTCCTTCAGCTTTGTCATTAATAATGCTTTATGCTACAGTTGAGCTCTGTTTTGACTGTATTAGTGTGCATGCTGTTGTTTGTCAACTCATTTATTTCAATGTTTTCAAGACAACAACCTGCTCTTCCTAGAGAAATGGGAAACTCCTTTGTTCAGTATGAGACAGTATTTTGGTATTAGGAAGTTCAATTTTGTTAGGATATTTTAGGACCATTCTGTATGTTTTCTTGAATATGGTTTCTCTCTAAGTTGATGCAACTCAGCTTTTTTGGATTCATTGTTCCCCTTTTTAATATCTTCTTCCACCTTTGTAAGCATAAATTTAGTGATATTCTTTATCTGTCAATAGAGATGCTGCTGTCACTTTCAGACAAAATCAAAAACATTAAATTATGCTCCATGTAATGCATAGTACATGATAATTTTTTTAGTAGTGATAATTTTTTTCTGCTATTGCTACTTCCTCTTACTTTATGCTGCTCTACATACAAGTAACTTAACCCCAGACACCAGTACATGCTGGGGGTAGGGCAGGGGTGGCTGGAAAGACCTCTGCAAAGAAGAGATCTGGGCGTCCTGGTGGACAGCAAACTGCCCACGAGCCAGCAATAAGCCCTTGCAGCAAAGGCAGCCAACAGCCTCCTGGGTTGCGTTAGGCAGAGAGTGGCCAGCAGCTCAAAGGATGGGATCTTGCCCTTCTGCTTAGCCCTGGGGAGACACAACTGGAGTGCTGGGTCCAGTGTTGGACTCGCCAGTAGAAAAGAGACATGGATTTACTGGAGTGAGTCCAGTGAAAGGACATGAATTCATTGCATAAAAGGAGGTTACTGCAAAATCAGACTATTGTGTGATTAAGAGCAGTCACCAACACTATAGGCTGTACCAGTCTAAAGCTGTATCTGTGTCTCTGTGATACTCTTTGGGACAGTCAGAGATACTCTCAGTTGTACCTGTGCTCACCTCAGAGTCTGCCATTCCCTGACAGACTAATAATTTCAGGCCGAGAACAGCCTGTGTAGTGAAACACTTTAAAGTGGTTCTTTAGCAGATACTGCCATATAGCTTGACGAGCACAACTCTCAGGACACCAGTTTTAAACTGTGGATGCTGACGCTCTCACTGGATTTCCCATGTAACTACAGTGCTGAGAAATTAGTCTGTCACCTTACGAATGAAATCAAATGAGATTTTTAGATTACAGAAACTGATGACTGTATTTCCTGAAGAATTTTACGCTGTAAGGATGCTCTTAGAAAATCTTGTACACAGCAATAGAGTTAAACTATTGTACATGTCTTCTGTCAAAATGGCACTAAGCCATCAAATAATAAACCAATATCTGATGGGGGTTTGGGGGAAGGGGAGAGGGAGGAGATATGACATCCTCCTTTTCTCTTGAAACTGTAACTTTGCATAGACAATTTGATTTATGGCGGCAGGGAGAGAAAGAATATGCAAAGTAACATGAAGTCAACTAGTGATTAACTTCCAATGAAATAGTGGAGATGGGTTCGGGCTGACCAAGTCGACCTTTTCAAGTTCCCTCATTTAAAGATTCATGGATAAACTGAAATGAAGGGAACTAAATGAAAATGTCCTAATTTCTAGCGGTGAACTTCTGCACATCAAACTGTCTGTTGCACTATTAATAGATACCTACATTTCCTAAACATAGTGTTTGCTCTATTTTGTGCCCAGGTGCATTTGTACATTACATTCTAGATTCATTCTAGACTCACACTTTAATGTTCTGACGTCAGGATGGCTGTTTCATTCCTTAGTATGAAGGGTAACCTGCTGTAATTCTGCACAGTGTTTTAAGCATATGCTTTGCAGGTAAAAATCAACAACTCAGTAATTAAGGTCAGATCAGATTTACTTAAATGGCATCTAACAAAGAGTATGACAATTTTTTCACCAAACTCTGTGATAACAGTTGAGTGATAACTCTGTGATAAAGGACAACTGTCTTTTGTTCATCAGCATTTAGAATTCCAGAGATAAAAGATGTCTTCTTGGATGGCCTGATAGTTACTCTGAAACCCAAAGTTTCAGATACGATCAAAAAGCATGCAGTTTGAAAAGTAGGACTGTAGATTTGACTCAATTTGATTAAAGGTTTAAATATCTTCCTGAACATATACAGAGGAAAACTAAGCATTTGTCAGATATTGTAAAACCTCCTTGTAAGTTAATTTTGCAGCCCCCAGTGCAAAACAGGCATGCTCTTTCTTCCTGCTTCAACACAAAAAAAAAGCAATGCAAAGTTGATAGGTTTGTGGTATGCATCTGTTATTTGAGATATGGAGTAAGAACATCTCTTTAGATATTTGTAAAATGCTTGCCACAAAAACCATCTAGTTCATCACATACGCACTGAAATACTTCAAGATAGAGTCTTTGCTTATCTTACAAGATCAGCTCATCTTCTGAATATGTAAACAAAATGGATGATAGATATGCCGTAAATGGATTCAACGAAAGGAGTGATTCCTTTTTTAGGTCACACGCTCCACCCCCCACCCTCCTCCATGCCCCATCTTCTCTCCAGAATTTTAAATCAGGAGAAACAGTGATGTAAAGTTCAGATATTACATACAGGCAGATATAAGTTTTCTCCAGAATTAAATTATCTTCTGGGGATTTATGTTCACATAAAGACTCTTGAATTTGTCCAGTAACATAGAATAAGGTATTCCTGTTTGTTGATGTGGTCCTAGATCTTTTTCACTTGTCTAATTAGAATCATATTTTCTCTTAAACACGTCCTCATTTTGCTATCTTAATAGTTCTTTGTCTTTATATCTAAATATATTTTCTGTATTTATGATCTGGATTTTTATGATGACTGAAAAATCTGAAGACAAAGAGAATACAGAAACATACTTAACAGATTGAAACCTTAGTAGGGTAACTCATTTCAATAAACTGATATGTACTTTTTTCTTTTCTAAGTGGATGAATTCTAACTGAGAATGTGAATACCAAAAATTTCCTATCTGCATGTTATTTCATTGTACCTTATACAAGATAACATTGTAACATATCCTTTCAGATACAATGATAATTTAGAGAGATTTGTTGTTTCAATTACTAATCACAACATGATAAAGCCCTTTAAATACCAGTTATAGGATAAAGACATGTTCCACGCAATTGAAAGCTTGCATACAAGTGAGGGGAAGAATCTATTTATAGATCACTTTCTTTGAATAGCTCTTGTGAATTAACACTTGGACAGGACTTTGAAGAGAAAAATCAATCCAATTACATAATTTGTTCTTCATGAGGGGCTGTGTGTGGAGACAATAGACACCAGTGAGAATTCAGAGAAAGTAGGATAACAACTTTGTGGCTTCAACCTTACATGCTCACAGAGAAAGTAGCAGGGTGGAAGAAACATGTAACAAATTTGCTTAACAGCCTTTGTGATGTCAGAATAATTAAATAGAACTGTATTAAAACAACATAAATTTTTCATAAAAGTAGACAGAATTGCGAGCATATTCTACTCCTCAGTGTCTAGTTCTGAGATGTGACAGGCTCTCAGGTGATGTGACAGTTTTTGACAATCCATAGTTACATAGTTACTTTATGATTAGGCAAGATTTTCAGGAAAGAAAATATTGATGATGATTTGAAGGCAAATGTTTCTGCAGAGATATTTGCTCTTGAGAAACACAGTACACTATTTTTGTACTAATTTACAAAGAAGTTCAGCAGAAGTTATCTTTGTCTCTTGATCTCTCTATTTGAGTTTTCTTTTCTTTGTGAATTGCATAGTTGTTACAGTCTGTAGTCTAAACTGATGTGTTCCCAAGGTGGCAGCTTGCTATCTCAAAGGGATACTTTACTTTGCAAAGCGGTTTGTTTGTTGATTTATTTATTTATACTGAGTAATAAGTTTAAGGGCTACTGGTTTTATATATTATTCATACTTCAATAAACTCCATGTTAGTTGTTTTTGGAGTACCATGTTATAAACAGAGAAAAAGGTTTTAGTATCTGTTCAGCATGAGTGCAAAGTGATGGAACAGTCATTAAAATCATAACTGTTAGAGAAAAACATGGCATGTAGAGTTTGATATAATTATGTTCTAAAATGAATATGTGCATTTACATTTATACACTGTCAAAAAGTGACTTTTTACTGAGATCTGGAATCTTTGTTTTTTATCTAATCTTTTATAAAGCAAAAGCCAGCGTAAAAGTAAAGCCAGAAGAAACAGAAATCAAACCTGATACACAGATCTCCTGAGACTTCAAAGGCAGTTTAAGGTGTTCAACATATTCTGAAAAACAGGCCTGACATATAAATTGATATGTAGGAATACCATTTTACAAGTGGAAAACTATCTGGAAGAACTAATCGATGCCACTGTTTTCATGTTGACAAATTTCTGTCAAAGTGTGAGCCCTTAAACATGGCTAATATTAAAAGGAAGAGGAAAAAAAGCAATGCCCCTGCCCCAAGGGAGACCACTTGAAAAATGAAGGACAATGTCAATTGATCAGAGCAAATTTGCTTGCTTACTAAAACAGTCTTCAGTTTCAACACCCATTGAGATTAAATGCTGAATGAATTGTGAACATCAGACCATAGGTAAGGAAAATTATTAAAATAAAAGTGAATAAAAAACCAGAAGTGATCCTCCATATTTAAGAATTGACAGTTTCTTCAAAGGTCCAACAGATATCTCTAGTAGTTCAACAATTAACTCTGCTGGAAATACTCTTCAGGGAGAGAGCTGGCCAATCATGCTGTAGGATGCTTCTGCTGATTTCAAGCTCTTTAGCTCATTCTTTTCCCTAAATTGCCACTACATCTTTGGCATGAAGTGCTCAGTCTTGATGATGGCACTTTCTTAGGCTATTTATCACATGTAGTTGCTTAGTTGAAGTCTTTAATTACAAGGACTTGGATAACTGAGTGAAAAATCAGTACTAAACATGCCTCCTCCTTACTGAGACGACACATCATGTCAGCCAGCATAGTACTATCACAATTATGTGGATTGAGCCCCTTGGTCTTCTTTAGGTGGAAGCACTTTTTGGCTCCAGTTTTTTGCCACCAGAGACTCTGGTGCTTCTGTTTCTTTGTTAACAGGAACCCCTATATTGCTAGTCCTCCCATTCTTGATGGTTCTTATATTCATTTTGTTGCTGTGTCACTTATCCTTCTTGGGCACCTCTTTCTCACTCTTCTTATTTGAATTTATGTTGCTTTGAAAATAATTTCAGACACTGCCAGAATAATATGTGTAAATTATTATGCACATATAATTATACAGAGAGAGAAAAAGAGTTGGTATTCATCACCTGCTTAAGATTTTGTTTATACACCCCATTGGTAGGAATATAATGGAGGGTCAGCCCTGTTAGAACATCATCATTTTTTCTTCATCTAATTATTAAAGCCACTAGTCTTCCCTGTGTTCTGGATGGATGCTATTTAACACTGTGTTCTGCTCAGATGCAAGATCTTCACTGGTAGCTGGATGAATTTAGTGGAGTAAGCAGCCACTCATTTCTTCTGTTAACAGTTCAGTATCCTGCTCCTGCTTGGTTTGGAGGACTCACAGGCCTATATGTGAAGAATCACTGGGCAAAAGTATTTGCCTATGGGGAACATGAGTGCTTGCCTAATCAAAAGCAATTGGCATTTTGAATAAGGAACATGAATATAGCCCATTTCACTTTGTATTTAGTTTTAAATCATTCTGTATAACATGATCTGAAAGTTTAGTAGTTTAAGAGATTCATGTAGACATAAAACATTCAAAGATTAATATTTAGCAGTTTTCTTCATTGGTATCCTACCAGTAGGTACTATTAAGCGAACTTCAACTGATGAGTCATTTTTCATACATATGATTTCATCTGAGTGCTTTAAAAGTCATAGCAAGAGCCTTTAAACCTATGACTGAACTATGAGCTTTAACACATTTTAAATGTGTGTAAATTACAGTCAAAATTTACAATGATCTTAAAACTTAATAACCATAGTTGAGAAAACTGGATTTGCCTATGAAGACAGCATTTCAAATGCTCAGCCACACAAAGTTAAGAAGTCTGTGTAATGAGATTGATCTCATCATGCAAAGTTTTCTTTTCTTGACATTCTCAGTGTTTCTGTACATAGGTTGATCACACACAGTCAAGCTTCTTTTTAACAATGTTGTTGGGTTAATCAGAATCAAGATATTTTATTGTAAATGCTATTATTTACAGCACAAGCATATACTAACTTTTGTTTAGACAATCAGAGCTTGGATTTAGAGTTTGGATCTGGTCTTTCTCTCTGCAGCTGACAAAGTGTTTTCTAATTTCAACAGTATCAATAAAGATCTCTGTAGGAGATAAGCCAGACAACTGCATTATATCATTGACATAATATCAATTTTAAAATTATAAAAGTTGTATGAAAAAAAACCAGTTATATGTCATTGAAATTAATTTTAATTTGCAGTTGGGGATAAGCTGCTAAACATTTTGTTTAAATATGTGTATTTGTTTCAGTAATATTTTCAGAAAGAAGAATGAGTGGCTGCTCTAAGCCCTCTTGAAGAAATAACAAGTTGCCCTACATGGTAATGACAATGTTTACAAATACCAGGGCATAGTCAGCTTTTTTGGTTTTGTTTCTTTTTTTTTTTCCCTGTACCTCTGGTAGATGGAAATGAAACATGGCAGAGCTGCTGAAGATTAAAAATAAATGTTACTATTTTCATATAAGTATAGAAATGAAAACAGAAACCCTAAAATACATTAAACAAATTCTGTAATGCGTGTAAATAAACAAAAAAAGACTGCTGATCTAAATGTGATTATTGTACATAACGGATGTCTCCTTTCAACTCAGACTAACATAACTTTTCAGAGAAATTTTGTCTGGTCAGTTTCATCTGTGTGAGAGGCTACTGAGTGGGCACTGACCTCTTCTACTTTATCCAAGGCAAGCAGTGACACCATGTTGTTTGTCTTTAAGCAACATGTCTTACCTTCATAATACTGCAGTGAAGCCAGAGTGGCTTTGCCTTCAAGAAGGTCTGGATGTAATAATAGTTTGATACGTATCACAGAATTCTTGAATCCATTTGCTATAATAGTGAAATTATTATGATGAAGTCTTTTTGCTAAAGCTCAAAGTCCTACTTTCTCCTCGGTTCATTAAGTACCCCCTGAACTTTAACAATTAGAACCTAATAAAATGGAGGGGTATTTATTATTTTTTGCCTTTCTGTCTTTTTTTTTTTTTTCCAACTTTGATTGTTTCTCACCCAGGCTCTTGCTGGCAGATTCACCTGACTCTACATTATATGATGCTGAAGCATCATGTCAGATATGTCTTCTCATTTACAGTTATGCATTACTGTATATAACATTCGGACAAGGGCAAAACCCTCTAGTTGTGTGTAATGGAGATCTTCACTGCAAAGTAGGCCTTTTTTCACCTTAGCTGTTCCTAACTGAAAGCAGATGCTACAGAATTGTAGCAACTGTATCAGTAAGGTACTTAAAAGTGCTGTTGAGCAAGGTAATTCACACCTTGCATCAAGGCCTTTAGGAACTGTAAAGGACTGACACAAATAAAGTATTCATTTCATCTTAATGACTTCCCTATTTTCAGAAGTTTCGTATTTATGGGTATATTGCATATGTTTCTTCAGTAACTTCTCTTTCTACTTCACATGTGTAAAACAGTTCAGAATGTCATGCAGGACAAATGATTTGGCACATGCAATCTTAAAAAATTGCATAAACTGTCTGAAAATAATGGAAAAAAACCCCCAGTGATCAAGTATTCTAGCTATGCTGGAGTTTGATACTGCATAGACAGAAGAAACAGTTATTGCCACTGGTAAAAGGAATATGTAAAATAGAAAAGAAAAAGAAATAGGAAGAGAAGATGTACGGTTTTGCTTTGGAGAGATGGTTTCTTTTCCTAAAGCTCAGAATAAGAAAAGTTGTGGAGCTAGCTGCATTCACACCTCATAAATTTTAGATGGTCTGATTAGTCTAACGAGCATTATGATAGATTCAGTTTTTTTTTGTGGGACCAAAAAGGTAATAAAATATGTCCTTCTTACTGAGCGTATATAGTGTTAGACTGATGTTCTACACTTGCATCTATGGTCAACCACTCTGAAGACAAAGTGGAAATGAGCAGAAGACTACCTTCAACATTGAAAAGAAGTGTAATGGCAAACCTTTTCTGGAGGTTAGACTATAATCTTCTCTCAAATTCAATAAAATGTATGCATTATGTTAAATTTAGCCTTGAAAGGGAATCCAATAACAGATTTTTACTATTTAGGCAAAATATTAGAATGTGACATTTAAAAACTAACATTTTAAGCAAAAAAAATGGAACTCTGAGTTTAAGGAAGAATAAGGAACAATATATTTTGTTTTAATAATGAAGAAAAGAATATAGCAGTTTGCATAGTCTTGTAGGAGGTTTCTGTCTGGTGGTCTGAAGAAACTAAGTTACAAAATAAGAAGCAGGCAGAGAGAACCGTTTGTGGAATCCAGGCCTTCCCAGCAAATGTGCAACAAAAGTTACATTTTGTAGAGATAATAGATGTATATGAACTAGAAATAAACAAGCAAAAGCATGTAACTGATGAACGCTGTAGTCCATACTTCAGAGCAACATTTTGTTTTAAGCTGAAATTTAGTTGAAGTGAAAGGAGAAACTGAACTTGACTTCAAGAATGAGTAGTTGTGCTACACTTTGTACTATGATGCTTAAAATAACAATGTGTTTTTATATTTATGCTGTCGCATTCATCCCTTTGGAGCTGCCAAGTAAAGTCTTGTGCAGAAGGCTTTGATTAAAAAATATATGTAGACAGAGTCTTCAAACAAAAATACATAAACAATGCCCTCTTGCCCTTCTGTGTATTCTTTCTGTTCTTTCTGTGAAGAAGAAAACACATGGAGAAGTTCATTCTTTCCTTAGACAGGGCTTTTGATAATACATCCCTACTGGGATGTACGTGTATAGTGATTTTCTTAGAGCAGATGGAATGTGAAAATGTCTTGGCAGATTGTTTAATATTTACTCAGAGAGCCTGCCCAGATGTTGTTCTCAGAGTTATAGAATATTCAGTACATGCTCTTTGCTTTATCTGATGTACTTTTCAAGTCTGTGGGGGAGTACATACATGTATTTTTAATGTCAAGTGCACATGAATACTCATTGTTGTAAATGAAATAATTATCAACATGGTAAGAAGCAAGGTTCTTCCCCAGTTCGTTTCTGTGTTCCATTTTCTGTTATTCTCAAAATATACTCCAAAAGTAAGGAAGGTGCAAAACCAGTAATAATAAAAGCCCTTATAATATGGAATATAACTTGACAGAAATGAATGAGTAAGAAAATTCTATGAATTTAGAGGGGATTTGAGGGGGTTTGGTTTGGAGTTGAGGGTGTGTGTGAATTTTCTCTGATCTTTCTAATCCATACCCCACCTGGATAAGGCCAAAATAATCTACTGCTATAAAACACATAAATTTCATTAAATTAACCTGAGTACCCTTAAATTACATGATTAGATCACATGTGCAAAGTGAACCATGGGAACAGAGGACGACAGAAGTAAGAAAGACAGCACAGGAAGAAAAGAATGGTAATTTCTGGTTTTCTCCCAGAGGGAAAGCTCCTTAATGTGTTTGAGAAAGTTGAGTGGAATCTCTGACAGCTTTAGCTACTTAAGTAGTTTGATCGCACTCTGAACTAACATTTTATCATTTTTATGCTTATATTTTATGCAGAACCTGAATTTGAGAGTCAGAGACAGAACAATAAAAATGAAACGAAATGGGCTAATTAGAATTCCAGGAAAACTCTACAGAATACAAGTAAGGTCTTTGGCTCCATTTGGTTTCAACTCTAACAAGTCAAGCTAAATGTCTCTCCAGTCATTTCTAGAGGCATAAAACACCTCCATTTTTCTGTGCAAAGCTTTTTTTTTTTTTTTTATGCTTTTGATTCTTTTTCCTAGAAGAGCCACAAACAAGGCCAGAATGATCACACATCTCCTCAGCAAAATCAACATCAGAGACATGTGTCTCTGTCCAGGGTCTTCTCTAATTAACAAATAGCATCTCTGATCTCCAGGTGGAGAAGAGAACTACTAAAGATGAGATGAGATTCATCATTATTCCATTAAAGTCCTGAAATTTCACATCATCTATCATCTATTACAGACGATATAATTTATGGTTAGAAAAGATGCAAATGGAGGTAAGTGAATGTCACCTTACTTCATGCCAGGTATCCAGATTAAATCTTTCCAGGTGTTACTCTCTGGAATTATAAAAACATTTTCATGACTTTTCAAATAGAATATTTTAGACCCTTAACATCGAAATGCCATATCTTCCTATTCTTATGAAACCTTCCTGAATATTAAAAGCTATTTAGGTATTTAAGAAAACAATCAAGAAAGGAATGGCATGAGCCATTTCTTATCTCAAAGTATAGCTGGAGAAGCAAAAAATGACCCCCAGCTATTATATGACTGTCACAGAGTGATATCTTATTGTATAAATCAGACCGAATGCTATCTGCCCTACATTCCTTTCTATATGGGAAGTTTTAGCTATTTCAGGATAAACCAGATACAACCTTTATCCGTTTTGTACAAACTGGGTTATTTTACCAGAAATAGCCTAAAGACAAATTAAGTTTAAGAGGTATCAGAGACAATGAGCAGAGAAAATAACCCAATCGTTAACGGAGTTTGCTTAGAGGAGGCACACACACTTGATCTCATTTTCAATTTCAATGTTAAAATAGTTTCTCTCAAAGGAATTGAGGCCCTTTTTCCTTTTTAAGAGTAGTATTCTCAACTATCATACTTCTAAATCCTTCCCCAAAGCAGTGCTTATTTTAATAGTTTCTACAAAACCACCTGTTTTTCACAATAAGGTCAAAATTCAATAATAAAGTGTGGACATCTAAGTTTAGATGTCTAAATGAGAATTGTAGCAAATGCAGTATGTTGTAGCGAACAGAAAACAGTGAGCAGAACAGAAGAACTCTTCACCTCATCCTGAAGAAGGTGCTTATGTTTGAACAGATGAACAGCTGTCTAGACAATATTAACTATAGCAATTATCATTCCACTATTTACGGTGGGACCTGATATCTAGACACTGGTATTTACATGTCTACAACCTGAAGCTTTGAATACCATTGTGGAGGAAAGGTGATGGGATGAACATAATGAACTAGAAAGTTTGTATCAGATGTTCCTGACAGATGGTTATGAGGTCCGTTGGTTTTGGTTTTCCTTATTTGAGGGGTGGGCAGACTGTGAATATTTTGTAAAAGGGCAGAAAATGGCAGATCTTGCTGCTCAGAGCAAATTTTTCTTGATTCATAGAGGTATGGATTTTGAATAAGGAGAGAAGAGATGAGGTAATCTATTCCTTACTGTACACCAATCTTTTTGTTCAGCTCTGAATGCAAAGTTAAGTAGCACACACAGGTTTTCCTCAACGAGTTTTTATTTGGAATTGTTGATTTCTTGTTTACTTTGCTTTTCAAAATCACAACACCTGAAAACCCATTCAGTATTTAGTTTAAAAGTAGAGTGAAGAGTTTTAATCAGCCTCTGAATTTCTTTGGCTAGGCGAGGTTAGGACTTACATTCTTTGACAAACATGCTTTACAGAACTAATTGAGGTGTTTGGATTTGGATTGTACATAGTTACTTTTTGCAACTAAGTACTTTATAGCCAAAGATAAATCTTGATTTTGGAGATAATTATTTTCTTTCAGGGAAACTAAAGCAGAAACTTTAGCCTAAATTTTCTCCTACTCTACCAGGAAAGGTAGAGCAGCACTCTGGTTATTTTTTTCCTCTCATGGTTAATCTCTTTCACACCATCTGCATTTAATTCTTATAACCTGTATCCTCTCTGGCAGCTTGGCCTTTCCACATTGCAGAGATTAATTCCTTACATGTAAAAAAAAATACTCTTTTATCCCACAGTGTTGTGACTAGCACGAGGGTACCTTGCTGACACCTGATGACCTATTCTGTCTGTCACTCCACTCAGTCTTCAGAGAGCATATTCAAGACAGAAACAGGTCTACTGCAGACTAAGGACTCTGAAAAGGATGGTGTCTGGGAATGCTGCCATGTATTGTGACTTCTCAGACCCTCCAGGGCAGTGTTATTTCCTGTCATCCAGATATCCTCTAATGATGATGAAACAGCATCACATTCTCACCACCTTCTTCTCACTTATTTGCAGGAAGCAAATAGTGAATATCCAGGCATAGCTTCATTCTTGGTGGTCTGCTCCAGTTCTTGAGGAGGATATGGTACGTTGAGGGAATAGATTCTGGAGAGCTCTCCATTCTCTCATGGAGATTCATGAGGAGACTTGTGAAAAAGAGAGAAAGGAGAGAAAGACTCTTGGAAGATGCAGAGTAACCTGACATAATTATTTGAAGAACATGAATACCAGCTTGGAAGAGGTACGATAGCAAGAGACTCTGAAGATGTAGTCACAGTAATACCTTTTGCTGAGTGTCTTCTTCATCTTCCTGTGGAAGCAGAACTCCATATTCTCAGGTATCAAGCAAGGCTCTAATTCTGGAGGAAATATAATACAGCATTTTCAGCCCATTTTGCAAAAAAAATCCCTGAAAAGTTGCCTGCTCTAAGGAAATAAGTGTTCTGTCCCTGTCATTGGGGGCATGTTTCAAAGGACTGGTATTTATTGCCATCTCACAGACTCCTCTCAAGATGCAAGAGTTTGGCCAGAATATGAAAACAGAGCAGCTTGTCTCAACATGTCGCTGCAGCCTCTTACCTTGTCTATCTGACACCACACACATATTCCTCCTTCTGGATTGCGGTGGTCACATTTGTTTCCATGTTGGCCCACAAAGGGAGGACACTGGGGGCCCCACTTAATTGTTTGTTTTAACGTTTGATAGTGCTGTAGGCTCAGTCATATTTGTCAAGTGCATGAATCAGGTTAATGTAGTCTCTAGGAAGGCTTGTACTTAAGCTGGATCTGCCTGTGTCATAACAGGCCAGACAGTATTAAATCCAAATAGTTCTATGTTATGCCTCTGATTTTGTCCTATTGATGCAAGTAAATTGTGAGATTAACAATGTTTCAAAACAATGAAATTAATAACTGATTAAAGATTAATTATTTAAACTGTAATTATTTTATGATAAATAGGAATTAATAGGAAGAAGGAAGATCTGCCCATTTCCTGACTTCCTCTGTCCTGTCATTCTCTCTACAACTTGACTCCTGCTTCCTTTACTCACTCACTTGTAAGCTTTGCTCACTACCTCTATCCCCTTTCTTATTCTGAATTCTTATATTGTTTATCTTATTAATGTATTTCTTTTAGGGCCTTTCTTCTTCAGATCCAGAAAAAACCCTGCACTGGCTTGCTCTCACCTCACTCCTCCCCAGTGCAGAATACTCTTCCCAATATTTCTAGCTCAGTTCCAGAACAAAAGTTTTGGAAAATAATGCTAAATTTAAAAAGACATTAGAAACATCAGATTAAGACAGAAACTGAATTTATTTCATGATTACACTCATCATTCTGATTGGCAAGTGTTTCAAGGCAATTTTTCACATGTTCCACAAAGAAAATCAACGTAGTAACAGGAAGTCGTAAGTTACTGAGGCTTTTTAGGTCTGTAAATATGTGACATATTCTTTTATCTTATTTATTTCCCCAGAATGTATATAATGGCCCTATGAAATTCTGACTGTATAGTTTTAGTTATTACCATTTGCCCTGCCAAGATGCCAGTGTTAGTGTACTGCTTGGTAAGGCAAACCTGGTTACAAAACTAGCACAAAGGAAATTATTTTGTCCAGAGGCATCTCCTGTTTACAACAAACCTAAAATCATAATTACTTTTTTCATGTAGCTATGACACAAATGGTTGCTTCATAATAATATCACTAAGTAAAACTAAGGTACCGCTCTGCTTATATATCAGCTGCTAATGCCTAATTGCTTGGAACTTATTGCATGTTTAAATGTGTAGTTCCAACAAAACATGTTAGAGGCAGAATGAGTGTTGATTTCGTGATTAAGACTTCATTTTCATACATAACGTGCTGTATTCTAAAAGTAAATGATAAAAAGGGTAGTGGCTCAACACTGCTTGATAATAGTAGTTTTTAATGTTTTGTGTGTGATGCTTAACAAGAGTTCTGAAACTTTTCATAGGGGCACACTTGGAAATTTTTTATCTGTTTCGTGATGGAAATGAACAGAAATCACTGTCTTCTACTGATGTACTTGCAAGCTGGATGTGTGGAACATAACATTTCCACTAGCTAATACCTGTAATTAGGAAACCCAAGAGTGCTTTCATGCTCTTACAATCCCCTGCACACCCTGACTGAGTTTCAGTATAACGTCAGGAGACAAGTATTGTCAGATGACAGCTATTCACTACACTTTCAGTTGTTACAGGAGGAGAAGCTAAGCATGTAGACAGTGATAAGAAAGTGAATACTCTGACTTCACATCCTAGAAAATAAGTCTGCATGCAGTCTTTGCCACAGGAGGATTAATTCTTCTTTGGACCCTGTTCCACTCTTGTCAGCATGGCTTCATGTGTTGCCATGTTACTAAGAGCAGCACAAAAGAGACAGTAGTTGTTTTTGGCCCCCGAGCCGCGAGACAGTTCCAGCCATCCCGCTCCCCCCCCACCAGAAACCGACATGATGACACATGGTATGGAATACCATGTTCTGTTTGGCCAGATTGGGTCAGCCCGCCCAGCTGTGTCCCTTCCTGGGTTCCAGTGAAAATAAACCCTGTCCTGACCAAACCCAGGATATTATCCACCCCTTATTCCATACCATCTACATCATGCCCAGGTCCCCCATTGTCCAGTTGATCACCACCACTTCTCCTGTCTCCAGATAGCATTCCATTAGTCTATGGATCATCACTCTAAAGTGTCTGTTGTGTTCGTTTAATCCATGACTTCGAGCTCCATCTGTCGTAACGGTCTTCCGTGGCAGGAGAGGTGATGTGTAGTGATGGGCGGTCGCTTGCTGCATCCGGAGCTCACAGCTGATGTATCTGGTGTGGCCGGTGCCCACAGTCTGCAGGTTGGAGACGTCGATCTCGATGAAGTTGCTGGGTGCCAGTTGTTGAAAACCAGATCTAGTTCCATCATCGCTGTGCTCTGCTAGGTATTCATCAAAAAGTCCATTCTTTAATCTGGACGATTCTTACTATGATACTAATGGTATAGCATAACAATTATAGCAGTGATAAAAGATAGTGAAAGGGTTATTTAACAATTAAGTTTATACAATTTATTTATGGACTATTCTCCCCCAAAATCAAATCCCCATGAGGTACACATCAGACGTCCCCATCCTTCTGCATTACCCACCACGTACACCCTGGACCTTGAGAAAAGAAATCCCGTGGACGGGCTTGGCTTTGCACGAGGCAGGACTAACCCAGACTGTCTTCCCTAACATGTTCCACATGTGCACTATGGGGACTTCATCCCCTTCTACGGGGCGCTGAGGATTTGATTGGGCAGGACCAGCCCGATTGGTGGATCCTCTTGTGTTAACCAAACACGTGGCCTTTGCTAAATGAGTATCCCAGTTTTTGAAAGTCCTACTCCCCATTGCTCTTAAAGTGTTTTTTAGCAGCCCATTGTACCGTTCGTTCTTTCCAGAGGCTGGTGCATGGTAGGGAATGTGATACACCCACTCAATGCCGTGTTCTTTGGCCCAGGTGTCTATGAGGCTGTTAAGAAAGTGAGTCCCATTGTCCGACTCAATACTTTCAGGAGTGCCGTGTCAGTACAGGACTTGTTTTTCAAGGCCCAGGATGGTATTCCGGGCAGTGGCATGGGCCACAGGGTAGGTTTCCAGCCGTCCAGTGGTGGCCTCCACCATTGTGAGCACATAGCGCTTGCCTTGGCGGGTTTGTGGCAGTGTGATGTAGTCAATCTGCCAAGCCTCTCCTTATTTATATTTTAGCCATAGTCCACCATACCACTGAGGCTTTACCCGCTTGGCTTGCTTGATTGCAGCGCATGTTTCATATTCATGGATAACCTGTGCGATGGTATCCACGGTCTAGTCCACCCCTTGGTCACGAGCCCATCTGTATGTCACGTCTCTTCCTTGGTGGCCCGAGGTGTCATGGGCCCACCGAGCTATAAACAGTTCACTCTTACGTTGCCAGTGCAGATGAACCTGAGCCACTTCAGTCTTGGCAGCCTCATCCACCTGGTGGTTGTTGTGGTGTTCTTCAGTGGCCCGACTCTTAGGGACGTGGGCATCCATGTGACACACTATTATAACCAACTGCTCTAGCCAAGCAGCAATATCTTGCCACAATGGGACAGCCCAGATAGGTTTGCCTCTGCACTGCCAGTAGTTCTTCTTCCTTTGCTGCAGTCACCCCCACAAGGCATTGGCCACCATCCAAGAGTCGGTGTAAAGATAGAGCACTGGCCACTTCTCTCGACTGGCAATGTCTAAAGCCAGCTGGATGGCTTTCAACTCTGCAAACTGGCTGGACTCACCTTCTCCCTCGGCAGTTTCCATGACTTGTAGTGTAGGACTCCATACAGCAGCCTTCCAACTCTGCTGCTTCCCCACAATGTGACAGGACCCATCCGTGAACAGGGCATACTGTTTCTTATCTTCTGGCAGCTGGTTATACAGTGGGGACTCCTCAGCACGTCACCTCCTCCTCTGACGATTCCCCAAAATCTTTGCCTTCTGGCCAGTCCATGATTACCTCCAAAATTCCTGGGCGACTGGGGTTCCCCATTCGGGCCCGTTGGTTCATCAGCACTATCCACTTACTCCACGTAGCATCAGTGGCATGATGCGTAGAGGGGTCCCTCTCTTTGAACATCCAGCCCAGGACCGGCAGTCGTGGTGCTAGGAGGAGCTGTGCTTCAGTGCCGACCACTTCTGAAGCAGCTTGAACGCCTTCATATGCTGCCAGGATCTCTTTTTCAGTGGGAGTATAGCGGGCCTTGGATCCTTTGTATCCCCGGCTCCAAAACCCCAGGGGTCGACCTCGAGTCTCCCCTGGTGCTTTCTTCCAGAGACTCCAGGTTAGGCCATTCTCCCTGGCTGCGGTGTACAGCACGTTTTTGACATCTTGCCCTGACCGGACTAGACCAAGGGCTACGGCATGAACTATCTACCGTTTAATTTGTTCAAATGCCTGTCGTTGCTCAGGGCCCCATTCAAAATCATTCTTATTCTAGGTCACGTGGTACAGAGGACTTACTATCTGGCTGTAATTTCAGATGTGCATCCTCCAAAAACCCACAACACCCAGGAAGGCCTGTGCTTCGGTTTTGCTGATTGGTGGAGACATAGCTGCTATTTTGTTGATGACATCCATTGGGATTTGACGGCGCCCATCCTGCCATTTTATTCCTAAAAACTGAATCTCTTGCGCAGGTCCCTTGACTTTACTTCGCTTAATGGCGAAACGGGCTTTCAGAAGGATCTGAACTATTTTCTCCCCTTTCTCAAAAACTTCCTCCGCTGTGTCACCCCATACAATGATGTCATCGATGTACTGCAGATATTCTGGAGTTTCACCCTTTTCCAGTGCAGTCTGGATCAGCCCATGGCAAATGGTGGGACTGTGTTTCCACCCCTGGGGCAGTCAATTCCAGGTATACTGGATGCCCCTCCAGGTGAAAGTAACATGTGGCCTGCACTCTGCTGCCAAAGGGATGGAGAAGAATGCATTAGCGATGTCAATTGTAGCATACCACTTGGCTGCCTTTGACTCCAGCTGATATTGAAGTTCTAGCATGTCTGGCACAACAGCACTCAGCGGTGGTGTGACTTCATTCAGGCCACAGTAGTCTATTGTCAGTCTCCACTCTCCAGTAGATTTTCTCACTGGCCATATGGGACTATTAAAGGGTGAGCAAGTTTTGCTGATCACTCCTTGACTCTCCAGATAGCGGATTAGATTATGAATAGGAATAAGGGAGTTTCGGTTAGTGCGATGTTGTCGCCAGTACACCGTTGTGGTTGCGATTGGCAGCTGTTGTTCTTCAACCCTCAGCAACCCCAGAACAGAATTATCCTCCAAGAGACCAGGCAAAAAGGACAGCTGTTTAATTTCTTCCGTCTCCAAAGCAGCTATGTCAAAAGCCCACCGATACCCTTTTGGGTCCTTGAAGTACTCTCTCCTGAGATAGTCTATGCCAAGAAACACGGAGCCTCGGGGCCAGTCACAATCGGATGCTTCTGCCACTCCTGCCCAGTGAGGCTCACTTCAACCTCCAATACACTCAGCTCTTGGGACCCCCCTGTCACTCCAGAAATGCAAATGGACTCTGACACTTTGTAAACAGATGGCATTAAATTACACTGTGCACCAGTGTCCACTAGAGCTTTATACTCTTGTGGATCTGATGTGCCAGGCCACCGAATCCACACCGTCCAATAAACACGGTTGTCCCTTTCCTCCACCTGGCTGGAGGCAGGGCCCCTCTAATCATCGTCAGAGAATTTGCTGCTCATTTGCTGTAAAAATGACTTGGAGGTCCCCTTCAGAGGATCAGAATCAAGACCAAACTCCCTACCTGGTCTGGAGAGCTGACTGCTGGAAACTGGAGCAGCATTTTTCCTAACAGAATGCCCTTTGGTGATTGTTTTACCTAGCAGCTCACGCACTTGTGCCTCTAGACTTGAGGTGGGTTTCCAACCCACATCCTCATGTACTCTCCGTGGTCACGCAGGTAGAACCACAGGTGCCCCGTGGTGTATAGCCTCTGTATCTTCTCTCCTGAGCATAGGAACGCTTGCCCCTAATGGCCGAGATGCTGGCCCGTACAGGTGGGGATCAGAACATACTGACTTTGATTTGCTCGACCTCCTTGGCCAGTTTCTCCACAGCTGAGACAAGGGAGGAAGAGAGACTTTCCTCGTACTGATGGAGTCGGACAGCCACCTCATCCACTGTTGGTGCCTTCTCACCTTTCCATTTTACAACTGCCAGTGAGTTGGCATATGAGGATGGTGCGCTTTGCACAAACTTCCTCCACATGTGTCGTGTGCACTGGACTCCATCTCAATCAGTGCTCATCATCTGTGTCACAGTAAACCAGCTCCCGCACAGCTAATTCCCTCAAGTACTGAATACCCCTTTCCATATTGGTCCACTTGCCAGGGTAGCATACAAAATCATCACTGAAGGGGTACCTCTCCCTCACACCCGAAAGAAGTCTCCTCCAGAGGCTGAAGACTTGTTCCTTTTTCCCAATGGCTTTGTCAATGCCCTCATCCCTGGCCAGGGATCCCAGCTACTTGGCTTCCTTGCTCTCTAATTCCAAGCTGCTGGCCCCGTTATCCCAGCAGTGCATTAGCCAGGTGACAATGTGCTCGCCTGGGTGGCGGCTGAAATCTTTCCGCATGTGTCGCAGCTCGCTCAGGGACAGGGACCGTGTGATGATCTCTGTCTCCTGCGATGACCCTGGCTTCTCCCTGTCCTGCCCGGAGTGACCTGATTTCTTTGTGTCTTTCTTTAGTTTTACAGGGGCGACTGCTACAGGCACAGGTTGGTCATTGGGCTCAGCCGCGATGCCTGCTGCTGGAGCTGGGGCTAGAGCAGCTGCCGTGCCCACCGGGGCAATCGGAGCCGCCCCTGTAATTGTCGCAGCTGCAGCCGTGGTGCTGGTCAGGGGGCTGTGACTGCCTGCTGGGCTGGAGGAGCTGCAGGGCCAGCTGAGGGGACAGCAGCAGTCGCAGTGCCTGCCGCTTCGCGTCCCTGCCTTTCTTCTTTAAGGCCCTGAGCAGTGTTGAACATGGCTCGGTAGGCGTGGGCCAGACTCCAGCATGTTGCAGTGATTTGTGTCTCTCTGGAGTTCCCAGGGTGGCAGCACACTTTTTGCAGATACTTTACTAGTTTGTCCGGATTCTGCACTTGCTCAGGTGTGAGTTTAAAAAACATCGGTGGTGTCCACTGCCCTAGGTACTTGACTATGCTGTCCCACTGTTTCGTTAATTTGGCAGAAAATAAACCCCTGTGTGTCCCAACTCTCTTAACCGGAGTGGGAGGCTAGGTGCGGCTAGGTTTAAATTCTGGGTGATATCCAATTTGCCAGTACCATTCCAGTCGCGTTTAATATGTATATTAAACTACCATGATTCTGAATACACTAATAGCAGTCTGCACCTTCAGTCCAGTCGTGCTCATGAACTAGCATGGCCGCATTCGGTCGCGTTCAGTGAGAAACTGTGACAACTGGCTACTTAAACAGTGCAGTTTTATTTGTGTAACAGATATATAGGTTTTTTGAATTGCCGGTGATAGTGACTGTCTGCAAGAAAGCACGTGTAAATATAAAATGCGTGAAAAGTTTATAAATAATACAGCCTAGCTATAAACATTAGGGAGTAACTATTCCTGAGAAAAGCACTTAGTTTGAGTCTCACGGAAGGCGTCCCAAGGCCCGGAGAAGCAAGGCTCAGCCCATCGGCCAATCACGGCTGTCGGAGGCATTTTGAGGTGGAGTTTCCCTTGACTTGCTCAAGTTGTTATCTTCTTTTTCTCCGAAGATCTACAGTGTTATCTTCTTCTTCGAAAATCCCCCATTTCCCTGGCTATTTTTATATCCTTTCTACCTTTAACGTGAAGTTTGAGTGACTGTAGTCATACATACCTTCTATCATGATTGGTGTAAAATTTTCTCGCTTCACATTTAAAGGTATAGTTTACGAAAAATCGAGAGCGCAGACTCGAAGAGGGGTGGTCACACCTCGGAGGCAGGTAACCTTCGGGATGGAGGTGTGTTTTGGTATTAAAATGATATTAAAATGAGCAAAGTTCACGAGAGGATAGCACTTCGGCAAGGTTTCGGAAATCTGTTGGCTCAGGGGGCCAGATGAGCTGCTTATCAGTTCTAGAGAACCATTTCTTCCCACTTTATCATCACGGAGCAGGGCCACAGACTCTCTACTCCATTCCGTCCTCTATAGTACATTGCAGGGAGTTGCTGTGTTAGTGGATTCCTCGCATGCCTGCTGCAGCTGTGTCCCATCCTCAGAGCTCCTTTTGATTTCATGCTTTCCCTCAATGGGTGAACACTGCTACGTTTTTCATATAAACCTTAATTCTCAAATGTAAAATCTTAATTTTACTAATAATTCCACTTATTCCACCCCGTGACTAAAGTCACTCAAACTTCACTAGATTTGGGATTAATCTGGAATTGCACATGTGTTCCTATGGTAAGGGTTGTCAAGTACAAACAAATTTTGGGGAGTTAGCAAGCGAGTTAACTTTTTCATCATAAGCCAAAGTTTAACATACAAAACAAGTGTTAAAACAAAGCACAATATGGTGAGTGTTAATAAAACAACAACGGGATGCAACTTCTTATTAAAGAGTCCTGTAGCTTTTGGCGACCATCCAAAAAGAGTGTCCCACCATTTGTGTTCTCCGTCCTTTTTGATTCTCTCCAGTACTTGATGTATCTCTTCCACATCATGATGGACAGTAATTATTTTGTCCATTTTCTTGGGCCTCCTTTAACAGTTGTTTCAAGTCATCATGTTGTAGTAGCTTTTTCACCAAAGTGATGTTCATTCCAATGGGGACAGGTAGTAAATTGTGAATTAGTGTATAGTTGGTCTGTAACAGTTGGTGAGATGTAACAGGAGTCGAATAACTGAAATCGCATCCAACAATGTTAGTGAAATTACAAGCACAAAAATTCAAATGATTACCAATATCTGTAACCATGTTATCTATAAATATAAAATTACAAGGAGATCTCATGCAAACACATCCTTTCCCAATATATGCAAGCACAGTATTGGGGGTATCATTAGGATGTATCTCAAAATGACAAACTTTTTGTTCGGTGTCGAGACAAATGCTTGCGCTTTAAGGGTATTACTCTCACAAATAAAGCCTTGTTGTTCTTGTGTGATGCATGCATCGATGTCAACAGTTTGCCACTTGTCACCATCTTTTTTGGCCCACACTCTATGCTCAATAGGATAGAGTACTGTTCCATTGTGATTTAATCCTAATGCAATGATTTGGTATATGGTATATACCGAGGCATTTTGTATCGTTAAGACAAAAGCAGTGGCCTTACTCTCAATGAGGTCATAGGTGAAATTAACTAGGTACCACCAGGACTGAAACTTTTTTTCAAAGTCAGTTGCATTATCCCAGATCGCTTTTCGAATTTCGGTAGGTAAGGTGCCTTCTTCACCTTCCCTTATGATTGCAGCAGTCATTGATTGCATCCAAAGCTGGGCTTGGATACAGCTGAGTGCTAAAGAAATATTGCTTTGGGCTGCACCAAGTGCATTTGAAATCAGCTGATGGTCCTTTTCACTTGTTTCTTCCCACTGAGGTAATACATTAGAAAAAAGCCATTGGTGATTTCCCAGCATTAAAAGGGAAGACCGTAGGGGTTGTTCTAACCTATTCAATTCACCAGTAGTTGTGACTAGTTTGTTAGCAAGTACTTCAGCATCTATACTGTTTAAGACTTCCAAGCTTGTTCCTAAGATACCAGTTACATCTCTCTTCAATTGTTGTGAGGAGGTAAGGGTTCGTTCATGTAACCACACATACCATTCCGCATAGGATGTACCTAGGAAAGGCAAGAAAATAGGTTTGATGACAAAGACGTTAATCTTCATTGATAGTTCCACTCGCTTGAGAGAGTAGGCCGGGTTAAACAATATTTGTTGTTGACCGGTATTTTTGATAACGTAAGGACCAATGTTAAAAATGTAAGGATTTAGACTTGTGGGTGTCTGAATGGATTCATTCTCAAAATTTTGTTGGAGTGACATTGTGATTGGTACAGGCATAGCTGTAGTTGAAGTCTTTTCCTGTGATATGTCTAACCCAAATTTAAATGATAGTGCTTTGTCTCCTCTGCCAATGATTTCCAAACAGACCACAGATACTGATTGAATTACAGTAAAATTGAACCAACAAACATCAGATGCACAATGCTTCCTATCTATTGTGGGTTTTTATTTTTTGTTCAGGAAATTTCCTGATAGTAACTTAGGCTGAAGGAGGGAAATCTTTTCTACTACTAGCATTAAAGGTTCGACAACCTATGTGGATTGTTTTCCCTTTATCGACCTTCCATCTATGCATTGAATGCTTCCATTCTGATTCATGTATTTGCAATTCTCTGTTGTCATAAATGATGACAGTTGCTAAACTCATTCATTCTAAGTAGAAATACTATTACAGTTAGAATGAGGGACAAAATTCCTTGAATGCACTCGAGGTTAGCATAAGCCAATGCGTCCTTCTACGTGCAGTTCATCCAGGATTCCTGTGAACACAAAAGGGAAGAAAAAACACTCTCGGTCGACAAGACCGACGGGGTTAAAAGGAAAGTGAAATCCACCAGCTGCTGATCCAGTGTATTTTTCTTGAACAATCTTTGTCTTCCCTTGAATAGGGATTTTTTTTTTCCCCTAATTTTTGTTAGATGGTATCATTTAGTATTATATTATTCTGTATTTGATTATGTAATTCAGTGTATCATTCAGACACATAAGAAAAAAGACATGTCCAACTTGTTATCTTCCTAACCTGCTTTTGGTTTTTTGTTTTCTTTTTTTTTTTCCGGTGGAAGCTGTGTTGAATTTATAGCTGAACTAAACATATTAGTGATAACTGCAACCTAGTGTTAGATTATGGCATCGTAAAATGATTGTGAACCATAAGTTTTGAAGGTCTTTCCTTGGTTTTAAGTAGGTAAATGAAACAAAGTGAAAAAAAAATGCAGAAATTTAAGAATTACTATACAGGCACCACTGGAAAGAAAGTTTCTGCTTTGAAAAAGATCAGCCCTACCTGATGTTGTAAGATTAAAAACCATCAGAATGCCATTCTGGTAAGAATTAATGTTTCTCTAGTTCAGTATTTTGTTTCTAATCACAGCCGACAGTATATTCTGGGGCAAATAGTAATTAAGAACACAAGAATTATCTGGTGAAACTACGCACTATGTCTCAGTTATCTATGGCTGAAGACTTTCTCTTATAGAGTCTGCATTTTTATACTTGACAGCCCTCAGTGACGTGTTCTTCCATGAATTTGCATAACAGCTTTTAAAACCAAAAAAAATTATTAGCTTCTTAACATCCTGTAGCAATTTGTGCCATAATTAAATTATACATTTTGTCATAGAGTACTGCACAATGTGAGTAAGGCACTGTTTTGAGACTGCAGCATAGCAGCAGTTACCAAAAAAGCAGATGTGAGATGGAGTGGGCTGACCCCTTCCATTAAAGAAAAGGCTTAGTACTGAGACCAGGTTAAAGAATAAGTTGCACAGAAGCAGCCTCCCTTCCATGAGAGCAAAAGTATCTGTCAAATATGCACTCAGAACTAAATAGTGAAGCCCTGTAAGGACAGAACTGATGCAAATGTGTGTTCCTCTGAGCTAAAGAGCTAAAAACCACCAGACAAAATATGTTAAATTCATCTCCAACAGGCTTGTATGTTTCTATTATGGATTATCTAAAGACAAATTAAAGAAAAAAAGCATCTGGTTATTTCTGATCATAATTCAAAACGCACATATATGATCTATAGAGCTGATATTCTTTTTTCCACATTTTAGCTTCTTTTTTATTTTTTGAAATCTGGAAGAAAAACTATTAAAAAAATTCTACATGATTATTAACCATAATTAATTTCAGGTAAAAAGGAAAATAACACCTATCTATCTTGCAATATGTAGCTTTCCATTGCAAGAAGCATGTTATTTGCCTCTGTTCTTTAGTTTTCATAGTGAAGAGTATCCTAGATATTTGTTTATCCAATTTAGATATATGTTACTATGAAAATCTAAATATGTGTTTCTCTAGCTTCTTTTGTCATCCTTGGTTAGCCATTCATAACTACTGATATGAAACAGTAACCTAACTTAGCTTGAAAGAGCTACAGGAATGTGCTTTGTGAAGAACAGTAATTGAAAACAAAATAATTGAGGGTAAGATGAACAGAATTCAAATAACAAAACTTAAAAAAGAGTAACCTAATTATAGTTCAGTGAGGATACCTCTACTGACAGGTAAGCATACACTTATTTTAAAATTTTTAACAATTTTTTATAATTTGGAAACCTTATCCAAGGGTGAGATCAGGATATAGTGTTTAAAGCAGCAAAAAAAAAGGTTTTATGTGCAGTTTCTTTTTAATAATGAATCATTGGATTTTTTTAGAGTTCTGTGTAAGAAACACTGCTGTTTCAAAGGCTAAGACTATGAGCACTTCCCCACAGGTTTTTGTATTTCAAGATATGATTGTATAACATTTTACAAACAGACTTCTGCTGGGCTCAAAAGTTTGCTGATCCAAAAGATGTATATCCATATTAACTGTGCTGTGCCTCATTTTATAACTTCTTTGAGCTTTTCAGACTTTCAGTTTGAAAACACTGATATACCAATACAGTCACCAGACTTTGGATTAAGAGGGATCTGGATATGTCAAAATTAAAAAATTGTCACAATGTATAAAACATGATGTAGACATTGAGATAGTTTTGTGTTTGAGTACTGGCATTAACTCAAATTTATCTCCATCAAAAATCAAGCGGAAACAGAAAAACACTGTACATAAAATGAACTTCATTTATTAGAAACTTATATGTGGGAAATTTCAATTTCAAGTCCTCACAAATATGTTCAGGATAAGCTACTTTAACCTAGAAAAAATAACTTAAGAATACAAGAGTCCTGCATCTGGTGAGAGAATAAACAGAAGGGTTTTGGAGTGACGTCAAAGCTCAGATAAGATGGTAGGGATTCTAAACATACATGATAGAAACCTTTAATTACCATGTTTTCTTTTAGTTCTCAACTACCAAAATCCATGGATCAAGATGGGCTTTTTCACAGAATCACAGAATGGTAGGGGCTGGAATGGACCTCTGGGGATCATCTAGTCCAATCACCCTGACAAAGCAGAGTCACCTGGAGCAGGTTGTACAAGACCTCATCCAGGCGGATTTTCAATATCTCCAGACAAGGAGAATCCATAACCACTCTGGGCAGCTCTGTCACTCTCGAAGTTCTTCCTCGTCTTCAGACGGAACTACTTATGCTTCAGTTTGTGCCCGTTACCCTTTGTCCTGTCGCTGGGCACCACTGACAAGAGTTTGGCTTCATCCTCCTGACACCCTCCTGTAAGATATTTATGAGCATTTATAAAGTCCCCTCTCAGCCTTCTTTCTTCAGGCTAAACCAGCCCAGCTCCCTCAGCCTTTACTCGTAGGAGAGATGTTCCAGTCCCCTCATCATCCTCGTAGCCCTCCACTGGACTCTCTCCAGTAGCTCCTCATCTTTCTTGAAGTGGGGAGCACAGAATTGGACAGAGTACTTCAGATGGGGCCTCACTAGGGCAGAGTAGAGGGGAAGGAGAACCTCCCTCGACCTGATGGCCACACTCTTCTCAATGCATCCCAGGATGCCATTGGCAACAAGGGCACACTGTTGCCTCATGGTCAACCTGTCGTCCACCAGGACACCCAGGTCCCTCTTCTCTGAGCACCTCTCCAGCAGGTCTGCCCCAAGCCTGTACTGGTGCATGGGGTTGTTCCTCCCCAGGTGCAGGACCCTGCATTTGCCCTTGTTGAACCTCATCAGGTTCCTCTCTGCCCAGCTTTCCAGCCTGTCCAGGTCTCGATGAATGGCAGCAAAGCCTTCCGGTGTATCCACCACACTTCCCAGTTTGGTGTCATCAGCAAACTTGCTGAGGATACATTCTAACTCTTCATCCAGGTTGTTGATGAAGAAGTTGAACAAGACTGGGCCCAGTACTGACCCCTGGGGGACACCGCTAATTACAGGCCTCCAACTAGACTCAGCTTCACTGATGACGACCCTCTGAGTTCTGCCATTCAGCCAGTTCTCAATCCACCTCACTCTCTACTCATCCAGCCCACACTTCCTGAGCTTGCCTAGGAGGATATTATGGGAGACAGTGTTGAAAGCCTTGCTGAAGTCGAGGTAGACAACATCCACGGCTCTCCCCCCATCCAGCCAGCCAGTTATGCCAGCATAGAAGGCTATCAGATTGGTCAAGCATGATTTGCCCTTGGTGAATCCATGCTGACTACTCCTGATAACCTTCTTTTCCTCCACTTGCTTGATGATGACATCCAGAACGAGCTGTTCCATCACCTTTCCCGGGATAGAGGTGAGGCTGACTGGCCTGTAGTTCCCTGGGTCCTCCTTCTTGCCCTTTCTGCAGATTGGAGTGACATTGGCTTTTCTCCAGTCCTCATGCACTTCTCTTGTTCTCCAGGACCTGTCAGAGATGATGAACAGTGGCTCAGCAATGACATCCGCCAGCTCCTTCAGCACTCGTGGGTGCATTCCATCGGGGCCCATGGATTTGTGGGCTTCCGGATTGCTTAAGCAATCTCTCACACATTCCTCCTTGACCAAGGGACGATCATCCTTTCTGCAGGCTTGTCTCTTACTTCCAGGGCTCGGTATTTCTGAGGGCCGGCCTTAGCAATAAAGGCTGAAGTAAAGAAAGCATTCAGTAACTCTGCCTTCTCTGCATCCTCTGTCACCAGGACACCCACCTCATTCAGCAGTGGCCTCACATTTTTCCCAGTCTTCTTTTCGCTGCTGATGTAGTTGAAGAAGCCGTTCTTGTTGTCCTTGACATGCCTTGCCAGCTTCAATTCCAGGTGGACCTTAGCCTTCCTCATTGCTTCCCTGCATGCTCTGAAAATATTCCTGTATTTTTATACTTCTCTCCAATTTTGTTACCTCAATTACACTTGAGTTGAAGGCTCGGGACAAAAATGCTATTTTAGATGTTGTACTAAGTGCTTATATAACTGTTGTTTATTGTTGTTGGGAGTTAAGATCTCCATTTGCATTTCCTAATGCTCTTCGTTTCTAATTCAATTAATACAGCATTTCATTGCATGTAAATATGTAAAACACTTCAGACATTCAACTGGAACAAAACAAATATTTTACTGCTTTGAGCAACAAGGTGATGTGCAAGAACAGAAGGACTGTATAAGGCTGCTCAGATCATGAGAAGAATGAACTAATATTGTATGTATTACAAGGCATGAAGTCAGTAAGTGAATCATTGCCCATGAAGTAAAAAGGAAGAAGCAATCTAAATTCATCCACTACAAATGAGGACACTTGTAGAAAATCTGTTGATTTAAAGAAATCGATATTCATGAATACTTTAAATTGTTCCTGTGCTAAATTTCTTGTTCTGAATAAATAGGTACTATCTTGATTTTGTTGAATAAGAATCGACTCTGAATATTATTAATGTACTGTGCGAGGTACTACATACATGTAAAACTCATTGGTTTTTCTGGTACTTCATATGATAAATCAGTTGAATATATTGAACTTGATATTTAGAGGGGAGTCACAGAGCAATTGAATTCAAGAAAAAATGCCACTACGTTTTACAGCTGGCTAAACTAATTGTATCGTTAGAGAGTAAAGAGCAACTCATAAAAAGCATTATCAAGACAGGATTCAGCACAGAAATCAGAAGAGCTGAGAATAAAGAAAGCAATTCCTCACCATTTAAATGTTTTTGATTTCATGAGACTGGGTAAGTGGATAGTATCCTTAAATAAATTGCAGGAAAGTTTTTATATATAAACCCCTCCTTCCCTAAGCCTAGATTTTTCCATTTATTTGCTATTTCAATTTCATGCACATGAACTGAAGAGGAATTTGGCAAATACCACCAAGTGGAAAGCTGTAAGTTTGTGGAAATTAAGCTCTTAGTAGTAGTCACGGGCAGCAGTGTCTTGGTGAAGAGGGCAAAAGTGATGCTCTACCTTTCTAGCACAGAATGTTGGGGTCTCCTTCACTTGGTGGGAAGGTGGGAAAGGGGAGAGAGAGGGATGTTTCTTTGAGGAGAATGTCAATGGGCTTCTGCCAGGCACTTCCTGACCTTAAGTGAGTATGCACTACTACTTTCAAAAGAGAAGTTATCCTTTTGAAAACAGCAATGAGAGAAAAGAAACTTGAGAGATTAGAGGACCATAAAGCAGGTTGTGAGCCTTACTTTTTGCAGAACATGGGGAACCTATATTGAAATAATTTCTTCTGAAGTCATATTTCTCATATGTATATGTACATACCTTCACACAAAACACACAGTCAAAACATAGAATAATTTACTATAACTTATAATAATAACAAAACCAATTTCCTAGCTCTGTGTTAAGTTCAACAATGGACTAAAGTAACAAAAATAAATCTGAAGCTATATAAAAATGTTTGATGTGGGGATAAACAGTTCAGTAAATGTTAATTATATCCAAAACAATGTTCATTTATTTTTTCCCAAGATGGTGGCCAATATATAGAGACTTTACACTTCTAACTCCATTCTGATTGAAAATAAGAAAGCATAATATGTTCATCAAAGTTTTCCAAAAGGGACTTGCTGTTCAGAGATCTTTTAATCTGATATACAGCCATAATACTTTAAGAAGAAACAATTAACTTTTAAGACATTTTTACCTGTATTTCACTAAATTTCAGAATTCCATGTGTATTTGTTTAAACCTCTGTATGAAATTTTATCAAGACAAATTTTTAATGCTGTACTTCTGTGAATTTTTTTCTGCTGAACACATTTAATTTTATAGGTTGCCCTTCATGTATTTAGTAAAAACCTTACTTTTTAGCTGAGCTTTGCTGTCTTGTTTAACTGTGTTTCTCTTTTGTGTTAGATCATGGGACTTTTTCTTTTTTATTTTAAGCTCGGTGCATTTTTCGTCTCTGTTATTCTTAATTGTTTTTTAATTAAACAATATGTCTTACTTTAGGCATTCACTGAATCATTAGAATTAAAGTGATTTGCCAGAGGCCATGGTAGATTGCAGGTGAATATTTTCCCTTTTGTAAGGAACCAAGAAAGCTTGGGGGGAATTTAAACATCAGCATATACTGTCTGAAAGTATTGTGTATATATATTCTTACAATGGGAAAATGTCACCATAAAACTATTTTCTATTATGTCTATTGCTTTCTTTACAGACTATTTCATACTGAAGGAAGGGGTGAAAAGGGATTTTAAATTTTAGTAGAAGTAGCATTATGTAATAGTTGCAGTCCATTTAAAGGAATTGATAGGGCCTATCTATTGTCTAAATTAACTGAAGCAGAGAGTCTTGTATCTCCATACAAAGGGGTTAGTTCCTGATAGGGGCTGGGAGTCGCCTAGAACCAGTCAAGACCGACCCTGCTGTGTGGATGGGAGTCAGAAGAGAACTGAGTTTGTGCAGAAAGAAAGGTCAATCAGCGGACATCGTGATGAAGAGGATGGGCCTTCATCTTGGGACACACGATGACCACCATTAGGAGGCACTGCGCAAGCGCAGCTGGAAGGAGACTATAGAAATTATTTCTTGGAACTAATTATAATATGGAAATTATTTCTCAGAACTGATTTTGATATGCAATGAGGATAGATGCATATGTATAAGTGTATTGGTAAATCTAATGTATATGTAATATTTGATTGTATAAATTGAAGAGACACGTTGCTGCTCGGCACACACGACTTTGGTGGGACTACCCCCCGTGCTGCCCAGCACCGAATAAACATACCTACTTTACAATCTTACAGATTGTGGAGTCTGCTTTCCGCACGTCAATACTATGCTCAGCCACTACTCCTCACTTCCCATACGTCCTTTCCACAGTGCATGAAACACTTCTAAATCCTTGCATAATGTACTTTGCTATTTAGTTTTCAGCATTTTCTCTAGCAATAACCGTGTATGAATGGCATCAAAAATACTTGTAATGGCTTCATTAATGAAGCAGATATGTCTGTACAGAGAATTTAAACTGTGCTGTGTAATCCAAGACAGACTGTTTGAAGTTTGATTTTCTTCATGTCACTGTCTCATCAGTCACACTTCTTCCTCAAAATCTTGTTTTCTTGTCTGTTTGTTTTCTTACTTGCATGTTATACACTCTGAGGGAAATACTAAGGTATTGTCAAGCAACAGATTAAATCCAAAATATCTGTGTATGATTACAACTTCACAGTAGTCAGTAACCTTGTATATGCTTCTGTCTAAAGGCCACAAATTAGGACTGCATGCTGCAGTCCTTTAAATTCAGGAATAGCTACTGCTTCTGATAACATTGTTTTCTCTAGTTTAAGTCAGAGATATTCTTTCCTTTACAGCAAATGATGGAATTCTTAAGGGAGGTGCAAATCTCTCATTTACTAGTAGAGAAGAGGAGAGGGGGATCTAGAAAGGCTCTTCAACTTCCTCCTCTTCTCAGTTCATCACTGGGGCTTTGCTGCTACCCAGAACTTTTGAGACTGTGTGACAGTAAGGGCAATGACTCCTTTTCCTACCCAGAGAGTACTGCTTATCCATAGCCAGTTCATTTATAACACCATTTTTTGCCAGTAAAACTCAGTACATATGAACTAAAATCAAAGTAGGTAGCATCCTGTTTCTATGACATTTCATTTGAAATTCTAATAAAGTATTTAAAATTCATTTACTTTTTTAAATATAGTTTTATGATCAGAGCAGATATTTATTGTGTTTTATTAAAAATACAGTCACTAGCTAACATAGGTTGTTAATTCTCTTTTATTTTCAAGAATAAATTCAACTTGTGTTTATTTTGATGCTATAAAACCTTTAAAAAGAAAATATTTTAAGTTCTAATCTGAAGATTTTTGAATTGGATCAGCTGAACTAAAATAGCTCAACAAAATTGAATTAATTAAATTTTAATACCAGTCAGATAATTATCTAAAAGATAATGCTAGTGAAAGAATTATGCCACAAGAAATGAAATTAGGTCAGAGAGAAAAATGTGTGATGCCAGACACCTGAAAAACAAAATCAAGAAGCTAGAGCAACTAGTGCAGAATTGTAAAATAGATATAATGAGAAGAAGAAAAATAAAATAGAATATCAATCACAGAATACAAACTTTGAAGGACTGTAGTGCTTAGGAATGGTAGAAATATTAGTTGACATGCCATACAGGGGAGGTTTCAAGTGCAAGAGGAATAGTTGTATGTTAGGGATCCAAAACAACTAAGGTAATATAAGTTAAATACAACTTGCTTGGGTTCAAATATTACAGTAAGATGTTAAAAGATGACTTATGCAAGTAGGGCTGGAAATCTGTTGCCTTCCCAAATGAGCGGATTTAGAAATGGATAGCTGTTTACCTAGAGGAATAAAAGTAAATTTTAAGTTACATTCTAGATGACAAATATCTTTGGTAATGGCAGGCTTAATATTTTTTTCTGTATATCACAATTAACAAATGTCTTCATCAGATAGTCACAGAACTATTAAGAGGTGATGCAATTACAGTTTTTTTATTTTCATTTTGATAAATGGTAAGATCATAGCAAAAATGGAAATGATAACAAGTTTATTTAATTTAAATTAAATGAAACTTACCAAAATCCTGCTTTCAGAAAAGATTATGTGAATTTAAATGAAAGATTCAAGGAGCTAAATAGCAGCGAAGCTTAGATTTCTTTAAATCACAAATTCACAAATTATCTGGAATTTGTGTTCCCTACTGAAAATTATAAATGAGACAAAAAACCCTGACGCTTTCATAGATAGTTTCAGTAACAGTTGGAATAATAATTTGAATCTCAGAAATTGTCAATTAGAGGGTCTGTAAGCCATGGAAATAAATATAGGTCATAAAGGAAGTTATTTTAGAGTTTGAGATAGAGACCTGGGTGAAAGTTACTGGAAGACATACATAGGCAGACCAGACAAAGACATTAAACCGAAGAGGGTCCTTTGTTATGTAGATAAAAGAAGAGTAAGCAAAACAAAACAAAAACAGAAAGCAGAACAGAATAAAATTAGAAACAGTCTAAAGACAATCTCAAATCTAAGTCAGTTATATCTCTGCTTTTGAAGGAGGATGGTAACATAGGGTGTAAGAGCAGACGCAAGAAGACAAAAGGGAATAAATATCTATTGTCCCATCGAAATTAGAGGCAAAACTTTTCAATTTGGGGCATCTTCTTGCCATAAATCTGAAAAAATTGATACGTGACAATGAAGTTCTGCTGCTCCCCACCTCATATAAATGTATCTGTTTTATACATATATAAAAACATAGAGAAAGAAAATTAGTGGGAAAAACAAATCTCAGTCTAGCAGTCAGATTGTCAAGAATTAATCTTGGAAGGAAAGGTTCCCTTTTAAACAAAGGGTCAAACTGAAATGAAGGATGATAGAAAGCTGAGTAACAAAAAATCTTAGCTACACACTGCTACAAGAAGAATGAAGAAGGGAAAGAAAGGTAAATATTACTCTAGAACCTGTTGGAGACAGTGTATGTCTCTTTCTGAAAAGAGAGAAATAAAGATGCAATTTTCAAAGCATTAATGAAATCTCACATTGCAGTTCCCAGAAGAAGATGAATGGTTTGAACTAATGCAAATATAAACTTACTAACAAAAAAATTCAGTGGATCTAACCATACTTTGAAGTACATTATGTATGTCAAGACAATAACTTTTAACAGAAATGAAACTATTCTCACTGGCTGGGAGTTCTAATTTTCTAATGATAATTTAGCCACAATACTCTTGAACAACTTTTTTCTTTAAATTTTAAAAATCATATATGATTAAAAACCCCACAGAAGCACATCTGATGTTATATTTCTCACCTTAAAATTGGTAAATCTAAGTATAATGTTACTTTTGTGCTAAGGGCCAAAGACTGTAGCCTATATCGTATAATAAATGTTATAGCCTTATTATTTTGGATTGAAACCAGTGGGTTAATTCTCACATGATTATACAGGCAAAGTATGCATCTTTCTAAGATAGTACAGTTCAATTTTGTGAACATTTTATCTGTCAATTAATTCACTTATAATCTCTCACGTGCTTACACAAAAGTTTTTCCTAAATAACTAGAGGACTGCTTTACTACAGTATCACCACACACACACACAACCCTGAGCTTTGAAACAAAGAAGTTTCAACATTTTTGGTGCTTTTTGAGCTAAAATTTGTACTATTATCAAAAACAACAGCTTGAAGAGATGAACAATTGAACAAAAATATAATTACACTAATCTCACTTAAGCAAAAGTGTATTGACAGAGAAGTTTGTTATTTGTTAATACTAACACACATTAAAATTTGTTTTCTTCATTCTCTTCATCATCCCATTACTCAAACCTCAATAAAACTGCTTGGTAAAATTATCTTAACAAGTGTTATTCACAGAATCACAGAATCACAGAATAGTAGGGGTTGGAAGGGACCTCTGTGGGTCATCTAGTCCAACCCTCCTGCCGAAGCAGGGTCACCTACAGCAAGCTGCACAGGACCTTGTCCAGGCGGGTCTTGAATATCTCCAGAGAAGGAGACTCCACAACCTCCCTGGGCAGCCTGTTCCAGGGCTCCGTCACCCTCAGAGGGAAGAAGTTCCTCCTCATGTTCAGACGGAACTTCCTGTGCCTCAGTTTGTGCCCATTGCCCCTTGTCCTGTCACTGGGCACCACTGAAAAGAGCTTGGCCCCATCCTCCTGACACCCACCCTTCAGATATTTATAAACATTTATTAGGTCCCCTCGCAGCCTTCTCTTCTTCAGGCTGAACAAGCCCAGTTCCCTCAACCTCTCCTCGTAGGGGAGATGTTCCAGTCCCCTCATCATCCTCGTAGCCCTCCGCTGGACTCTCCCCAGCAGCTCTTCATCTTTCTTGAACTGGGGAGCCCAGAACTGGACAGAGTACTCCAGATGAGGCCTCACTAGGGCAGTGTAGAGGGGAAGGAGAACCTCCCTCGTCCTGCTGGCCACACTCTTCTTGATGCACCCCAGGATCCCATTGGCTTTCTTGGCAGCCAGGGCACACTGCTGCCTCATGGTCAACCTGTCGTCCACGAGGACACCCAGGTCCCTCTCCGCAGAGCTGCTCTCCAGCAGGTCCACCCCAAGCCTGTACTGGTGCATGAGGTTGTTCCTCCCCAGGTGCAGGACCCTGCATTTGGCTTTGTTGAACCTCATCAGGTTCCTCTCTGCCCAGCTTTCCAGCCTATCCAGGTCACGCTGAATGGTAGCACAGCCTACTGGTGTATCTACCACACCTCCCAGTTTGGTGTCATCAGCAAACTTGCTGAAGATACATTCTAACTCTTCATCCAGGTCATTGATGAAGAAGTTGAACAAGACTGGGCCCAGTACTGACCCCTGGGGGACACCGCTAATTACAGGCCTCCAACTAGACTCAGCTTCACTGATGACGACCCTCTGAGTTCTGCCATTCAGCCAGTTCTCAATCCACCTCACTCTCTACTCATCCAGCCCACACTTCCTGAGCTTGCCTAGGAGGATGTTATGGGAGACAGTGTTGAAAGCCTTGCTGAAGTCGAGGTAGACAACAACCACTGCTCTCCCCCCATCCAGCCAGCCAGTTATGCCAGCATAGAAGGCTATCAGATTGGTCAAGCATGATTTGCCCTTGGTGAATCCATGCTGATTACTCCTGATAACCTTCTTTTCTTCCACTTGCTTCATGATGGCCTCCAGGATAAGCTGCTCCATCACCTTTCCCAGAATGGAGGTGAGGCTGACCGGCCTGTAGTTCCCTGGGTCCTCCTTCTTGCCCTTTTTGAAGATTGGAGTGACATTGGCCTTTCTCCAGTACTCAGGCACCTCTCCTGTCCTCCAGGACCTCTCAAAGATGATGGAGAGTGGCTCAGCAATGACATCCGCCAGCTCCTCAGCACTCGTGGGTGCATTCTATCGGGGCCCATGGATTTGTGGACATCCAGATCACTTAAGCGATCCCTCACACAGTCCTCCTCGACCAAGGGAAAGTCGTCCTCTTTGTAGGCTTCTTCTCTTACCTCCGGGGCCTGGGATTCCTGAGGGCCAGTCTTAGCACTGAAGACTGAAGAAAAGAAGGCATTCATTAGCTCTGCCTTCTCCGCATCCTCCGTCACCAGGACACCCGCCTCATTCAGCAGCGGCCCCACGTTGTCCCTAGCCTTCCTTTTGCTGCTGATGTAGTTGAAGAAGCCCTTCTTGTTGTTTTTGACATCCCTTGCCAGCTTCAATTCCAGGTGAGCCTTGGCCTTCCTCGTCGCATCCCTGCATGCTCTCACCACGTTTCTGTACTCTTCCCAAGTTGCCTGCCCCTCTTTCCACATTCAATGGACCTTTCTCTTCTGCCTAATCTCCGCTAGAAGCTCCTTGTTTAACCATGCAGGTCTCCTGCCTCCTTTGTTAGATTTCTTTCTCAGGGGGATGCATTGCTCCTGTGCATGGAAGAAGTGTTGTTTAAAGAGCGACCAGCACTCATGGATCCCCCTGCCTTCAAGAGCCCTGGCCCATGGGATTCCTCCCAGTAGCTCCTTGAAGAGGGCAAAGTCAGCCCTCCTGAGGTCCAGGGTTTTGATCCTGCTTATCGCCCTGCTTCCTCCACACAGGATCCTGAACTCGACCATTTCATGGTCACTGCAGCCGAGTCTACCTCCGACCTTCACATCCTCCACCAGTCCCTCCTTGTTTGTTAATACAAGGTCCAGCAGCGCGCCTTTCCTTGTTGGTTCCTCCACCACTTGCATCAGAAAGTTATCATCGATGCTCTTATTTGTGAACGATTGTTTAATGGCTCACAAAGTAGGGTATCCAGTGTTGTATAACTATGACACATAACACACTGCAAAGTTTTTCTAAAAGTTTTATACAGTAATTCAAAATGTTCAAATCCCTTTACTTTCAGATTACCTACTCTGATACAATGATTGCAACAGATAATAGGAGAACTTCATGTTTAACATGGAGATTAGTATAAGCCCTGAAACCTATGGGCAAGTCAGTCCACAAGACATTCAATAGGATATATTTTTATTAAACACTTCTCAGTCTGGTAGTGACCAAATAGGAGGTTCAATGGGGCCCATAAAAATATCAGTGTAGAAAATGTACATTATAGTTTTTATTTGTTTTGCCATAATTTTCTGTTTAGCCTCGCTTCCATAAACCTCTATTTCTGATGTTAGTCTGTTTCTTCACAATGGAGAATGAGACATACCATTTACCTGAAGCAAAGGCAATTGAAAGAATAAGCATAAATTACTTTTCACAAAAAGTACTGATGTCATGAAAAGCTGAAGACTTAGTAGTCAGAAGACTATTAAGCAGGTATTCTTTATTACGGCACCACGATCCCACAGGGGATCTCTCCTGCAAACGTGTGTGCCAAACACCCTTTCATTTGAGGTTGAATACAATACCAATGTACATATTCATTATATTTCTGAGAAAGGCTTAGTATATTCATGACTTTTCTGAAAACTAATTAGCATATGTTAATGTCTTTCATGCATGTCTGTTAGCGTCCCTGAGTGGTCTCTGGGAGTCTGCAGATGAAGGCTTGTACTCATCATCACAATGTCCGCTGTTTGACCTTTATTTCTGCGCAAACTCAGTTCAAAGAACACATATACTGTGTCCTTCCCGTATGTTTTGCTCTGGTTTTGTTGCCCTCTTGTTGCCTCTTTATCTCTGTAGCTTGGTGCATCTGCCCTCCCAAGGCCGAACTGTCTAAATAACATTTAGGAGTCTCTCTATCTTAGATCAAAAACAGCAAATCAAGTTTGTCTAAGTAGAGTTATTTAGGACCCTTTTTATCTTAGAGCTTTCCTGTCTTCTCGAAAGAGCAAGGATCTACTTTAGTTTAATTACAATCACTCTAGTAAGTGGAAATGTTACATTTACGGGTCTCAATCCCTCCTTTTATTTTGAGGGTTTATAGCTAGAAAGCTAAGAATCCTCACTATTGTATTTTGTAGGTATTATTTTCAAATTTCTTCAGTCTTTTTTTTCCAAGGGTCCCTGAAAAGTATTTTCCAGTTTCTATTTGGTGTCTGACCTCGTTCCTTTTTCAATAACTGTATGTCTTAGCTGAATCCTGTCTTCACTGATATATGCACAGCAACTGGTATTAATGATCATACATAGTCCTCTTTCTTTGACAGTCAATAAATTTAATGACATTTGATTCTGTAGCACAACTTTACTAAGGGATGATACTTCTGTCTGTAAATTTTCCATAGTATTTATTGTTAGATTGTGTCCAGTTCTGGTCTCCCTAGTTCAAGAAAGATGAAGAGCTACTGGAGAGAGTCCAGCGGAGGGCTACGAGGATGGTGAGGGGACTGGAGCATCTCCCCTACGAGGAGAGGTTGAGGGAACTGGGCTTGTTCAGCCTGAAGAAGAGAAGGCTGCGAGGGGACCTAATAAATGTTTATAAATATCTGAAGGGTGGGTGTCAGGAGGATGGGGCCAAGCTCTTTTCAGTGGTGCCCAGTGACAGGACAAGGGGCAATGGGCACAAACTGAGGCACAGGAAGTTCCGTCTGAACATGAGGAGGAACTTCTTCCCTCTGAGGGTGACGGAGCCCTGGAACAGGCTGCCCAGGGAGGTTGTGGAGTCTCCTTCTCTGGAGATATTCAAGACCCGCCTGGACGAGGTCCTGTGCAGCCTGCTGTAGGTGACCCTGCTTCGGCAGGAGGGTTGGACTAGATGACCCACAGAGGTCCCTTCCAACCCCTACTGTTCTGTGATTCTGTGATTCTGTGATCTTCTCTAAAACCGTGGAAATATTTATTATAGCTTTCTCTAGCTTGCTTACTCTTAGCCATGGTAAGAATCATCTGACAAAGCTACGAATTTTTATTCCCTACTTACAAGTATTCACAGTGTCAGTATTACTCTTATAATGCATGCTAACTGAAAATATGAAACCCCTGTATTACACTGGGTTCAAAGGAAGCTAATATGGATGATTTGCTGTCTAGCGTACTTGCAAGCTACAGGTGCCAGAGCCTCTGTTTTGGTTATATTCTGGTTGAATGGCCTGTAACAGACTCCCACCACAGAGCCCTTACTTCTCTGACCTTGAACCATAGGATTTCAACCAGTCTACCACTCACTCTACAAAGGAGATCCAAACATCTGTGCTGCTTCTGATGCAAAAGGAAATTCCACCTTCTCCTCTTGCAAGCCTTTTTGTTTTATGTTTTATGATCTCATTCATGCTTTATGAGTTTTAGTTGCATGACACCCCAAGGACTTACCACATGTTCCCTGAGTTATCTGCAAGAGGTTATCACCATCCCCTGACATACCTAGTGTCCCGATCCAACATCGGGGAGGTTTCGATGCGACCCCAGGAGACGAGATTAAGACGCAAACGGAGTCAGATGCCATGCAACCTTGTAAACTTTATTTCAGTGAACCAGGAATTGGAGGTTGGGCGGGGACAGCAGCAGGGAGAGGAGAAGACGAGACAGAAAAAAAAAGGAGTAAAGTCGGAAAAACCCCAGCGGGCGGGGAAAAGAAGTGCGGGGGGATGGGATCAGTTACCACCACGACAGATTCGATGATGTCCAGCGATGTCCCATCGGTTCGGTCTCTGTACAGGCATGGAGGCCCCGGCGAGGGCGGAACCCAGCAGCAAGGCGACGAGGAGGGGAGCAAGAGAGAGAGAGCTGCGAGGAGCATGTGCTGCCTTTTTATAGGGGCATTTGCGCATGCGCAGAGCATGTCCGCGTACGTGCAGTTCGTGCCATGCATGCTGCCCGCTTAGACAAGTCTGCTTTTGCCCGTCCACGGGCTACTCTGTGTGCAAGTGCTTTCCTGCAGGTCGTTGTGGCATTTTTTTCAGAGGTCAGGAAGAGATGACAATGTCAATGTCGAGACAAAACCAGTTCTTAGCGGTCTTCTACACCTAGTTTAAAACTTTCCTAACAAGTTGGCAAACTGCTGGGAAAGGTGCTCTTGCCCTTCTTTGCTATCCGAGCCCCGCGTCTTGTTAGCAGTTCTGTTTCCTCAAAGACAGGAGCATGGTAAAAATAGCTGAAGCCCTCCCTGCAGCACCAGACATAGCCAGTTAATAACTTTTAGGATGCATCCTCTTCCAACCAAGCCTTGCCTGTTCATCTGTAGGATCATGACCTCCTGCGCTCTCCTACTAACCACTTTTGCCGCCAGGACTGTGTAGTAACTTCTGACTTTTTCCAGGTCTCCCCTGACAGTGACACTGTTCTTGTGGATGAACGGCAAGGGTTGGCTCTGAAGGCTGAAAGAGTTTCAGCAGCAACAGCCTTAATTTGCCCCTTTGCAACAACAAATCCTCCATGAGACTCTGCCTAGAGGCACCATTGGTGCCTCCATCCCTTATAGAAGGGATCTCCAATCATTGTAACCCACTACTTCCTTTCAGTGGTAATGGTCACTCCATGCCAGTCTGGCTGGAGGCCTGCCTTAATTGGGCTTGTTCCCATTCCTTGGCAAGAATGCCGTTGCACTGATGCTGAGGGTGATGGAGAAGTGTTTTTCTTTTTCCAACAAGCTTCCAGTTTTCCTCCTCCTTGAAGTCTCAGTCTTCCATTAATCAAAGCCTTTAGCTGTTCCTCCTTCCTTGCATCATGTGACTCAAAGCTTTTGCCTCTGCAAAGTGTCTGTGAAAACACTGTCAGTCTCCTGTTCTGTGTAGTCTGCTCACTTCTTTCTCCTGTACCTCCCACTGTCACAGCATCACAGAATCACAGAATCACAGAATCACACAGAATCACAGAATCACACAGAATCACAGAATGGTAGGGGTTGGAAGGGACCTCTGTGGGTCATCTAGTCCAACCCTCCTGCTGAAGCAGGGTCACCTACAGTAAGCTGCAGAGGACTTTATCCAGGCGGGTCTTGAATATCTCCAGAGAAGGAGACTCCACAACCTCCCTGGGCAGCCTGTTCCAGTGCTCCATCACCCTCAGAGTGAAGAAATTCTTCCTCATGTTCAGACGGAACTTCCTGTGCTTCAGTTTGTCACCCCAGACCAAGAGGGCACCAGGCACCCCTGTACCCCTAGGCCTGGGTGCCAGCACCCACCCTCTGCAGCTGCTTCTGAGTCAAGGACTCCAATTTTCAACAGGTACTTTCTCCAGAGAAAAGCTGGAGAAATAGTCACAGCTCATCACCACCTCAGTCACAGAGTCCCTAACCATCTGGAGCAGAACTTCTAGGCCCCCTTTACATTCCCTGCCCTGGTGACAGCTGATGTCTGTCACTCTTGCATATCAGCTAAACAGGTGCTCCTCAAAGCGGGTGAGCTGGAGCCTGATATTCTCCACTCAGCTGTCTGTTATAGACTTCTGCTACCATCCCTTTTTAATCAAGATATTTTTTCAGGAAACAGCTAGCAGAAATTATTGGATGCAGAATTCTCTAGGAATATCCAGAAGCAACTACAAATAGAATCTGGATTTAAGAAAAACACAGACCAGACAAAACAAAAAGAAAAGAAAACAGAAAAAAAAATGTAAGAAAACCCTACAAGAGACAATTAGGAAAAAAGATTCTACAATCCTGTATTTTGCCCATCTTCTTCAGGTCATCTGTGAAATATTTCAAGTAGATTGTGTGTGTCTGTCTGTACAACAGCAAGTTTGGTTTTTGACTTCTGGTGGAGATAGAAAGAGAGAGCCATGTGAATTGAAGGAGAAGTGGATTTCTGTTGTCCTTTGCCAGGAACACTGGCAGCGTGAGCAGACCATGAAACTTTGACTTCTTATCCTCCTGCTTTTTTCACTCTGTAATGTGCTATGGCAAATAGCTTCAAAATAAGAAGTTATTAGTGCTTACGCAAAAAGAGTTTCTCTTAACAGTGAAAAAAAGGAAAGCAAGATGGGGAAAAAAAATAGTCAGAATCCAGCTGCTAAAACCTTTAGCACTAATATGTCATCAAAGGGTCAGAAGAGTGAAAAGCAAAGAGAGATCAAACAGCTGGCCATATATATCATAGTAGCAAGAGTCACCAGAGAAAGCAGGTTAATAGTCCCTTGCAATACTCTCATTAGTGCAGTTAGTTTCTTTAGACTCCTGACATTTGATCTACACTACACACAGTCTTGGGTGATCAAATATTTAAACTGCCATTCATAGTTCTTTATGCATTAAAAAAAAAAAAAAAAAAAAGCAACACATTCTGACTTGGGAAACTCCCAATCTCCCAAATTAGGAAAAATGCTCCAGTAATTTTAAATTACTTTATACTGCCTGAGACCAGAATTATACTCACTCACAAGCTCAAATACCTATAAAAATTTCTGAAATACCCTGATAATTCTGCGCAGCTCCAAATCACACATATCTTGAGCTCCATTTTTTGTAAATTAAGTACATTTTCAATGTTGAAGAATATATCCTAATTTTTTGAAGCACAGAACTCAGATGTAGAGGAGAAAGTCAGACATGTGAGATTTGTATGGACTGTAGGTTAATCAGAAGTGAAAGATGTAAACCAGTGAAGTTTGTATTCATATCAGGTAGGAAGATGGTTCTCAGTATGGCTCCCTACAAATAATTAATAGTTTTGAAATACCATAAATCACAACATGAAAAGTAAATGCTTACAACATCATAAGACTTCTGAAATACTCTTCAAGTTTCCACTTACTACATTTTTAATAGCTAGTAAACTAATAAAAATCTATTGTTATATCCCCAAAGAGTTAAAATTAATGAAGGTCAAATAAAAGTCTTGTCACTGTACTTAACTCATAAACAAAACTTTTAATTTCAAGATTCCTTTGGTAAATATTTCATCTATACTTTGCATAAGAAATATTTTCTTACCACTTACCATAGATCAGTCTGTGCAGAGGATGCTATTTTATTCTAATTTTATACATTTATATAATTCCAATTAAGTTTGCATTATATTAATAATTGTGAAGATTTACTATACTTTCAGATAAATCTTTATCTTCTCAGTAATTTGTGCCGATTGTGTCAAACTTCAGAGAGAACTTGATGAAATCTTAACTCTTACATTGCACTATCAGATTTTCTTTATTCCAATACTAGCTGTAAAATATTTTCTGATAAACATATTTCATTGCCATGGACAAACCAGCTTTGAGTTGGGGAATTTTTACTTATATTAATCCCAGTCAGCATGAACTTCTGACTACTGATTTTAATATTAAGAAAAAGAACAGTTAACAAGCCACTTAGGCAAATACCTCTCCTTTCTTCGGGTCACACATAGCCATAGGATGTACCTGGCCTTCTGTGGCTCACCCTCAGGTGCATACCCTCAAGGGTATCTTTTTAGCATGAAAATACCATTTAATTTGCATGCTTACCATGCTTTTTTTGCAGTGCAGTCCCAGAAATTAATAAGCTTTGTTGAATAAACTTTGGGTAAAAGACGACTGAATAGATTTGCATTATATGAAGCCACAAGTTCTACATATACTACATATATTCTAGTTCTACATATAATCTACATGAATAGGCTTTTGCAAATAGACTTTGGGTTCATCTGTATTTAGTTACTTCATTAAAAACAAGCATTGTAACAAAAAAGGTCTCTTTCATACCCCCTCCACAAGTTTTCTGCCATTATCATGGAAAAAAGTATTTTTTTTACAGTTCTAGTCATGTTTTGCAAACTGCTGTGAGAGATAAAGCAATTAATACTGTTCTTTACCTCCTCCTTAATTACTCAATAGGCAGAAAGTGAAGAGTAAAGAAGGAGAATAAGAAGGATGATTGCTGTTTGAAGCACTTGTATAACCGAATAGCAGAAGAACAAGGTTTATGGAGTCACTCTTACGTGTGGTCATTTAACATTCCTCACAATCTGACCTTTTACATTATTTTCAATAGAGGTGACTGGAGTTCTATTCCTTGTTATTGTCATTGATATGCACTGAATTGAAAAATATAAAAAAATGCTAAAAAAGGTGTCAATTTTAACATGTGTGTAAGAATCAGATTTCTGTTATTTCTCATAGTTATTAGTATTTTAAAAGTTAGCACTTTATATGCATCAGCTGAAAAAGTCAGACCTCATCTCAATTCATGCTTATGTGTGGGAGAAACAAAAGTATAGGCACGTAGCAAAGTTTTTATCACATTTGTGGATGTTAAGTGGCAATTTGTAATACCTAATGCCAGAATGAGGTCAATTAAATTCTAGTACAAGGACATTTTTTAAGGATGCAATGAAAAACTTACATAGTTAATCATGCACTATTTTTCCTGCTTTTAAAGATAATTCAGTTTTTGTTTGAGTAGGATGAAAAGTCCAAATCTGAGAGTAAGAGAACAGGGTTTATAGCTGAAATCATAGATATGGTAAAATAAACCATGATTCACACGCCTTTCTGCAGGGTTTATTGGTCTGGGCCAAAAACAGGCCAGGCCAGTTCTAAAATTCCTAGCACTGTTATAAGAATTCAGGATATCTGTCCAACAGAAAGTATAGGTTAACCCTACATATATCTGCTTATCCTGTAGACTTTACCAAATAAAGTCGGATAAAATTGTGTGGTGAATGTGCTGTTTAGCCACAGTGGGGAATTCAGGAGTACTTGCCGGTCACTGGTCAGATACAAATTTGTCTACTAAAAAAATGGTTTCAGGCATGGCTACTTTCACACAGATTTGCATCAGTGTCCATGAAACAAGCAAGTAAAACCTCAGTATCCACAGAGATAAAGGCTAGCAGCCAAATTAGGGAAATCACCAGAAGTTTTACTTTTCTGTTGTTGTGTACCTTTAATTTAAAAGAAGTCATACTAGTAAATCTGCAATTTTATCAGTATACCTGATGTAGTGATTTTTAACATATTCCTCACTGTTCCCTGTCAAATATTTATCCTCTTCGCAGCATCTTTCTCTTCTTAAATATTTATGTTTTTCAGTTTGATTCAGTAGTAGCAGTTCTCACATTCTAACTGACCCTTTACACGTGAATGGATTAGTCTGTTTTCTATGCTAAGGCACTGTAAAAGATGCCATTACTGTCACCTGGTGACATTTTTTCTCCACAACTTCTTAGTAGAGACTTTTTTTTCTAAATTAGGACATAAAACAAGCAAAGCATTTAAGAGGTTCAGGAAACGGACTTGCTTGCTCAAGGTTGTCACACTGGAAAAAAAAATCCTCTTTCAAATTACTGAAAGACTAAAGAAAAAAGGTCTTTGCTTGGTTTATTAAGGAGAAGGTTAAGAGAAGAATTGTTGTGATCTAAAAATACACATCATTTAATACCAAAAGGTCTTGCAGACAAATATTTAATAAGATCTAGTGGCAGGAAATTGAAAGTATACAGAGGAAGGTAAGGAGATGGAGTTACCTAGAGATATGGACTGTGCTGCTTCAGCTGAAGTCTTTAAATCAAATGTGGAGATATAGCTCAAAGGCATGCTGTGGCTCACAAAGTAGCTACAGTCCTGACACAAGCACTACTGGATGAATTTCTATGGTTTATTTTATTTAGGAGATAAGAAAGATTATCACAATAGTCTGTTCTGACCTTGAAGGATCAATCTTGCTATCAAAAGGTGATCACAGTAAAACATCCTTGACTTTAAGAGATAAGAAAAAAAATGGCGTACAGATGCCATTGTGCAACAAAGGAACTTCAGTGGGAAAAAAAAACCAACAAAGCACAACCCAAAGAATTGTACATTTTTACTTTGTGTATGTCTTGGATAACTGTGTCATATCTAATGGGTCTCTCTCTTCTGTACTCTGATGATACTTGTCTGTCTTGCTGTTCTTAATACAATGTTGTTTTGTTTTGTTCTTTAACAATGTTCTTTTGCATTTTCATTTATTGTTGGCTCCAGGAATGTTCAGCAGAATGTGTGTCTAGAAGTAGTCTTTTCATTTGAATTGTCATTGCTGAAGACATAAATCAGGAAAAAAATTATCAGCATGAGAGTTATCTAGTACATGTCCTGGTTTATACATGCTTCCTTTAAGTCTGGCAGTACTGGTCACAGATCAGAAATGAGGTAAATCTAGGCTGACCTTGGGTCACTTGACGCTTTGTGACTTCTCCTGTACCATGGAACCTGAACATCCACGACTTCTCTTCTTACCTTTGGTCTTACAATTTATGAAAATGGAGGGAGTTCTAGGTTTTATCTATCTGTATGTGTGTATCTATATGAAAGAATATGAGAATATTCTTTAGGTGTATATATACAACAGAATATGAGATAATATGTTTGTGACGAAGATGAAAGTCTGTAAGAAACATAGGGATAGAGCTCAAGAGGCAAAGAGAATGGGCTCAAAGAAAAATGAATGAAAGAAAAATTTTAGTAAAAAAGCTAAAGTAACTGAGGGAGCAAAATAACATTGATCCTCTATGTTTGCTTCATTATAGAACATGTGGTTTTGACCCAGGCAGTCATGTAATATTTAACTGACCTCTCTGTTTCTCGTATTTATTTACAGTGACTAATAATACTATGTTTTTCATATTTTTGGCCCACTTCGAGAAGCCAAAGGGACTTTCATAAGGCCTGTTAATTTCAGGTACTGCCTCATTAAAAGAAACAAAAAACAAAACAACTTACGAGACACATTTGTAAGACTGTTAAGAAAAAACTAATGCACACCTCTAAATAATTCTGATGCTTCTAGGAAGTGTTAGCCTTAGACTGGAACTAGTTTTCCTCTCTGATGCAATGAACACCGCTTGGGACTGAGATATGCCAGTGCAGGTGAAGACACTGTTGTATCCTGTAGTTTTACCTCCCCAGAGCAAGGGCGCCATCGCCACTTATGCCATAGTCACTAAAGATACCCACTTAAAAATGAGGTTGAAGAATGCATTGCAGTATCTACTCTAAGCATTTGTCTCAGGAAGGGGGCTGTTTCTTAACATATGTTGAAAAATTAGTCCATAGAAAAAGAGATTTAAAACTTAAAACTATGCACAGATCTATAGCTCTATTTTTTCACTGTCTTTCAAATAAGGCACTGCTTTGCCATTAATAGGGGTGCTTGATATTAGAGATCTTTAACCCTTCAACCCCTTTCATCAATGCCTTCCGAGCATTTCTTTCTCATTTTATAGCTCTTTTCAGTGTTACAGAATGGCTCTGGTTTAGAATTATTTTCTCCTAGATGCAAAAATTTGAATTAACTCGCACTTTTCTGGCTTTTATGTCAGTATGACTTTTCCATATTTCTGACTTGACCAGGTCATTTACATTCAATGTCTGTCTTCAACAGAGGTAGCTGAATGATCTGTTTCAGTATTAGTACTGAGCTTAGTTTGTGTAGCTTTCTTTGTCACTAAGGAAAGTGATAGTAAACAAGAAAAATCTCTGACTCTTTCAAAAGCCACAGTCTAGACACTTTCTTTGGACAAATAAAAAAAAAAGAAAAAAAGACCCTCTCTCCAACTTTGCTATTAAACTGTTACTGTTGGTCCTTTATAAAGTTATCAAACAGTGGTTTTCAGAAAATTACGACTTCAGAAGTTTTTCTTAGAACCTTCATTCATGACTTTGGTCACCAATATGTCTTTATTCTTTTTTTCTTTTTTTTTGTAGTGCTTCTCCTTATTTTGTTAATTTATATGACAACAAGGTTTTACACGAAAGTAAATCTCATTTTGAATTAATATGACTAGCAAATTGTCAAACTACATCTAGTAAAGCAGATAACAATACACTGGAAACAATAATTATTTCAGAAATATAACAAACAGAAATAATATTTCTCCTCTCAAAGTAACTCTAATAAAATTTTAAAAGTGATATACTGACTTCTGTTTTGGTTACCACAGTGGCACTTATTACAGACAGTGGGGGGAAGTACTAAAACGTCTTTAAAGTCATAAATAGAGGGTTTATTCCAATATACTACTGAAAGGCAGTGAATACTTGGCAAAGTTTTGCAAGAATCTGGCAGTCATAACAGACAGTCAGACATAAGAGCTGAAAATGCTAGCACACATTCCACGCTGTCACTGAAATTAAGGTAATAAGTATCATAGAATCATAAAAGGGTTTGCGTTGGAGGGGACCTTAAAAATCATCTAGACCACCCCCCCCTGCTGTGGATATGGACATCTTTCACTAGATCAGGTTGCTCAAAGCACCATCCAGCCTGGCCTTGAACAATTCCATTGGTGGGGCATCCACAGCTTCCTAGGGCAACTGGTTCCAGTGCCTCACCATCCTCATTTTCAAAAAAAGCCTAACTTATGTCCAATATAAATCTACATGCTTTCAGTTTAAAACCATTAACTCTTGTCCTGTCACTCAAGACCCTGATAAAAAAGCTCTCTCCGCCTTTCTTAATAGTTTTTCTATACTGGAAGGTTGCTATAAGGTCTCCCCAGAGCCTTAGCTTCTCCAGGCTGAGCAACCCCAACTCTCGCAGCCTATCTTCGGAGAGGTGTTCCAGCCCTCTGATCATTTTTGTGGCCCTTCTCTGGACCCACTCCAATAGGTCCATGTCTTTCTTGTGCTGAGGACACCAGAGCTGGATTCAACGGTACAGGTGAGGTCTCACAAGAGCTGAGTAGAGGGGAAGCATCACTTGTCTTTCTGGGCTTTAAGCACATGTTGCTATTTCATGTCCAATTTTTCATCCATCACTATCCCCCAGTCCTCTTCTGCAGGACTGCTCTCAATCCATTCATCCCCCAGCCTGTATTGATATTGGGGATTGCGTCAACCCAGATGCGGGACATTACACTTGGCCTTGTTGAACTTCATGACGTTCACAGGGGCCCACTCCTCAAGCCTGTCAAGGTCCCTCTGAATGGTATCCCTTCACTCTAGCTAATCTACTATACCACTCATCTTGGTGTCATCTGCAAACTTGCAGTGGGTACACTCGATCCCACTGTATATGTCTTTAGTGAAGACATTAAATAGTATCTATGCATATAAATACCTGAAGGGAGGCTGCAAAGAAGACAGGAACAGGCTCATTTCAGTGATTCTCAGTGACAGGACAAGAGGCAACAGGCACAATCTGAAACACAGGAGGTTCCCTGAGAACATCAGGAAACAACATTTCACTGTGAGCATGACCGAGCACTGGCACGGGTTGCACTGAGATGTTACGGAATCTCCATTTGGAGATATTAAAAAGCATTATGGGCATTGCCTTGGCCAATCAGGTCTAGCTGAGTCTGCATGAGCAGGAGGATTGGACCAGACAACATCCAGAAGTCGCTTCCCAACTCAGCCATTCTGTGATTCTGTGGTTTTCGATATTACCGTATTAAAGTCTCACAAAAATCATGTCTAAAGATTAGTAATGAGTTTGTAATTTCAAAAATAAAGATGGTGTAGATAATGACAATTCAACTCACAAATGTGTCATATAGGGCAATCTTTAGTTATACCGTACACAGAATGGATTACAATTTCAGTGTTTTACTTTCCTTAGTTTTTAAAGTGGAGCCTAGTATTTCTTGGTACACATTACTCAGAATCAATTTATTCTTAAGTTTTTTAAAGATATTATTTTCATAATAGTGTCTTGTGATAACAAATCTGCAGTGGTATAATTTTAAAATTATGAACTAAGTCACTGAGAGATCAAAAGTATTAAAAGAATTTGAAATGCTCAGTTTAAACAAAGTTTTCTGGGAGTTTTCTCAGGGATGTAATAATACCTTTTCTTGACAGATTCTTAGATATATTACTAAAATAAACGCAGTCAAACACCATGGGTGCTACATGGAGTGTTCAGAGTGTATTCTACTAACTTCAGAAAAGGCATCTGTGCATGTGTTTGCATAAAAAGCATTTTTTTATGTGGGCTTTATTTTTCACCTGTTGTGAGAAATTATTGAAAGAAAAGTAACAATGAAAAAGAGCAAGGAACTGCAACTGAAATTTTCATCCCGAGTTCTTGAAATTTCATGAAACTCTAAGCACACAAAAAAGAAGTTTTGTAGTAAAAATTGTTGGGCATACTCTCTTTGCTTTTCATATTTTTTGAACTTGAATTAACAAACTCTGGTAAAAATAGTGTCTTATTGCTCTGAACTGGTTTAGATTTACTTCAGTATAAACCACACTAGAATGCAAATAGAGAGGAAAAATAAACAAATAGATAAAAAAAACCCTTACTTTTTGAAGATACAGACTAGAAAGCAAAAAAGATAAACTAAACCTGAGGATTTTTCTTTCAGACTCAAGCAAATATGTTGCTTTCTTCTTCTTCTGGCATTGTTGTGTCTGTAATGTAGGTATTCGTGACATATCCCTTTTGCCAGAGTATCTGGCAGACTGCATTTTAAAAGTGACAAAGAAAATATTTATTCTTACGGAGCATGCATGTTTCTTTTTACTGCAGGCAACTCTATGTACTATACACTGCCTCTATTTCCTTGTAAGTAAATCATGGTATTTACATCACACAAAGTTTAAAAATTGTCAATATCACACTTTTTTCAGTGAAGGCTCAACTGATTTCTGAAAAAATAAAAGAATGTGTGTGAAATTCTCTTTCCTTTTCAACTTCAAATTTTTTTTAAATTTTGTCATCAAATAGCTTATATAACTTGGTCCAAGGGAAGAAAAGAATTACTGCTGTAGTATTTCAACAGCTGCAGATAGATGTATTCCTTTCAAATAAATTTGATTGCTTACAATAAGCCTGGGAAAAATCCTGGAATATTCTTTTCTCCCTATTTCTTTAATGAGAGAAATATTTGAGAATGAGACTTCCATTTCTTTGATTCTCACCTTCATACTTAAATTTGTTTAAATATATTATTGCCTACATATGATTATGTGCAAACATACACACAATTGGATATTTTGAACTATGCTGTATTATATAATTTATAATTAGTATTTATAAATGACTAAGCACGTATATAATTATCCTATGTATATATACTTGTCTGTGTATTTGTTAGCTTTCTGTCATGCAGGTAATGGCAAAAAATCTGCTAAAACTCAGCCAGCAAAAGAGAGTTACAAAATCCAAACCCTTATTTGTAAAGATGAAGAAAAAAGAGTGATTGCAATGGAAGCACTACAAAGTAAGGTTAGTAATCTGTCTGTTTTATACACTATGGTGAGGCTTATTATGTAATTTGTGGCCAGGAGACCTTTACAAAGAACGTAGACAAGGAATGCAGATCAAAATGACTGTAAAATGCAATTTTAGCTCATGTCAAGACCGTGTCTTTTAAGTGAATCTCCCATTTATGTTCAGTTACTGTGCTTTTGTCCAGGTGGTGGAGCAGTCCCAGAGGTCATTAACTGTGTTCCTTTCAGTAAACTGGAAGCTGCAATTCAGGAGCACTTCAGCTACAAATGCGAGTTCAGAGCACTCACCAGATTGTACCTTGTCTAAAACAAAACAAGAATACCCTTAAATGTATATAGTATTAACATTAGGTCTTCACCATCAACTTCTGTACTCTATACAGTGACTTTTATTTGTTGAGTCTTCTTGACAGGCATTGCCAAACACATTATTTTCTTTAGATAACACAAATATTCACCCATTCATCATTTCCTCTTCTGTATATTTTTGCTAATAGTAAATTAGTGGGCAACATTTATATTTACATTTAATATATAAATATATTTTATTTAATATGTGTATATTTCTTAACATGTCATAATATTATGTTTGAGTGAGAGCACCAATGCCATACTGCAATGAATGAGGAGAAGTTACACTGAGCTGTGCAAGCCTATGAAAAGACCAGCTCACATGAACTGGAAATGCATGTATGTCTCTGCCTGTGCATTAAGCTGATGTGCTATGAATGTGATATACTTGTCTGATTCAGGAGTTATATGCGTGAATTAACATGATAATTAGCATGATCAGTGGTGAGCCAGACTGCTAAGCCCTATACAAAGCCATAAGGCGCAAGTCTATCAAAAGTTAAAGCATGTTATTAAGGGCATTGTCCAAATGCCTTTTAAACACTGACAGGCTTGGGGTATCACCACCTCTCTAGGAAGCCTGTTCCAGGGTTTGACCACCCTCTGAGTAATGAAATACTTTCTAATGTCAAGTCTGAACCTCCCCTGGTGCTGCTTTGAACCGTTCCCACAAAACCTGTCACTGGATCCCAGGGAGAAGAGATCAGCACCTCTCTCTCCACTTGCCCTCCTCAGGAAGCTGTTGAGAGTGATGAGGTCGCCTTTCAGCCGCCTTTACTCTGAACTAGAGAAATCCAGAGTCCTCTGCTGCTTCTCACAGGAGGTTTCTTCCAGGCTTTTCACCAGCTTTGTTGCCCTACTCTGGATGCATGTGAGTACCTTCACACGCTTCTTCAATTGTGGGGCCCAGAACTGCACACAGTACTCAAGGTGAGACCACGTCAATGTTAAATACAGCAGGATAATCAACGCTTTTTGGCTGGCTGGTTACACTGTGTTTGATGCACCCCAGGGTGCAGTTTGGCCTCTTGGCTGCCAGGGCACACTGCTGATTTGTACTGAGCCCACCCAACACCACCAGATCCTTTTCTGCAGGTCTACTCTCCAGCCACTTCTCTCCCAATTTATACTTGCACCTGCATTACTCTGTCCCATGTGCAGAATCTGGCATTTATTCCTGTTAAATTTCATCCCGTCAATCATTGTCCAATGCTCCAGTTTATCTAGATCTCTCTGCAAGGCCTCTTGTCCTTCAAAAGTGTTAGCAGCATTGTCCTGGGTTTGGTCAGGACAGGGTTAATTTTCACCGGACTCCAGAAAGGGGCACAGCCGGGGGGTGGGGGCTGACCCCACCTGGCGAAACAGAGCCCGGTATTCCATACCATGTGACGTCACGCTGGGTTCCGGTGGGGGGGGGCGGCACGGCGGGAACGCACTCGCAGCCTGGGGGGGTACAGCGCCGGTTCTGTTTCGGGAGAGCGGCTGTTTGGGTTGTTACGGTTCGTTGTTGTGTTTTTTCCTTATTTGTATCGTTGTTGTTCCTGTTTCCCTCTGTTTGCTGTTCTGTTAAACTGCCCTTATCCTGACCCACCAGTTTCTGCCTTTTTCTTTCCATTCTCCTCCGCACGCCGGTGGGGGGAGGGGCGGCCGCGTGGCGCTTTTGTTGCCGGCGGCAGCTGAAACCAAAACAAGCACCTCCCAAGTTAGTGTCATCAGCAAACTTGCTAACGGTACATTCAACTCCTGCATCTGGATCATTGGTAAAATAATGAACAGAACTGACCTTAAAATTGAGGACGATTTGATCATTATGATCAAATGATATGGTGATTACCTCTTTATATAAGAGTGGCCATACTGAGTTAGGCTGAAGTACTACCTGGCTTGTTTTTTGTGGTAACAAAAAGTAATTGTGTAGGAAAAGAATAGAAGAGTATAAAAATAGGGAAATTATATAATATTAGTAGAAGGAAGTTGTTAGGTCTCGTGTCAATTTTTATTTTTATATAATGGTACAATTCCTCACAGACTTTCTTTCAAATATTTTTGGTGTTTTTGTTTTTTGGTTTGGGTTTTAGTGGTGTTTTTTCTTCCCCTAAACTTTTATCAGTCTTGGTGCTGTCAAATGGACTTTCTTCATTTCTCATCACATTTAAAATCGAACATAATATTCAGCACAATCTTGTTTAATGCCAGGTATTATCTGCTGCATATTACTTTTAAGATTTTATTCCAGAGATCCTAGATTATTATTTCCCTTTTCTGTAAGTTCATTATATACCTAATCAGATTTACCTAGTGACTCATAGTAACCCTGAGATTATTGCTGCCTATATAGATAACCTTCAGCCTATATTTCTACATATGGATTTCTACATTTCTGTATTTCTACATTTTGATTGTGCTTAAGAACAGATGTATTCTTTTCAAGCATTATAAACTTATTAACCACTCTGCTATCTAAATCTGTAAAACAAAAAATGAGCAGAAGCAGGTCTAGCATGAGGACAGTACCCAGTGGTATTCACTATTCATGTTATACAGATACATTTTATTATTTCAAAGAGATAATCCATATCAGAATCTGATTATATCTCTTCTAGGAATTTAGAAATAGATTTTAAATATGATTTCCCAGAACCTAAGCAAAGAATGAACTTACACTGACTCATTTATAATTCCTTGCAAAACTCTTTCTTCCTTTTTAATAGAAACTACTGTTTCCCTTTCTCCAAACATACAAGATCTCCTGTATCCTCTATAACTATAAAAATTATAATCACTGATTATCAAAGATAACAGTAGATAGATTATACAGTATTTCCAAGTATTGTTTTTCATGAAATCATAGAATCATTAAGGTAGGAAAAGACCTCTAAGATCATCAAGTCCAACCATCCACCCAACACCGTCATGCCTACTAAACCATATCCCGAAGTGCCACATCTACACGTATATTAAACACCTCCAGGGATGGTGACTCAGTCACCTCCCTGGGCAGCCTATTCAAAGTCTGACCACGCTTTCAGTAAAGACATTTTTCCTAATATCCAGTCTAAACCTCCTCTGACGCAGCTTGAGGCCATTGCCTCTCATTCTATTGCTAGTTACCTGGGAAAGAGACCAACACCTGTCTCAATACAACCTCCTTTCAGGTAGTTGTAGAGAGTGACAAGGTCTCCCCTCAGCCTCCTCCAGACTAAATAAACTCAGTTCCCTCAGCCACTCCTCATAAGACTTATGCTCTAGACCTTAACCAGCCTCATCGCCCTTTTCTGGACATGCTCCAGCAACTCCATGTCTTTCTTATAGTGAGGGACCAAAAACTGAACACAGCACTCTAGGTGCAGCCTCACCAGTGCCAAGTACAAGGGCACGATCACCTCCCTGCTCCTGCTGGCCACACTATTCCTGATACAATCCAGGATGCCCTTGGCCTTCTTGGCCACCTGGGCACACTGCTGGTTCGTGTTCAGCCGGCTGTTGACCAACACCCAAAGGTCCTTTTCCATTGGGGAGCTTTCCACTCACTCTTTCCCAAGCTTGTAGGGTTGCACGGGTTGTTGTGACCAAAGTGCAGGACCCAGCGCTTAGTCTTCTTGAACCTCATACAGTTGGCCCCAGCCCATTGATCCAGTCTGTCCAGATCCCCCTGCAGAGCCTTCCTACCCTCGAGCAGATCGACACTCCCACCCAACTTGGTGTCCTCTGCAAACTTACTGAGGGAACATTCAATCCCCTCATCCAGGTCATGGATAAAGATGTGAAACATGACTGGCCCCAAAACTGAGCCCTGGGGAACACCACTCGTGACCGGCCACCAGCTGTATTTAACTCCATTCACCACCACTCTCTGGGCTCGATCATTCAGTCAGTTACTTAGCCAGTGAAGATTACACCCATCCAGACCATGGGCAGCTAGTTTCTCCAGGAGGATGCTGTGGGAAACAGTGTCAAAGGCCTTACTAAAGTCCAAGTAGAAAACATCCACAGCCTTTCCTTCTTCCACTAGGCGTGTCACCTGGTCATAGAAGGACACGAGGTTGGTCAAGCAGGACCTGCCTTTCATGAACCCGTGCTGGCTGGGCCTGATCCCCTGGTTGTCCTTCACATGCCCGGTGAGCTCACTCAGGATGAACTGCTCCATAATCTTCCCCAGCAGCGAGGTCGGGCTGACAGGCCTGTAGTTCCCAGGATCCTCCTTCCAGACCTTCATAGTCACCTGGGACCTTCCCTATTAGGCAGGACTGCTGATAGATGATGGAGAGTGGCTTGGCCAGCTCCTCTGCCACTTCCCTCAGCACTCTTGGGTGGATCCCATCCAGCCCCAGAGACTTGTGAGTGTCCAGGTGGCATAGCAGGTCTTTAGCTTGTTCCTCCTGGATTGTGGGAGGTTTTTTCAGATCTAAATGCCGGTTATACAATATATCCCATAAAACATTATCTTCATAACTTTGTTCTGAAATCCTACTTTCTTTTTTAAAATTAACCTTATGGCACACATGGTTCTAACTCTTCCTTTTGTGGAGGGCAGTGAAATCACTGAATACAGCAGCCACCTTCAAAACCTGTAATTTCTTCTTACCTGTTAAGTGGTCAAACTTCTTGCTTTTGATATTCTGTTTACTAAAAATTCTACTGTGTGAATCACAGTAAAGAAGTGTAAATCAGCTATAAATAACATGTTTAATGTTGCTACATTGTCCCAACCTTGAATATGGTTCAGACTGTCTTTTGTATAAACTGCTTTCCTTTAGAAGGCAGATTTTGTGTTTCTAAATGGTGGAGTCTGTCTTACAAAGCATTATTGTTCCTTAGTATTTTAAAGGTAATTTGAAATCACTAACTAGAAAATCCTGTATTAATAAATACTCTTGACATCCTCCACTTGACCTAAAATCCAGGAAAAACAGAGGGTTTAACTACTTTAACCACAGCACAGAATGAAGAAAGTAGATTGGAAAACTCAGCAGGCTTTTATCCTATTAGCTTCTCATAACATTTCTCTTCTAATTAAAGCCATAAGAGGTTCTGTTACCGTAATGAACAGAAGAGGGGGTAGAGGACTCCCTTCCTCCAATTAAAAGGAATTTGTTCAACACTACTTGTTTAATAACTACTGAAGGCACTGAGTAATTGCTTTGTAGTTTTATCCATGAAATGAATTTCTTGTTGAAGTGAAAAGCATGTAATCTGTGAGAAAAATGTATTGACAATCAAAATATTATTTTTCTTTCTGTTTTCACTTCAGGGAATGACTCATATACATACAAGCCTGTCCCTTTTCTTTTGTACAATGCTTAGACTTGTTTCTTGCCCCAAAGCAGGGGAATGGCTTAAATAAACCTGTTTGCTTTGGGTGTAAAAAATCAGATAATTTATGTAACAGAAAGGATATTCAAATGACTATGCAAGTACTTAGCTAATGTTTCTGTCTGAAGACATCAGACAAAATTAATTAGGAACCCAAATATATATTGAAGGTTCTTTTCTATGTAGAGGCTGAAATTAATAAATGGAATACAATACTTCCTAAAATTCATATCTTTATTCTCTACTTCTGATTCCTGACATAGTGACATGAAGATAACGGAAGGCAAAATTATTCCCTCCTTTTTCTAAGAGAGGAATATATGCTTCGAGCATGTTTCACTGTCAGTTATTCTGATTTTGTATCATCTTAAGAAGAGATTTCTGTGACTTTGTTCCTGATTCAAAATAGTTTAATTAGGACCAATTTACTGTGAAATTAATTAAAGAAAACAAAGTAGAGTGTAATTACTGTAGGCAATTTCCATTCGTTAAAGCTGGTCTTGTAGTTCCACCACTTAAAGCAGTGCTTGCATTCTCTCTTCACTTAAAAGGTAGAGGTACTTGCTCAGTCCTACCTGACTAATTTCACTGTCCATATAAGGGTGTACAGAATCCTACAAAAGTATCATGATGCACATATGCAGGAAAGACAAATTGATGTCACACAGGCATTCTCAAATTTCCACTTCTGTGTGTTCCAAATTACAGATTTAATATTTATGTTTTACAGACTCTTCTTACAAAAATGCGCAAAATACATCACTATTTCTTATCCTAACATTAATACTAACTGGCAGAGCCAAAAACTAAGATCTGTTGAAAAGACCTCTGTCACTCGAGTACACTACAACGCAGTCCACGATGCAGATCACCAATGAGATTTATAAACATGTGGTGATGCAGGAAACAAGTAAGTGTCATGGCTGCATTCACTTCCAGGATGTAGAGGATTAGAAAAACAATTGATGCTTGTGATGGACATGGTACATTATCAGTATCTTCAACCATAGATGGTTTCTCTAAAATGAAACTGAGTGCTTCATGTCTGACTTCAATGCAATGCGATACATAGTGTTGATTTTTCGGTTTTGCTTTTGTTTTTTTTTAATATGCAGACAATACTCATGAGCCTTTTCTACTGCTTTTGCATATTATAAACTCATCTGTAATTATCATTCTGTAGAAGTCTTTGTTTTTTAGGTGTAACTTCCTTAAAAAACAAATCTCTTTCAGATTTGTTTTCCTATTCTGACTGACCATGTTCCAAGAAATCTAACATCTGTTCCTCTCTCCTTCCACATAAGGCTAAACTCTCTAAAGTCTTTTTAATTTCATGTAGTTGCTGTCTACTTCAGGTTGCCCAATCAAGCAGAGCCTATTGAAAAAGCTTTCTTACTCTGTCTACATGAGGTATTGTGCCTGCAGGTTCTTGTCCTGCTGGGGGACTTCAACCATCCTGATATCTGCTGGAAAAGTAACCCGATGAGCTGTAGGCAATCCAAGAAATTCCTGGAGTGTGTAAAGGATAACTTCTTAAGCCAGGTAATAGACAGCCCTACAAGAGGGGATGTGATACTGGACCTGTTGGTCACCAATGCAAGGGAGCTAATGGGTGATGTCAAGTTTGAAGGCAGCCTGGGCTGCAGTGATCATTCACTGGTGGAGTTCGCAGTCCTGAGGGATATGGGTCAGATGAAGAGTACAGTCAGGAGACTGAATCTTAAGAAAGCAAAATTCCAGCTGTTCAAGCTATTGGTCAATAGGACCCCATGAGAAATGCCCTCAGGGACGGAGGAGCAGAACAGAACTGGCAGATCTTTAAGGATGCTTTCCATAGAGCGCAAGAGCTCTCGATCCCCAGGTGTAAGAAGACAGCAAAGGAAGGCAAGAGAGAGGTATGGTTGAGTCAAGACCTGCTGGTCAAACTAAAGGGCAAGAAGGAAATGCACAAGTGGTGGAATCAGGTAAAGGTATTTTAGGAAGAATATAGGGATGTTGTCCAGTTGTATAGGGATGGCATCAGGAAAGCCAAGGTGCAGATAGAGCTAAACTTGGCAAGGGATGTAAAGACTAAGAAGAAGGGCTTCTATGGGTATATCAGCCAGAAATGAAAGGTCAAAGAAAGCATACCCCTCTGATGAACAGGACTGGCAAACTGGTAACAATGGACGAGGAGAAGGCTGAGGAACTCAACAACTTTTTTGCCTCAGTCTTCACTGGAAATTGACTGCAAGGCAGAGACTACGGGAGAGAAGTCCCTCCCATCATAAGAGAGCAGATTTGTGACTACTCGTGGAACCTGAACATACATAAGTCTATGGGACCTGATGAGATGCATCCCGGAGTCCTGAGGGAATTGGTTGATGCAGTTGCCAAGCCACTCTCCATGATATTTCAAAAGTCGTGGCAGTCCGGAGAAGTCCCTGGTAACTGGAAAAAGGGAAACATTGTGCCCATTTTTAAAAAGGGTACAAAAGAGAAACCATCACCCTGTCAACCTCTGCTCTGTGCCTGGGAAGAGGGTGGAACAGATCCTCCTAGAAGCTATGCTAAGGCACATGGAGGACAGGGAGGTGATATGAGACTGCCAGCATGGCTTCACCAAGGGCAAGTCCTGCCTGACCAACCTAGTGGCTTCCTATGATGGAGTGACTACATAGGTGGACAAGGGAAGAACTAAGGATGTTTTCTGTCTGGACTTCCGTAAGGTCTTTGACACTGTGCCCCCTAAACCTCCTGTCTAAATTGGAGAGATATGGATTTGATGGGTGGACTGTTTGGTGGATGAGGAATTATTTGGATTGTTGCATTCAGAAGGTAGTGGTCAACAGCTCAATATTTGGAAGGACGTCAGTGACAAGTGGTGTCCCTCAGGGAGCCGTACTGGGACCAGTACTGTTTATTATCTACATCAAGGCTATAAACAACAGGGTCAAGTGCACCATCAACAAGTTTGCAGATGTGCCTGAGTGATGGAATGCCATCCAGAGGCACCTGGGCAAGCTGGAGAAGTGGGCCCGTGTGAACTTCATGAAGTTCAAAAAGGCTAAGTGCAAGGCACTGCACCTGGGTCGAGGCAACCTGCAATATTGATACAGGTTGAGTGATGAAGTGATTGAGAGTAGCCCTGAAGAGAAGGGCTTAGAGGTAGTGGTGGATTAAAGTTGGACATGAGATGACCATGTGCACTTGCAGCCCAGAAAGCCACCTATATCCTGGGCTGCATCAAAAGAAGAGTGGCCAGCAGGTCAAGGGAGGTGATTCTGCCCCTCTATCCACTCTGGTGGGAACCCACCTGGAGTACTGTATGCAGCTCTCGAGTCCTCAGTACATGGACTTGTTGGAGCAGGTCCAGAGGAGGGCCACAAAAATGATGAGAGATGGAATACCTTTACTATGAGAAAACTGAGAGAGTTAGGAGTGTTTAGCCTGGAGAATAGACTACTCCAGGGACACCTTATTGCGCCCTTTCAATACCTCAAGGCGCGGCTTACAAGACAGACAGAGATAGACTTTTTAGTACAGCTTCTAGCAATAGGACAAGGGTGCCCCACTGCTGGAAACATTTAAGGTCAGTGTCCTGGGTTTGGCCAGGACAGGGTTAATTTTCACCAGAATCCAGGAAGGGGCACAGTTGGGGGGGCTGATGCCACCTGGCCAAACAGAGCAGGGTATTCCATACCATGTGCCGTCACGCTGGGTTCCGGTGACGGGGGAGCTGGGAGGCAGGAACTCACTCGTGGCTCCGGAGTTCGCAGCGCCGGTCGTGGAGGGCGGCTCTCTGGGTTGTGCTGTTTGTGCTGTACTTTTCCCCTCATCTGTATCATTATTGTTCCTGTTCCCTTAGTTTGCTGTTCTGTTAAACTGCCCTTATCCCGACCCACCAGTTTCTGCCTGTTTCTTTCCATTCTCCTCCACACCCCAGCGGGGGGAGGGGCGGCCGCGTGGTGCTTTTGTTGCCGGCTGCAGCCAAACCAGAACATTTAAATTGGCGCCCAAAGTGGGGCGGGGATAATGGCAGGGCTGAGCAGTGGGTGTTAAAACAATTTTCCTAGATTTTGTAAAATTTTGTTATACGCATTTATTGTGTTAGTTAAATAGTCGCCGGTAAAAATGTTTCTGTCTTTGATCAGATGGCTGTGGTTTTTGAATCCTTACTTGCACTATGTTTTCCCTGTGGTGCTGTTCATTACCTCGGGGAAAAGTATCAGGATGATGATTTTGCTGTACTGTATGATATCGACTAATGACATGATAACATCACTGTGCATGAAATTAGGCTTGTATTTGCATGCGGCACTGCAGTCATTTCCATACCTCGGATCCTATGTCTTAGAATTTGTAAATAATCAAACCCAGCCTGTGGGGAAAACCATACGGGATACCTTCCTCCACTCTTTCGCCCCCCCCTCTCTCCTTCAGGCTGGTCCTAAGGGCTTTTGAGAATTTCAAGTACCCGTGGGATGCTCAGGCCAGTGTGTTTCTATTTTTCTGCCTCCTGAATGGGTTGCCGGTTTTGTTTAGGGTTAAACAAATAGTTAAGAACATTGTGCAGAGACCTGCCCCAGGGCTGAATAGCTGTGAGTGGCTGGGTGTGTGGGACAGCATGGGCAAGTACCTAGGGCAGTGGACACCACCGATGTTTTTTAAACTCACACCTGAGCAAGTGCAGAATCTGGACAAACTAGTAAAGTATCTGCAAAAAGTGTGCTGCCACCCGGGGACCTCCAGAGAGACACAAATCACCGCAACGTGCTGGGGTCTGGCCCACGCGTACCGAGCTGCCCCGTTCAACACTGTTCAGTGCCCTAAAGGGGAAAGGGGGGGAAGCGAAGTGGCAGGCACTGCGACTGGCGCTGCCCCCCCAGCTGGTCCTGCAGTCTCTCCAGCCCAGCAGGCAGTCACAGTCCCCTGACTGGCAACACGGCTGCTGCTGCAGCCACTGGCATTGTCCCGGCTTCCCCAGTGGGCATGGCAGTTGCTGCAGCTCCAGCTCCAGCCCCAGCTCCAATAGCAGGCATCGCGGCTGAGCCCAGTAACCAACCTGTGCCGGTAGCAGTCGCCCCTGTAAAACTAAAGAAAGACACAAAGAGAGCAGATCGCTCTGGGAGGAATGACAGTGAGCCAGGGTTATAGCGGGAGATAGAGACAGAGATCATCACACGGTCCCTGTCCCTGGGAGAGCTGCGAGACATGCGGAAGGATTTCAGCCGCCACCCTGGGGAACACATTGTCACCTGGCTAATGCACTGCTGGGGTAATGGGGCCAACAGCTTGGAATTAGAGGGCAAGGAAGACAAGCACCTGGGATCCCTGGCCAGGGATGGGGGCATTGACAAGGCCATTGGGAAAAAGGAACAAGTCCTCAGCCTCTGGAGGAGACTTCTCTTGGGCGTGAGGGAGAAGTACCCCTTCAGTGATGATTTTGTATACTATCCTGGCAAGTTGACCAATATGGAAAGGGGCATTCAGTACTTGAGGGAATTAGTCGTGCGGGAGCAGGTTTACTACGAACCAGACGATGAGCGCTTACCCACAGATCCAGATGAAGTCCAGTGCACACCATCTATGTGGAGGAGGTTTGTGCGGAGCGCACCATTCTCATATGCCAACTCACTGGCAGTTGTAAAATGGAAATGTGAGGAGGCACCAACAGTGGATGAGGTGGCTGTCCGACTCCGGCAATATGAGGAAAGTCTCTCTTCCTCCCTTGTCTCAGCCATGGAGAAACAGGCCCGGGAGGTCCGGCAAATGAAAGAGAGTAGGTCCTACTCCCCACCTGTACGGGCCAGTGTCTCAGCTATTAGGGGCAGGCGTTTCTCTGCTCAGGAGAGGGAATACAGAGGCTATACACCCCGGGGCACCTTGTGGTTTTACCTGCGTGACCACAGAGAGTACATGAGGATGTGGGATGGAAAACCCACCTCAAGTCTAGAGGCACAAGTGCGTCAGCTGCTAGGTAAAACAATCACCAAAGGGGATTCTGTTAGGAAAAATGCTACTCCAGTTTCCAGCAGCCAGCTCTCCAGAAAAGGTAGACAGTTTGATCTTGATTCCGATCCTCTGGAGGGGACCTCCAAGTCATTTTTACATCAGGTGAGCAGCAATTCCTCTGACCCGGATGAGAGGGGCCCTGCCTCCAGCCAGGTGGAGGAAAGGGACAACCGTGTTTATTGGACGGTGTGGATTCGGTGGCCTGGCACGTCAGATCCACAAGGGTATAAAGCTCTAGTGGACACTGGTGCACAGTGTACTTTAATGCCATCAGATTTCCAAGGGTCAGAGTGCATTTTTATTTCTGGAGTGACAGGGGATCCCAAGAGCTGAGTGTACTGGAGGCTGAAGTGAGCCTCACTGGGCAGGAGTGGCAGAATCACAGAATCACAGAATGGTAGGGGTCAGAAGGGACCTCTGTGGGTCATCTAGTCCAACCCTCCTGCCGAAGCACCCCATTGTAACCGGCCCCGAGGCTCTGTGCATCCTTGGCATAAACTATCTTAGGAGAAGCTATTTCAAGGTCCCAAGGGTGTATTGGTGGGCTTTAGCATAGCTGCTTTGGAGACGGAAGAATTTAAACAGCTGTCCATTTTGCCTGGTCTCTTGGAGGATAATTCTGTTGTGGGGTTGCTGAGGGTTGAAGAACAACAGATGCCAATCGTGACAACACCCCAGCAGAGGGAGGGGCGGCCGCGTGTTGCTTTTGTTGCCGGCTGTAGCCGAACCAGTACAGTCAGTTTGGATGGGAGTCTGAGCAACATGATCTGGTTGAATAGCTGAATATGCCCCTGCTTATTGCAGAGGGGTTGGACTAAATGACCTTTAAGGTCCCTTCCGACTGAAACCATTCTAGGGTTCTATGATTTTTTATGTTTGTAGTGCATGCTTCTGCATTTCTTCTCAGTATTCTTCATTCCTGCATTTTACAAATCATTACAAAACAATCAAACTACTTGAAACCTAAAGCCAAATTTTTCAGGAATATATGACATAAACAAAACCTTCTAATGAGAGGTGTGAGGAAAATAAGTGTGTCTTATTAAACATGACTTGTTCAGGTCCAAAGATTATTTAATTAAAATTGTCGCTTGGCAGAAGGAGAATCTTTATTTCAACAAAAAAATGTATATGAGATCATAAAGCAGTATAGGAAAACTTAAAATTCTTTGAGTCCATATTATTTGTAACACCTTCATTCACTCCGTTCAGAATTCACAGAATCACAGAATCACAGTATTATAGGGGTTGGAAGGGACCTCTGTGGGTCATCTAGTCCAAACGCCCTGCCGAAGCAGGGTCACCTACAGCAGGCTGCACAGGACTTTGTCCAGGCGGGTCTTGAATATCTCCAGAGAAGGGGAATCCACAACCTCCCTGGGCAACCTGTTCCAGTGCTCCGTCACCCTCAGAGGGAAGAAGTTCTTCCTCATGTTCAGATGGAACTTTCTATGCTTCAGTTTGTGCCTGTTGACCCTTGTCCTGTCACTGCGCACCACTGAAAAGAATTTGGCCGCATCTTCCTGACACCCACCCTTCAGACATTTGTAAGCATTTATAAGGTCCCCTCTGAGCCTTCTCTTCTTCAGGCTGAACAAGCCCAGCTCCCTCAGCCTCTCCTCATAGGAGAGATGCTCCAGTCCTCATCATCTTTGTAGCCCTCTGCTGGACTCTCTCCAGTAGCTCCTCATCTTTCTTGAAGTGGGGAGCCCAGAACTGGACACAGTACTCCAGATGAGGCCTCACTAGGGCTGAGTAGAGGGGAAAGCAGAACCTCCCTCGACCTGCTGGCCACACTCCTCCTAATGCATCCCAGGATCCCATTAGCTTTCTTGGCAGCCAGGCCACACTGCTGGCTCATGGTTAACCTGTTGTCCACCAGGACACGCAGGTCCTTCTCCACAGAGCTGCTCTCCAGCAGGTCCGCCCCAAGCCTGTACTGGTGCACGGGGTTGTTACTCCCCAGGTACGGGACCCTGCACTTGCACTTAGAGAACTTCATCAGGTTCCTTTCTGCCCAAATGTCCAGCCTGTTCAGGTCTTGCTGAACGGCAGCACAGCTTGCTAGTGTATCCACCACTCCTCCCAGTTTTGTGCCATCTGCAAACTTGCTGAGGGTACTCTCTGTCCCTTCATCCAGGTCGTTGATGAAGAAGTTGAACAAGATTAGGCCCAGTACTGACCCCTGGGGGACACCACTAGTTACAGGCCACATTTTCTATCTCACTGTGACTGGAGTGGAGCACTATGTGAGACACATGATTCTTTTGCACATAGTTAATTGCCAGACTGGAAAAATATAAGCACATTTGTTAACAAGATTATTGGTAATACCACTACTTGTGCAGGTGTCCATTCTTCTCTATATATCAGATGTATTTTAACCACAAATCTTTATAATCTGTTATAATTTTATTACAAAAATTGTAAAAGTCTTGCAATAGGATAATTCTTACTGCTCTCTTATTAGAGTATTAGCCTAGTTAACGTGCTTGTAGTTTAATGTATCACATCATGGCACACCTAGTTTGGTATTACAGTTTATCTTAAAAGCTAATGTTGTGAACGACACTAATAGGAGTTTTGCACTGAAAAATTGGTTTGTTAAGAGATCACTGTCAAATCCTGTTCCCTGAAAAATACATTGTTCTGGTTTTGGCTGCAGCCGGCAACGAAAGCGCCACACAGCCACTCCTCCCCCCGCCGAGGTGCGGAGGAGAATGGAAAGAAACAGGCAGAAAACTGGTGGGTCTGGATAAGGGCAGTTTAACAGAACAGCAAGCAGAGGGAACAGGAACAACAACAATACAGATAAGGAGAAAACACAACACAAACCGCACAACCCAGAGAGCCGCTCTCCCAGACAGGACCAGCGCCCCCGCTCCCCAGCAGCGAGTGAGTTCCCGCCACGCCCCCCTCCACCAGAACCCAGCATAACGGCACATGGTATGGAATACCCGGCTCTGTTTGGCCAGGTTGGAGTTGGGTCAGCCCACCCGGATGTGCCCCTTCCTGGATTCTGGCTAAAATTAACCCTGTCCTGGCCGAACCCAGGCCATACATATACAGCCATTACACTTCTTTGGAGCTTAATTAAAATATAGGTCTTCTTTTTGTCCCCCTTTGTATTCCTTTCCTCATTTTTATCACGTTTTGGTACCTTCTTTCCACTATATGACAGTGATATATGACCAGCCTCTTGATGCGCTAATGCTCTGTACAACTTGAGGCACGTAACAAGTAATTTCTTCAGGCAGTGAACAATTCACCTACATTTTCCAGGCAGGAAACAGAAAGGAACCAGACAGGTCAACCTATTCTCCTGTTATTCTCTGCATATTTGGATAATAGCTAAACAGATGCCATAAGGAATCCAACTCCAGACACCTAACCAATGCCTTTCATATTTTATAATGATCATAGTTTCTTAATATTATCTTTCAGCTTTAAGCAATCTTAGAAGCTGGTGGGTTACTCTTTCTGAGATGATAAATACATTATTTATGTGATTCTATTTTCTACAGGTTGGAGTAACTGACTTGTAATTTTCTTACTGAATATTTTAACAGTGTGGCTAGAGAACTATGAAATGGGTTTAGCATTTCCTTTCCAGAAAGTGTTTAAAGAAAAATAATCTCTTGTTTGCCATATAATCCCTTCTAACCAGCAATATTTTCAGATCTTACTGACACATTTTACAAACAGTATCTGGTTACCTACCTATAATGCAGGTCTGAGAGCCAGGATTCTTTGCTCTAAACCTGAATCCATTATAGACTTGCTGTGTGACTTCCAGGTTTTTCTAATTATTACAAGTTATAATAATGATTCACATTGTGAATGTGAATATTATTGAAATTCTCTGTAAATACAAGACTGTATTAAACAAAATATTTCTGGGCGGAAATCTAATGCATGTTGTGTGCTTGTGCCTTCAAATATTTTCATTTCTTGACTCAGTGGTAACAATGGCAAAAAAAGACAATTGACTTTTCAGACTTTTAGTTCTTTAGGGCTTTCTAGTCTAAAGATGGAAATTGCTACATTTCTTTGCTTCTACTGTGTATTTAATATTTGTCTTAATATTTGGTTTTACAGCATTTTTTACAGCATCCTATATATTACTGTATTCAGAATGTGAAAATGCTTGAGACATAAATCAAAGTGACAAATATTCTGTATTTAAAAATGAGTAGTGCTACTACTGAAGAAGTAAGGCTCATTTAAACCTATTGTAATGGAAATGCAGTCATGGTCTAATTACTTTATTTTTACCTTCTAATTTAATAAATATTTTTTCATATGTGCAATCTACTTATTTGAAAAAAAGCTCTCAAGATTTAAGAAGACTGTGTGTTGTACTTATTTATGAAAATTTGTGTTACCATTTGCAGTGAGGCGCTTCTCCAGAAACTACATTTTATTGCTTATATTCTCTCCTCTGTTGGAGTTCTGAGGATTTGATTTCAGAGTAGCACTTTTACTGATGTGATGTGCTGGTTATCTGAATGAAAAAAAAAAACAGAAATAAAAGAAAAAGATTCTGCTGTCATTTACTTTCAGGACTTTCTTCCACAGTTTCAGCTCTCTGCTCCATCTGTTTCCCACATGTGCATAGATGTAGATAATAATTCATTTACATGTGTTTCTGGAAACCTTCTTCAAGCAAATGAGAAAATTATCATTTAGGAGGTGTCAGCTGGAGGTGTAAGTGAACTGGAGGGAAAACATGTATTCGAAGGCACACAGAATTTAAACACTTTGATGAAATGTTACTAAAAATATTCAAACCCAGCAAAATATGCATGAGGTTCTGGTGTACTGAAGGTGTTTCTGGACAAAGTCCTGACAACTAATAACAGGAGATACTGATAAATTATTTCATCCAATGTGATATATAGACTGATACTGCAACTTTTTGTTGCAAAAGTGCTCATGGACAATGAAATATTGATCTAAGTACTCCATCTATAAGGGCATATGCCCATAGTCAGTATCACTGACTGGTATCAGAGCTAACATCACAATGAATCAATACAGCTATTTCCAACATTCAGCCTTTCCTCTTCTGAACTCATGTAAACACTGTATTTATTTAGTTTACAGGAATATACTTTATGCAATAAGTAGTGTCTGAACTGTTGTTGAAACTTTTTTCATTCAGTAGCCATATCGACCTCAAAAGCATTTTGAAGACTTTTCTCAGCAGAGAGTTACGTATTTTTCAGTGTTTGAAGGAATAACCCTGTCTTCATAAATCAATCATTTGAAATGCCAGTTTTGGCAAAGCTTTTTCTGAAAATGTTGTTTACAGATGTGAAATAAGAGTAAGAATATACGCAGGTAGTTGTCAAAATCTAGGAAATTATGTAAAAGATACACTTATCTGTACTGCTGTGTATCAAGATGTGATTTTATCTCAGTGATTAAGGGAAAATATACAGTTTATTATGCTAGAAACTGAGAATAACAAATATGCTTAGCCGATATGGAGGAAGAGAAATACCTTTCCAAGAAGATACATGCATTGCAAGACACTGAAGCAGTGATGGTTACTAGAGGTACAAAAATATTCAAATGACAAACATGGTTTACCCTAAGAAAAGTTCTGGTTTTGTTTATCTGCTGATTTGCCATAGATTATGCTGTTGTTGTTTTTTTTCATCAGAAGAGGTGAGAAAAATGTAAAAAAAAAGGGAAGAAAGAGAGTTTTGGTGGTATTTGTTTCATGTGAAATTTTTCATGGAAGATACTTATTATTGTCTACCCATCTCAAGTGTCTATAAGTACTGAAAGTAATAATGGGGCCTCACTAGCTTTCACATTTCCTTTAATAGACTTAGATAGACCTAGATCCACTTTTTTTTCTGCTGCCTTTGTAAGTGAGGTGGGAGTGTCAGAAAAAGTCATGTGCCAAAGGGGTACATGAAGACTTTTCTCTTCACCTTGTAATCAACACACTCGTCTACCTCAGATATCCTGACTATCTCCAAAACAGAGATGCTCAATATCCGCCTTGCAAACATTTTAATCACACACCGAAAAAAAGAGAAAAAAGTAACTTTGCTTGACTAAAGGAATTGCAGTATTAAATAAGTAGACTGCAGATGGCTATTACTATTAAACTAGTAAATCATAAAATAGCTACAGTTTCCTCTACCATCCCTAGTGACATTACAATTTTACCTTGGGCTTTCCACTAAGGGTAAGGACATAGATAATACAAATAAATATGAAATTTAACTGCAAATAATTGCTTGAGGGAGGGTCTCTGTACAGTGATTGATAGAGAAGGATGAAATATTTCAATGGAGCTAAGCAGTTTTAATAAAAACCAGCTGATATAGGATGTTCCCTCTGTGATGTGATTAATGGAGACACACAGCAGTAAACTTTCCAAGTGGTGCACAGGGACTGAAGCTGTGTGACTCTTTTTAATGCCGGTGACAGATGAGCAGCTAGACCACTGTGTACTACCTTGAAATGTAGTTTTGCTTCAATAATGGTTTACATGTTATTTGAATTTATTTTAAGAATTAAGCACTTGAAAGGAAATATTTTATGCAAATTCAACACTTCAAAACAGTAGATGAAATTTTAAAGCTTGCATATCCACAATTATTTTCTGAAATTCATGTTCTGGTTCTAAAAAACAAAATGTCAAGATTGCTGAGCAACATATTTGTATGAAGTAAGTACAAACTAAATTCTTGTCAGAGCTGATATGAAAATAGTATTTTTCTTTCACCAAACTTCTGGCTTTACAGGAAAATGTTTGACCTAAATAAGGATGTGCAAAATATAAAGTATACAAAAGGAAGACAGTTGTGAGATCTTGTCCCCTGGACCCTCCCCTGCCACCCCCTTTCTTATTGCTTTTCAATGTTATGCTTTGGAACGTTTCCATTTTGAATAAACCACCTAATGAGCATACAATTGGAAAAAGACAGCTGAAAGGTGAGAAGCTTTTAGAGTTTCACAAAATATGGATGGATGTAGTGATCCCAACTGGATGCTAGTTGTTCATGGAAGAGATAGTGGTCCGCATAACTGATAACATAAGCAAGTACAGGCCTGTGCTATGCAGCTCACATCCCTTAACAGCAGAACACACTTGGCCGTCTCCTTGTAACAGCAGAGCCTGCAGGCAGGTCCTGCTTGGTACTAGCAAATACACCACCTGTGTGTCCTTGCCTTTAACTAAGTGCAGCAACAAGTTCTCAGGTAAACATCCTTTCTATTTGACAGTCAAAATGGTGAGCAGACTTGTCCTATTTAAGGAAATCTTTTAATAGCTCAAAAGACCAAAATATCGAGTAATCTTTCCACAAGTGTGCTGCACCCTGACTGGCAGCCCTTCTGTACTGCACATGTTGGGGTTCTCAGCATCTGTAAGGGATGTAACATTACCTATACTATCCTCTTACTTTATAACGTTAGCTCTAATAAGTGACTTTTTATAGAATCATAGAAGGGTTTGGGTTAGAAGGGACCTTTAAAGGTCATTCAGTCCAACCTCCCCTGCAGTGAACAGCAACATCTTCAACTACCTCAGGTTATTCAAAGCACTGTCAAAACTGACTTTGAATGTTTCCAGGGATGAGGCATCTACCACCTCTCTGGGCAACCTGTTCCAGTGTTTCACTATCCTCATTGTATAAGATTTCTTCCTTCTATCTAGTCTGAATCTGTGCTCTTTTAGAGCAGTCTCTGAAGGAGACTGTGACCCTTTTGGAAGCTTGTGCTGGAGCAGGCTCCTGGCAGGAGCTGTGGACCCATGGACACAGAGGAGCTCATGCTGGAGAAGGTTTGCTGGCAGGGCTTTTTACCCTGTGCGGGACCCACGTTTAAGCAGTCTGTTCCTGAAGGACTGCACCCAGTGGGAGGGACCCAAGCTGCAGCAGTTCACAAAGACCTGCAGCCCATGTGAAGGACTCATATCAGAGAAGTCCATGGAGGACTGTATTCCGCGGGAGGGACCGCATGCTGGAGCAGGGGAGGAGTGTGAGGAGTCCTTCCCCTGAGAAAGAAGGAGCAGCAGAAACAATGTGTGGTGAACTGAGTGCAACCACCATTCCCTGTCCTCCTACACCACTCTGGCAGAGAAGGTAGAGAAAATCAGGAGCAAAGTTAAGCCCAGGAAGAGGGAAGGGGTGAAGGGAAGGTGTTTTAAAGATTTGGTTTTATTTCTCATTATCTTACTCTGATTTGATCGGTAATAAATTAAACTAATTTCTCCAAGTTGAGTCCATTTTTGTAGTGATGGTAATTAGTGAGTGATCTCTCCCTGTCCTTATCTTGACTCTTGAGCCTTTCATTATATTTTCTCTCCCTTGTCCAGTTGAGAAGGGGCAGTGGTAGAGTAGCTTTGGTGTGCACCTAGAGTCTAGCCAGGGTCAACCCACCATATAAATCCATTTATTTAAAAAGAAAAAAAAAAAATCAACTGGCTGATAGGCTTGTATTTTGGGAAACATCTGGTACTCAGGCTAGATTTCTTGCTACTAGAACCTCTCAGAAAATGGATCTTTAGTTCATACATGTTGCAGATGAAGATGTGCACTGGTTCTTTTAGTTTAAAAATCTTAAATCCTTTCTGAGGTTGGGAATGCCAAGATGGCACAAAACTAGATACACCTCCAGTCAGGCCACAGCATGCTCTATGCATACTGCCTGTGCTGTAGTTCACCAGTACTGGGCTCTTTAAAGGTGGGTTTTTTTGGGTTTTCTAAGTATTGTTGTGTAGAAGGAAATCATGTTCCTTCAATGCAAGATAAAGCCAAGGATGTGCCAGTGGTATCACTGTCAATGGCAACTGATTGCTGCCCCCAAGACTTTTTGTTACGATTATCCTGTTAAGCTCATCCTGCATGAAGGGATGGTTACAGCACAGTCCTGAAGACCAAACTAAATATGCAGTATAGCATGGCACAGCACATATCTGCACTCTAGTCAACATTTTCTGTGGTGTATTAACTCCTCAACATGCAATAATCTTCTAGCTAGCTCCTGTACAAGAGCCCTGTGCAGAACCTCCCTCAACCTACTGACCACACTCCTCCTAATGCATCCCAGGATCCCATTAGCTTTCTTGGCAGCCAGGGCACACTGCTGGCTCATGGTCAACCTGTCATCCACCAGGACACGCAGGTCCTTCCCCAAAGAGCTGCTCTCCAGCAGGGCCACCCCAAGCCTGTACTGATGCATGGGGTTGTTCCTCCCCAGGTACAGGACCCTGCACTTGCCCTTGTTGAATCTCATCAGGTTCCTCTCTGCCCAACTTTCCAGCCTATCCAGGTCACGCTGAATGGCAGCACAGCCTTCTGGTGTATCATGGCTGGCTGTGTAGAGGAAGGGAGAGCCATGGATGTTGCATACCTAGACTTCAGCCAGGCTTTTGACACTGTCTCCCATAACATCCTCCTAGGCAATTTCAGGAAGTGTGGGCTGGATGAGTGGAGAGTGAGGTGGATTGAGAACTGGCTGAATGGCAGAACTCAGAGGGTTGCCATCAGCAGCGCTGTGTCTAGTTGGAGGCCGGTAACTAGGTTGTCCCCCAGGGGTGAGTATTCTGGCCAGTCTTATTCAACTTCTTCATCAATGACCTGCATGAAGAGTTAGAGTGTACCCTCAGTAAGTTTTCTGATGACACAAAACTGGGAGGAGTGGTGGATACACCAGACATCTGTGCTGCCATTCAGCAAGACCTGGACAGGCTGGAAAGCTGGGCAGAGAGGAACCTGATGAGGTTCAACAAAGCCAACATGTACAGGCTTGGGACAGACCTGCTGGAGAGCAGCTCTGTGGAGAAGGACCTGGGTGTCCTCGTGGACGACAGGTTACCCACGAGGCAGCAGTGTGCCCTTGTTGCCAAGAAGGCCAATGGCATCCTGGGATGCATTAGGTAGAGTGTGGCCAACAGGTCAAGCGAGATTCTCCATCCCCTCTACTCTGTCCTAGTGAGGCCCCGTCTGGAGTACTGTGTCCAGTTCTGGGCTCCCCACTTCAAGAAAGATGAGGAGCTACTGGAGAGAGCCCAGCGGAGGGCTACAAAGATGATGAGGGGACTGGAGCATCTCTCCTATGAGGAAAAGCTGAGGGAGCTCGGCTTGTTTAGCCTGAGGAAGACAAGGCTGAGAAGGGATGGGTGTCAGGAGGATGAGGCCAAACACTTTTCAGTGGTTCCCAGAGACAGGACAAGGGTCAACAGGCACAAAATGAAGCATAGGAAGTTCCATCTGAACATGAGGAAGAACTTCTTCCCTCTGAGGGTGACGGAGCACTGGAACAGGCTTTCCAGAAGGGTTGTGTATTCTTCTTCTTTTGAAATACTCAAGACCTGCCTGGACAAGGTGCTTTGCAGCCTGCTTTAGGTGAATCTGCTTTTTGCGGGGGAGTTGGACTAGGTGATCCACAGAAGTCCCTTCCAAGCTCACCATTCTGTGATTCTGTGATTCTGTGAAAATCAGCTGTCTTTGCTTGATATGACTACATGGAATTTCTGGAGATAACTTGCTGTGGTAATTTCCTAACTGCAGGAAGAATAAGACCACAACAGAGACCGCCCTTGTGTCTGTCCTACCAAACCCTTGAATGTTATCCTATAAGCATTGCAATCTTCAGCACTTTCTCAGTTTCTTATGCAGCGTTCCAGAGCAGGAAATTAATAATCTTTAATGACATTCTACAAAAAAAAATAAAAAAAAAAATTCTTTGGTGAGCTAGCACTTGATCATAATTGTATTTCAGGATTTTAGAACTGATGCCCCTTTCTTTGAAAGTAAATTGGACTTTAAAAAATCACCTTTAGTGTGCAAGTTTGGGAACCCTTAAATTCTAACTGTAGGACAGTAGTATCCATTGGGAGATATATTTAACTGCTCCAGCAATGTCACATGTATACATCTGACTATATAAATGCACACTTTTTTGAATTGTTCTGGATTATTCTTGTAAACGACAAGCAGCTAGCATATCCCTCATACCACTATTTTTTGATATTTAATCTTCTAACACCAACAGTAGCATGTATAGTCTTTCACAATGTAAAAACTTATCAAAATAAGACAAAAATCAGGCAGATTTTTCATGGAGTTCGAAGATATTTATCCACTTGGCTATATGTGTAATTTGTTCTTGAAACCTGTGAGGTAGCAATTAAAAACTAGTGTAAAACATGCTGACACAGAATGTGCTGGATTAGACACATGTTCCTGCAGGAAGCTGTGGAAGCCAAGAATGTACTGAGTTTCTAAAAGGAACCGAATGTTCATGTGGATAAAAGAATATCTAGATTTATGCTGCTGTTGTTGAAAAAAGTTTGGAGGTGATCTGCTAATCCAGATTTAATCAACCCATAATCATTGTACAAAAGGTGATCACGTGTATCAGATCATAGAATCATAGAAACATAGAATAGTTTGGGTTGGAAGGGACCTTTAAAGCTCATCTAGTCCACCCCCCCCTGCAAGGAGCAGGGACATCTTCAGCTAGATCATGTTGCTTAGAGCCCCGTCCAGCCTCAGCTTGAATGATGCTGTTTCATTTTTTTGTGTGGAAAGGTTATTGTTTCCTCCAACTATTATTTATAGGTATATTTATGATACTATAGTTATTGTTATTGATAATACATATTTGTTGCTGTATTAATTGCCATTGGAGACAGGATTAATTTATTCCTATATTAATTACCGTTGGAGACAGGATGCAAGACAAAGTGTAAATTCCAAGTCTACAACTTGCTGAGTAATTAAAACCACAGAAAACACAACACAAAAAAGTGGTTACACCTTTGCTATCATTGCTACAGCTTCCATGCACTGTATTATTGTGAGCAAGACAACTCACTAGCAAACAGCATCTTGATGTTTTGCAGATACACTCTGAGCTGATACAGAAATTACTACAGCAATAACGTTGAAGACTACATTATCTGGTATTTCCATCATGCTATGATCGGGGAAGGTTAAAGTGATCGCAATGGTGAGGAAAACCACCAGTAATTTAAAGACTTTTCTTCTTTGCTGGATATGGCTCATAGATACATTTTATCCTCCATTTTTGGACTGCAGCCTGTTCCAGGAAGGTTGTCTGAAGTGCCTTCAAGGCTCTGCAGATAGATCTCAGTTTTCAGTTTGCTTTTATCATTAGCATAATCCTTTCCACAATGAACACTGCAGTATTCATTGCCAGAGGCACACAATAAAGTCTATTTTTGTTATAGCCTGAGGTGCCTTCCATGGCAGATCAATGTTCATCATTTTATTTTCTGTAATTTGTTCTGTCTTGCTGTTTCATTCAGTTATGTGACAATCCCATCTCTTGACATGACTGATGGAACTGGCTGTCACATCTCACGTCTCCCCCTGTAATAACCGATCAAAAGAGGGTTTGCACTGATATAAAAATTTTCTGGCTTCCAGGCATAGATTTAAGAAGAAGAAAAGCATTTTTTCTCCATTTTCGAGATTTGTAAAATAGTTTCTGGTCAGTGCCTGTTAGCAGCAACATTTTAAATGACAAGAATATTCAGAGGTAGGCAGGGAATTTCCCATACTACAGTTCATTGATTAGCCTAACACAGAGAGTGTTAAATGACTTGCCTTTACATTAATGTTACATTCAAAAGACAAGTTTTTGGGGACAGACTGCCCTTTGTGGAAATTAGATAAATGACAGCAAAGCAGTTCCTTTTATTGAAGGTCAGTTCTGAGTGGGGTTTTGAAATGTCAGCAATACAGAAACAAACACAAGTTACAAAACAATTTTCTTTAGCAGCTCATTTCCTTACATAGCACTAGAGTAACTACAAGCCTAAAAAAACTCTGATGTTAAAGACAACAAAACTATATACGTATGTTGCAGAGAGGAATAATTATATTTTTTTCCCATTTGCCAGTGCTGTTTATTCAAAATTATTTTATTTAACAGAAATGCTATAACGCTGATATTAAAGATTTTATTTTCTTTTGTAATAAACTGCAGCTTTTAACACTTCCAACTTTTTCTTTCCAGCAGTCCAAGAATGGAGTAATAACTTAGATATTTATATTTTGGCATTTAATTTTAGTATCACTTTCTTTAATCATTGGGTAATAACTTTTTTTTTTCCTGTAAACTGCAATATATCCAAATGACCTACAATGCCAAGGATAAGATGTGGAGAGTAAGGGGAGAAGACGGTTTATCAGTAGCTTTGTTTGCAGAATGTGATATGATCTAAAACTTACTGTCCCATAATTTGAAAATGTAAAAACAAAATACAGAAAAACACCATCTTGCATATGTAGAATAAACAAGCCCTCAGGTGTATTCATCACGTAATATGCATATCTTAGCCAGACATGTCTGGTTAAGAGACAGCATGGTCTGGCTGAACAAGGAGAGAAACCTGTTGTATAGAATGTGGAAATGCTTTGCTAAGGAAGGAACAGAGTATCCTGGTGATCATAATCTGTATAAGCTCCTAAAATCTGTACAATATAAATACATTCGCTCAGTCTATTCTGTAATAGGTTTGGATTATGAAATGATACACTTCACGACACTATAACCTTGACCCATTCATAGGAAGGAGCACGCCTACATGCTGCATATTGAAAGCATGATAATTCATTCAAATTACCTGCATTGCAGCTGAGCAACCATTAAACTCTTCTGAAATCCTACAGCAGTTAATGCTACCTCCCAGCCACACAGAAAGCCAGTTGTCACAAGATCATAAAATTCATTTCTCATGCAGTACGCTGGAGACAGACAATTACTATCAGTGCTCAGTACTGCAGTTTTTATCATCTTCTAGAACAAAAGATACAGGTTTGGGTGTTTTTTTCTTTCTTTTTTTTTCCTTTTTTTTTTTTTTTTTCCATTCTGGAGGAGGAAAACACTGAGAGCTTTGTCAGCCTTTTCGGCCATGAACCTTAAAGAACTTACTCAGTTTAACAGCCTTAATATCTTTGCAGCGCTATAAATAAGATTCTGTTTTCCCAAGGTAGGCAGCATTTCAGGAGCATATACAAAAGAGGGAAGAAAAAAGAGAGAGAAAGCAAACAATGATAGTTCAAACTGGGCAATCACCAGCCTAACCCTTCTGACATTGAGGTTGGCAGCTTTCTACAAATTATCATTCCATTGAAGAGGAGAATTATATTTGATATGCACCAAGGTAATTTAGAAAGAGAAATTGCATGGCATCTTTTCTAGCAACACTGGTGACCTTATTTTGCCAGGTTGTTGTAACTTAAAGGGGCCAGAATTGGAGAGCCAGCTGCTAGCATTTGTTCCTCTACATTACACGATACTTCAGCATGAAGTTCACAGGGCAAGTGGCTAGCTAAGTGTTTTGTATTTTGTTTCCCATCACAAAAGGCTACCTGCTTTTTCTGTAGCTGAAATCCCCTGCATTTTCTTTACAAGAAAAATAAATGTCCCTCAAACCCACTCCATTCCTGTACTGCTTTACATCCCTGTGCAACATAAAGATTGATGTGTTACACTTGCTCATTTTCATGTTTGTGTTTCAACCTTTTTCCCATGGGGTTTGTTGCTTGCTTTCCAGTAGTGATGCTCCTTAGAGCAGCAGGGCTTCAGTAATGCTGCAGGCTTCCTAACATTACAGCTCTGCAAATGTCAAATTGTGTTCCAGTGAAGCCTGCTGGCTCAGTAGTATTCATTTGCTTGGATCTTCCCCTCTAGGCTCTTTCTAGCTTTCACTTCTTTCCTCCTCCCTCAAGAGCCTGATGCTTGGCATATTTCCCAACTGCATTAGTGATGCCAGAAACGGAACCACGTATCCCCAATGGAACTGGTTCCACAAGTTGCCCAAGAGCCCTTATGAGGCCAACAGACCATACAGCTTTGATAGTTTTGCTAGAAATAATACACTGTTTATCGATGAGGAAGCAATAATTGTGTATTTCAAATGCTTTTCTGGGCTTGTAACAGTGATAACGGCAAGGATATTTTGGTGTAAACAGGAAACTTAAGGTTATTTTAAAAATATGATTATTTCTATGGACCTCAAACAATGAAGTCCAAATTTCTATGAACTTTTGATAATCCAGAACCTTATATTTTTAAATGCAAGCCTATTTGTACCTAACTGTCAACATATTTGTAATTCCTCAGGTGAGACTGTCTAGCTTTTATGCTCTATCTAGGCATATTCAAGTTAGTGAGAAATCTGGAAAAAAAAAAGAAAACAATCTCCCAATAATTTTCTACTTGTCATCTCTTCATCAGGAAAAACTAAAATTATCAGTAGTTTGGTGTCCATAAAAAAGCCCCAAACTTAATTTCATCAATAGACCCTTTGTGATGTTTTTCCCATATTACTCCTTCTAAATGTGCCTGCTTGTAAACTTCGTGGTAACAACAGAGAGATGAATAGCTATATGCAGATGTCTGATTTACAGTCTTGCATTAACCTCTACTGAACTTCCATAACTTCTGTAAATGAAGTGGAAATAATTCCAAAATCTTAAAATTTGTCTTCACAAAACAGTGGTAATCAAGGTGGGAAGGCAAGTTGGAGAAAGAAAAGTAGGCCAAGGATATAAGTATCCATTTGGAGGGCTAGGCACCCACAGCTAAAAACTATATAAAAGGTATTAACATCATTTTTTTAACCCTTACATTTGCAAACAATAAAGAAAAATTGAATTTTTGTGGGTGTGAACTTTCAGATAGTGGAAGGATACAGCACATGCTATGCGAAGGACAAAAGAATAGAGGAGAGTAGGAAGTTGTAAAGAGTCCATCAAAGACGCTATCAGAGCACCAAGGCAATGAACAAAGCTGCTTGAGTGAATTAACCACACTAACAGTAGCCTTCGGGCTCATGCCATAGAAGACCTAGAAACATCAGGGCTGATATTAATTTTGATTCTAAAAATGATTTCTAGCTGTTTTCCTAGTGGGAAAAAACCCAGCTTTGGAAACGTAAGCCAGTGTAAAGCAACCTTTAAGCTTTTATTTTGGTCTATTCAGGAACCTGCATCTGATCTATGCAGGATCCTCTGTCCTGTGTCCTCATGATATACATCCATGTCACATTAAGTGACGCAACTAGCAATTATCATCTGATATTTCTTCTTTAACCTTCTCAACGGACAAATTTGGCTAGATTTAAAAAACTGAAGAAACACGTTTGGTGCAGATTAGGTAAAGTTCTGAAAAAGCTCTGACTCCTCCAGAAATAAATAAAAATGGCTGTACATTCAGAAGTCTCTCAGTCTCCGACTGGAATGAGGCGCAGTCCCATGTTATGAGTCAGAGCAAAATTTCTGTTAGTACACTGTTCTGGGTTTGGCCAGGATAGGGTTAATTTTCACCGGAATCCAGGAAGGGGCACAGCCGGGTGGGCTGACCCAACCCCATCCCATGTGACGTCACGCTGGGTTCCGGTGGGGAGGGCGGCACGGCGGGAACTCACTAGCGGGTAGGGAGCTCAGGGCGCCGGTCCTGTCCAGGAGAGAGGGTCTGTTCTGCGGTCTGTTTTGTCGTGTTTTCTCCTTTTCTGTATCGTTGTTGTTCCTGTTCCCTCTGTTTGCTGTTGTGTTAAACTGCCCTTATCCCGACCCACCGTTTTCTGCCTGTTTCTTTCCATTCTCCTCCGCACACCGGTGGGGGGAGGGGCAGCCGCATGACGCTTTTGTTGCCGGCTGCAGCCGAAACCAAAAGATTGAATTGACACCCAAAGTGGGGCGGGGATAACGGCAGGGCTGAGCAGCGGGTGTTAAAACTGCTTACATAGATTTTGTTAAATTTTGTTATAGGCATTTTCTGTGTTAGTTAAATACTCGCCAGTAAAAAATGTTTCTGTCTCTGATCAGATGGCTGTGGTTTTTGAATCCTTACTTGCACTATGTTTTCCCTGTGGTGCTGTTCACCTTCGTGGGGAAAAAGATAAGGGTGATGAATTTGCTGTACTGTATGATGTCGACTTATGACATGATAACGTCAATGTGCATGAAATTAGGCTTGTATTTGCATGCGACACTGAAGTCATTTCCGTACCTAGGATCCTATGTCTTAGAATTTGTTAATAATCAAACACAATCTGTGGGGAAAACCAAAGGGGATACCTTCCCCCACTCTGTCACCGCCCCTCTCTCCTTCAGGCTGTTCCTAAGGGCTTTTGAGAATTTCGAGTACCCGTGGGATGCTCAGGCCAGCACGCTCCTATTGTTCTGCCTCCTGAATGGGTTGCAGGTTTTGTTTAGGGCTAAACAAATAGTTAAGAACATTGTGCAGAGACCTGCCCCAGGGCTGGATAACTCTGAGTGGCTGGGTGAGTGGGACAGCATGGGCAGGTGTTTAGAGCAAAGGGCACCCCCGGTGTGTTTTAAACTCACCCCTGAACAAATAAAGAATCCAGACAATCTAGTAAAATATCTGCAAAAAGTGTGCTGCCACCCTGGGAACTCCAGAGAGACACAAATCACCAGAATGTGCTGGGGTCTGGCCCACGCCTACCGAGCCCTGTTCAACCTGATTCAGTGGCCTAAAGGGGAAGGTGAGGGAAATGAAGCGGCAGGCACTGCGACTGGTGCTGCACCCCCAGCCGGCCCTGCAGCCCCTCCAGCCCAGGAGGCAGTCACAGCCCCCCAGATCAGCACCACAGCTGCTGCAGCAACTGGCGTGGTCCCGGCTCCCACGGCGGGCACGGCAGCGTCTCCAGCCCCAGTTCCAGCCACAGGCACAGTGACTGAGCACAATGACCAACCTGTGCCGGTAGCAGTCACCCCTGTAAAACTAAAGAAAGATGCAAAGAGAGCAGATCGCTCCGGGAGGGATGACAGTGAGCCAGGATCATGGCGGGAGTTGGAGACAGAGATCATCACACGGTCCCTGTCCCTGGGAGAGCTGCGAGACATGCAGAAAGATTTCAGCTGCCACCCTGGCGAGCACATTGCCACCTGGCTGCTGCAGTGCTAGGATAACGGGGCCAGCAGCTTGGAATTAGAGGGCAAGGAAGCCAAGCAGCTGAGATCCCTGGCCAGGGATGGGGTCATTGACAAGGCCATTGGGAAAAAGGAACAAGTCCTCAGCCTCTGGAGGAGACTTCTGTCAGGTGTGAGGGAGAGGTACCCCTTCAGTGACGATTTTGTATGCTACGCTGGAAAGGGGACCAATATGGAAAGGGGTATTCAGTACTTGAGGGAATTAGCTGTGCAGCAGCTGGTTTACTGTGACACAGACGATGAGCACTTACCCACAGACCCAGATGAACTCCAGTGCTCACAATCCATGTGGAAGACTTTTGTGCAGAGCGCATCATCCTCATGTGCCAACTCACTGGAAACAGTAGACTGGAAAGGTGAGGAGGCACCAACAGTGGACGAGGTGACTGTCCGACTCCATCAGTACGAGGAAAGTCTCTCTTCCTCCCTTGTCTCAGCTGTGGAGAAACTGGTCAAGCGACTAGAAAAGAATATGTCCTACTCCCCACCTGTACGGGCCAGAGTCTCAGTTATTAGGGGCAAGAGTTTCTCTGCCCAGGAAAGGGAATACAGAGGCTACACACCACGGGGCACCTTGTGGTTCTACCTGCGTGACCACGGAGAGGACATGAGGAAGTGGGATGGAAAACCTACCTCAAGTCTAGAGGCACGAGTGCGTGAACTGCTAGGTAAAACAATCACCAAAGGGGATTCTGTTAGGAAAAATGCTACTCCAGTTTCCAGCAGCCAGCTCTCCAGAAAAGGTAGACAGTTTGATCTTGATTCCGATCCTCTGGAGGGGACCTTCAAGTCATTTTTACAGCAGGTGAGCAGCAAATTCTCTAACCAGGATGAGAGGTGCCCTGCCTCCAGCCAGATGGAGGAAAGGGACAACTGTGTTTATTGGTCGGTGTGGATTCGGTGGCCTGGCACATCAGATCCACAAGGGTATAAAGCTCTAGTGGACACTGGTGCACAGTGTAATTTAATGCCATCTGTTTACAAAGTGTCAGAGTCCATTTTTATTTCTGGAGTGACAGGGGTTCCCAAGTGCTGAGTGTACTGGAGGCTGAAGTGAGCCTCACTGGGCAGGAGTGGCAGAAGCACCCCATTGTAACTGGACCCGAGGCTCCGTGCATCCTTGGCATAGACTATCTTAAGAGAGGCTATTTCAAGGACCTAAAGGGGTATTGGTGGGCTTTTGGCATAGCTGCTTTGGAGACGGAAGAAATTAAACAGCTGTCCATTTTGCCTGGTCTCTCGGAGAATCCTTCCGTTGTGAGGTTGCTAAGGGCTGAAGAACAGCAGGTGCCCATCGCAAGCACGACAGTGCACCGGCGATAGTATCGCACTAACCGAGACTCTCTTATTGCCATTCATCAGCTGATCCGCCAGCTGGAGAGTCAAGGAGTGATCAGCAAAACTCGCTCACCCTTTAATAGTCCCATATGGCTAGTGAGAAAATCTATTGGAGAGTGGAGACTGACAATAGACTACCGTGGCCAGAATAAAGTCACACCACCGCTGAGTGCTGCCGTGCCAGACATGCTAGAACTTCAGTATCAGCTGGAGTCAAAGGCAGCCAAGTGGTACGCTAAAATTGACATTGCTAATGCATTCTTCTCCATCCCTTTGGCAGCAGAGTGCAGGCCACAGTTTGCTTTCACCTGGAGGGGCATCCAGTACACGTGGAATTGACTGCCCCAGGGGTGGAAACACAGTCCCACCATTTGCCATGGACTAATCCAGACTGCACTGGAAAAGGGTGAAGCTCCAGAACATCTGCAGTACATCGATGACATCTTTGTATGGGGTGACACAGTGGAGGATGTTTTTGAGAAAGGGGAGAAAATAGTTCAGATCCTTCTGAAAGCTGGTTTCGTCATTAAGCGAAGTAAAGTCAAGGGACCTGCGCAAGAGATCCAGTTTTTGCGAATAAAATGGAAGGATGAGTGTTGTAAAATCCCAATGGACGTCTTCAAAAAAATAGCAGCTATGTCCCCACCAACCAGAAAAAAGGAAGCATAGGCCTTTTTAGGTGTTGTGGGTTTTTGGACGATACACATCCCAAATTTACAGCCAGACTTTAAGTCCTCTGTACCACGTGACCTGGAAGAAGAATGATGTTGTATGGGGCCCTGAGGAACGACAGGCATTTGAACAAATTAAACGGTAGATAGTTCATGCCGTAGCCTTTGGTCCAGTCCGGTCAGGGCAAGATGTTAAAAATGTGCTGTACACCGCAACCAGGGAGAACGGACTAACCTGGAGTCTCTGGCAGAAAGCACCAGGCGAGACTCGAGGTCAACCCCTGTGGTTTTGGAGCCGGGGATACAAAGGATCCGAGGCCCGCTATACTCCCACTGAAAAAGAGATTCTGGTAGCATATGAAGGCGTTCGAGCTGCTTCAGAAGTGGTCGGCACTGAAGCACAGCTCCTCCTAGCACCACGATTGCCGGTCCTGGGCTGGATGTTCAAAGAGAGGGACCCCTCTACGCATCATACCACCAATGGAACGTGGAGTAACTGGGTCGCGCTGATCAACCAGTGGGCCCGAATGGGAAGCCCCAGTCACCCAGGAATTCTGGAGGTAATCATGGACTGGCCAGAAGGCAAAGATTATGGAGTATGACCACAGGAGGAGGTGACACGTGCTGAAGAGGCCCCACTGTATAACCAGCTGCCAGAAGATAAGAAACAGTATGCCCTGTTCACGGATGGGTCCTGTCACATTGTGGGGAAGCAGCGGAGGTGGAAGGCTGCTGTACGGAGCCCTACACAACAAGTCGCGGAAACTGCTGAGGGAGAAGGTGAGTCCAGCCAGTTTGCAGAGGTGAAAGTCATCCAGCTGGCTTTAGACATTGCCAGTCGAGAGAAGTGGCCAGTGCTCTATCTTTACACCTACTCTTGGATGGTGGCCAGTGTTTTGTGGGGGTGACTGCAGCAATGGAAGAAGAACAACTGGCAGCGCAGAGGCAAACCTATCTGGGCTGCCCCATTGTGGCAAGATATTGCTGCTTGGCTAGAGCAGTTGGTTGTAAAATTCCGTCACGTGGATGCCCACATCCCGAAGTGTTGGACCACTGAGGAACATCAAAAGAACCACCAGTTAGATCAGGCTGCTAAGATTGAAGTGGCTCAGGTGGATCTGCAATGGCAACATAAGGGTGAACTGTTTATAGCTCGGTGGGCCCATGACACCTCGGGCCACCAAGGAAGAGACGTGACATACAGATGGGCTCGTTACCGAGGGGTGGACTTGACCGTGGATACCATCGCACAGGTTATCCATGAATGTGAAACATGTGTTGCAACCAAGCAAGCCAAGCGGGTAAGCCCTCAGTGGTATGGAGGACGATGGCTAAAATATAAATATTGGGAGGCTTGGCAGATTGACTACATCACACTGCCACAAACCCGCCAAGGCAAGAGCTATGTGCTCACAATTGTGGAGGCCACCACCGGATGGCTGGAAACCTACCCTGTGCCCCATGCCACTGCCCGGAATACCATCCTGGGCCTGGAAAAACAAGTCCTGTGGTAACATGGCAGTCCCGAAAGAATTGGTTCTGACAACAGGACTCATTTTCGTAACAGCCTCATAGACACTTGGGCCAAAGAACACGGTATTGAGTGGGTGTATCACATCCCCTACCATGCACCAGCCTCGGGAAAGATTGAGCAGTACAATGCACTGCTAAAAACCACTTTGAGGGCAATGGGGGGTGGGACTTTCAAAAACTGGGATACTCATTTAGCAAAGGCCACCTGGTTGTTTTTTTATCACCAGAGGATCCACCAACCAGGCTGGTCCTACCCAGTCAAAACCTCAGCGCCTCATAGAAGGGGATAAAGTCACTGTACTGCACATGCGGAACATGTTAGGGAAGACGGTTTGGGTTAGTCCTGTCTTGGGCAAAGGCGTGCCCGTCTGCGGAATTGCTTTTGCTCAGGGACCTGGGTGTACGTCGTGGGTAATGTGGAAGGATGGGGAAGTCCGATGTGTACCTCATGGGGATTTGATTTTGGGTGAGAATAGTCCATAAATAAATAAATTGTATAAAGTTACTTGTTAAATAACCCTGTCACTGTCTGTTATCACTGTTATAATTGTTATGTGTTGTACCAGTAGTATCGTAGGTAGAATCATCCAGATTAAGGAAGGATGGACTTTTTCGATGAAAACCTAGCAGAGCACAGCGATGATGGAACTGGACCTGGTTTTCAACAACTGGCACCCAGCAACTTCATCGAGATCGACGTCTCCAACCTGCAGACTGTGGGCATGGGCCTCACCAGATACATCAGCCGTGAACTCTGGATGCAGCAAGTGACCGCCCATCACCAGACATCACCTCTCCTGACACGGAAGACCATTACGACAGATGGAGCCCGAATTCATGGATTAAATGACTCAACGGACACTCTAGAGTGATGATCCATAGACTAAGGGAATGATATCTGGAGACAGGAGAAGTGGTGGTGATTAACTGGACAATGGGGGACTGTGGAATTGTTAGTAAAATTAATATTTTTCATATGAGAATTAAGGTTTATATGAAAAACATAGCAGTGTTCACCCATTGAGGGAAAGCATGAAATCAAAAGGAGCTCTGAGGATGGGACACAGCTGCAGCAGGCATGCGAGGAATCCACTGACACAGCAACTCCCTGCAACATACCATAGAGGATGGAGTGGAGTGAAGATTCCGTGGCCATGCTCTGTGACAATAAAGCAGGAAGAGATGGTCCTCTAGAACTGATAAGCAGCTCATCTGGCCCCCTGAGCCAACAGATTTCCGAAACCTTGCCAAAGTGCTACCCTCTCGTGAACTTTGCTCATTTTAATATCATTTTAATACCAAAACACACCTCCATCCCGAAGGCTACCCACCTCCAAGGTGCGACCACCCCTCTTCGAGTCTGCACCCTCGATTTTTCGTAAACTATACCTTTAAACATGAAGCGATAGAATTTTACACCAATCATGATAGAAGGTATGTATGACTACAGTCACTCAAACTTCACCTTCAAGGTAGAAAGGATATAAAAATAGCCAGGGAAATGGGGGATTTTTGGAGAAGAAGATAACACCGTGAGCAAATCAAGGGAAACTCCACCTCAAACTGCCTCCGACAACTGGGATTGGCCGACGGGCTGAGCCTTGCTTCTCCTCCCCTTGGGATGCCTTGGGTGAGACTTAGACTAAGCACTTTTCTTGGGAATAGTTACTCCCTAATATTTATAGCCAGGCTGTATTATTTATAACCTTTTCACACATTTTATATTTGCACGTGCTTTCTTGCAGACAGTCACTATCACCGGCAATTCAAAAAACCTATATATCTGTTGCACAAATAAAACTGCACTGTTTAAGCAGCCAGTTGTCACAGTTTCTCACTGAACGTGACCATATGCAGCCGTGCTAGTTCATGAGCATGACTGGACTGAAGGTGCAGACTGCTATTAGTGTATCCAGAATCGTGGTAGTTTAATATACATATTAAACGCGACTGGACTGGTAATGGTAAATTGGATATCACTCAGAATTTAAACCTAGCCTCTCACTCCGGTGAAGAGAGTTAGAAAGCAAGGGGGTTTATTTTCTGACAAATTAACGTCACTATATTATATATTATATATTATATATTATATATTATATATTATATATTATATATTATATATTATATATTATATATTATATATTATATATTATATATTTCTCTGTTATTTCTTTAAATTATATTTCTTTGTATTTCTTTGGCATTAGCTACTGCACAAGAAATACAGTCTTTTGACTGAGAGGTGAATGAATAACTTTCAGTTCGTATTTCACACAGAATCTATAGTTTCAGGTAGGATTTTAAAAGAAAATTTTAACTCTGGATTTATTGAAAATGAGAGAAACTGAATTCCCATTTTCCTCACAGAGTGTTATACTCCTTCAAAAAGAGTAAATTAATTTGTGTGAAAGGGAAACACTGGTTTTCTGGGCAACTCTTCCTGTGAAAGAACAGTGTAAAAAATGTACTACAGGTGCTAGTGTGTTACTGTTGTTTCATTTGTATTTGCTGTTTTATGCTTCCAGTCACAAACTGGAGCCACGTACCACTGAGGGAAAAGGGATTGCAAGGGTCAAAAATGACACATAATGACTAGTTTCTAAGCCCTACTAAAAATGAATAGGAATTAGGTGCCACACATATGTGTACCATTCACCACTTGCAAGCACTATTCACTCAACTAATTCTAAATGTTAGTACATTTATGTTACATGATGAAGCACAAAAATGAATGAAGGACTAAGGAGGAATCGAGATGGAAACAATTATCATCAATATCATTCGCAAACTGAAAAGCTGGTTCATGCAAATATTTTACTTTGATGACAACTGCAGAAATGTCATTGCTGATTGATACACACAGATATCATCAATATGGCAGAAATTAAAAGATACTGAAGGAAAACTCAAGTATATGGTGTCATTCAAATGGAATTTATCTCCCGATTTCGAAGAAATAATCTTCACAATCCTGCTTAAATATTTAAACTTTAGAAATACACTTCTTTTATTACACAACTAATTTTATTATATGTCAGTTCTTTTTGGGAACCTAAGTCCTTCCTGTGTTGATACTCAGACCTGCACAAATGAAACCTCTGTATGCACCCCTGTGGGGTATTTATTTAAATCAGTGATGCACACTGCAAGGATGAACTCAGCATGGATACAGTACCTGTTGTAATTGTGCTGTCATGATAATTCCACAAGTGTGTATCTGCATGATCAGTGTATTCATGTCAGACTCAAGAGAGATGAATGGTATGCCTTTCTTAGTCTAAGACATTTTCCAGTTGATACCAGCCATCTCCAAGGATGGTCTGAGTGTCAGAGCAAAGCTAAGGTTGAAGTAAAGGGAGGTCACCTCATGATCTTGTACTTATGGAAAGGCAGCTTTGCAAGGTCTCTCATTTCTTGGACTAATACTCTAACAAAAAGGCTGTAAACTCCAATATCTCTCTTCATTATATTTTGTAAAAACAGGTTATTATTTGAACTCCAAGGGAAGATTGAGATTTGTGGGTCAAGCCATGAATTTCTGTCCCAGGGTTCTAAATGCTTAGGGACATATTTATGATTGTTGAGAAGTTAGTATTTCCCTCCCTTCTTGTTTTTTAACTCTCAGAAAGCATGGAAGAAGGAATTTTCCTGGTATCTAGCATCTCAGCCAAATTAAATGCCAACAGCAAAACTCCTAAGAGTTCTCCTGGGTTTCCATTTTTTAGTTACTACTGATCAGTATTAATATTGATGGGCCTATATTTATATCATGAATACATTAATATCTTGTGGAACAGCAAGTCATCAATTTAGGAATTATTATAATACTGTCCTGGGTTTGGCCAGGACAGGGTTAATTTTCACCGGACTCCAGGAAGGGGCACAGCCCGGGGGGTGGGGGCTGACCCCACCTGGACAAACAGAGCCGGCTATTCCATACCATGTGACGTCACGCTGGGTTCCGGGGGAGGGGGCGGTGCGGAGGGAAATCACTCTCGCGGCTTGGGAGCGTGCGGCGCCGGTGCGGTCCAAGAGAGCGGGTCTGTTTTTGTCGTGTTTTCTCCTTATCTGTATCGTTGTTGTTCCTGTTTCCCTCTGTTTGCTGTTCTGTTAAACTGCCCTTATCCCGACCCACCAGTTTCTGCCTGTTTCTTTTCATTCTCCTCCGCATGCCGGCGGGGGGAAGGGTGGCCGCGTGGCGCTTTTGTTGCTGGCGGCAGCCGAAACCAAAACAAATACCAAACTAGTCAAGACACATTCTCTCTTTATAAAATTATTGATCTGACCGGACTGGTAAAAGCAATATTTGTTTTCTCAGTTTATTTTGCTAACATTGCTAGATATGGCTCATATTTTCTCCAGTATTTTTTTTTTATTTTATTTTTTATTTGAGCTTCTATTTACATATTAAATGTTTGCTTGTATCCTTCAAGAAATAGAAAAAGCCAGGTAAAAAACTGGCTTCACGGGATGCAGTTGGGATAATCTGGAAAATCCTTTTGTCATCTCTGACAGTACTACAGTCAAGTGATGATATCTGAAGTACTGTATTTAAGCTTATTTAGAGATGACTGTTGGCTACAGACTCCCAAACTGATACTGCTGTTTTTATAGTAACACTCTATTAACATATTCTATAGAAAGAGTTTCCTTGATGTCAAAGGCTAAAATCAATAAAGCATTTCAGAAGAATATTTTGTTTATTACCAGTAGGATTTACAAGTGGAAATGTTGTAATCTTATTCATATCTATTTGCTAAGACCAGGAATTTAATCTATAGACTTGGTTATTATTTATATATTTGAGAGACCAGTCTCATTAATAATTGTCACCGTTTAAAGCAAGGCAGCAATAAACTGAGTGACAGATGCTCTCTATTAACACCTGCCCTCCCACCAAAGGAAGGGAAAAAAGGAGGAAAAGGGAGAGAGACGTACAAATTAAATATAAAAGGTTTTGCTAATACTACTATATTAATATTAATAATAAGAGCAATAATGCAAAGTATACAAAACCGATACTGAGTTTCCTGGACTTGGTTGCCAGGGCTCTGGTGTCCCGCCGGTAGCTGCCAGGCAGCACCAGGAAATCCTGGAGTGGACTCAGCAGTAAACGGGAACTGGATGCAGGAATGCATGGATCGCAGTCTGGATCAGGATAGCAGGCAGAACAATGTGCAGGATCCACTTCAGAAGCCAGCAATGGATGAAGAGAGAGAGACCCTTGTGATCCCCCAACTTCAAAATGAGTATGATGTATATGGCATGGAATACCATGCTGGTCAATATCGGGACACTTGTCCTGTCCGCCCCTCCCCACAAGTGCGACCCTTTATGACTCCTCTCTTGCGGGACCTAAGAGGTCTATCGGTGACCTTGGCTACTATAGTAGTGATTATAAACAGGGGCCTTTTTCTGCATTCCTTTCCTACCTTTAGCTCAGTATAACTATAAACATGAGGTGTTCTCGTCTTTGGAGTGGACAATGTCTGTAAAAGATGCAGCCAGCTTCAGAAAAATGCAGTTACTTAGAAGCACTAAGCTGTAAGGAAGACTCACTAGAAGAGGATCTGTTCTGTTTTAACCAAAACCAAGACAATAGTAAAATGTGTGTCATATTTTTTTAATGATTATATTTGCCCTCTGCACCTATACTTTGTAGATGTCTCAAAAATTGTAATAATTGTTTTGTTGTCCATTAATATCCAAGTTTCTGATGTTCATATGTTTCTGTTTTTCCAATTTCTAAGAAATGAGGTAAGAAACTTTACATATAAGCTGCTGGATTTCTTCTCCACCAGATCCCTCTAGAGGTAAATAGTTCTTTTCTATTCTGTAATCTGAGAGGTATCCTTTAGTAGAACCACCAATACATGGATGTCTCCAGACATGTATGACTTTCTCAAGTTTGCATCTGAGAAGAATTTAGGGATTTTGTACACTTTGGTAGTGTGGCTTGGCATAGAGCATTCCATACAGATGACATCCCAAGAGTCCCAAAACCAGGAATTATGCAAGCTTATGTCAACTATAAAACTATCATGCAATGAGTCTTCTTATTTTGCCAGGTATTTGACCAAAGGTACATGAACTGTAGAGCACTCTTACAGCACTTCTACCATTGGTTTGTGCTATACATAACATTAACAGGGTTAATTTCCTGATTATGTGTGGAACATCTGTTCTATGTGTGTTCACCCAAAGGGAGCCTAAACAGTGATATAGTATCCATATTATCACGAAGGTGGATTTTAGCTCCATATATATTTTATTAAGGACACAGATATAGGTTGTGAAATCATTCACAGAATCACAGGATTGTTGAGGTTGGAATGGACCTCTGGATATCATCTTGTCAAACCCCTCTACCCAAGCAGGAACACCTAGTTCTGCCCAGGACCACATTCACAAGGCTTTTGAATATCTCCAAGGAGAAAAACTCCACAGTCTCTCTGGGAAACCTGTGCCAGTGCTTAGTCACCCTCACAATGAAGAAGTGTTTCCTGACGTTTAGAGGGATCCTCCTTGGTTTCAGTTTGTGCCCATGGCCTCTGGTCCTGTCACTGGACACCACAGGAAAGAGCCTGGATCTGTCGTCTTTGTACCATCCCTGCAGGTATTTATGCACATTACTAAAATTTCCCCTGAGCCTTCTCTTCTCCAGTCTTACAGTCCCAGCTCTCTCAGTCTTTCCTCATAGGAGAGGTGCTCCAAGCACTAAATCATCTCTGTGGCCCTGCACTAGACTCTCTTCAGTATGTCCCTTTGTCTTTTGTACTAGGGATCCCAGAACTGGAAAAAATACTCCAGGTGTGGCTTCACCAAGTCATACATATACATTGTCTTCCAAAGGCTCAAAAACTTCCCAAAGCACATCACACATCTGAATTGCTCATTTGGATATAATGTTTTTTGGGGAAAGCAATATATACATCAAGAAAGGATAGCAGAAAAAAAACCCTTAGCAAAACTGAGCACCCCTGTTTCCTGCTATAGGAGTAAGATGCTACTATTCGCAGAATCTCTTCTATTTGCAGAGATCTAAAAAAATAAAAAACACACAAATCCCAACAAATGCTGTAATAATTAAAATAGAGAGCCTGTCAGACTCAGAATGCAAACTGCTGTGAAGAAGTAGACCTCTTTTACCCAAGCACATCTTTCATTAACATTAGCTGATGAGTGATAACTTGTGCTTTTAAACATTATTCTGACTATATCAGTGGTGAAGAGAGGGAAAATGGAAATTTTGTGATGATGTCAGACAGGGGTTAGATGAAATTATAGTGTAAAAAAATAGATTAACAGTATTTTAGAAAATAATAGAGTGCATTTTATTTCAATTAAAAGCTTATTTTATACAGGAAAATAATGAAATAATGAAATTGACCTTTTCTTGTTTGGAATATCAGTCTAAGTGAGAAGAAATGGCTTATGCCTTCACAAAAAGAAAATGAATTCCTTAAATTTCTACTTGTAGAATGGGTAACTGCAAAACCACCAATAATTTTAAATAGCTTAATGACTATGTTTTACATTGTGTTGTGCTCTTTACTCCCGAAGTTTCAGGACATGAATCCGTGTTCTGAAATCAGAAGTAGATAAGGCAACTCCACCACTGTAATTATTTTTGCTTATCTTCATTGTTTACTACTTGTCTGGTCTTTTTATGTGTTTTTAGTATGTGATGCCTCACATCATTGTATAGGGTGGATGTCATCTTGACGATAACAGCCTATCCCTGGCAGACCTTCAAAAAAACTCCCTAAAATATTTTTTTTTCTGTCACTGTCTTGTTAGTAACACATAGTAACAAATCAGCAGCATTTCACCACTGATGTTTAAAAGAATATTATCATAAAAGTAAAGAATAGTATGGTTTATTCATTGCTTAGAGACTACTTATGAGGAAAGAATATTTAGTAAATACAGCTTCAAAAATGGAGTAGGAAGGTGAAGAAAATTACCTTGCAAAGAACCGTTATCCAAGATATTTCATTTCAAGCTCGGCTTAAGTAGTCATATATTAGTCCTTGAAAGTTTGGAGATAGTCAGTAAAATCCCCAAGTCTTGCCATCATCATCTTCATAATTAATAACCTCTATTGATTTTGTTTTGTGTAGTATTCTTTGAAATCTCCATTGTCTTATATGAACACACACCCCCCCCTGCAAAAACATGTACTCTCACATACAAGTCTACCAGAAACCTTTCTACTGAGACTCCCCAGCAGCTAAAGATATCAAAGCTGCCAATAGTCATCACATAAGCCTTGTACACTTGGGGCGCAGTCTAGCAAGGATGTCCAGAGAGTACACTTTCTGACATGTTATGTTGTTTCTTTACCTTCATGGATTATCATTTTATAACGTTCTTTCTCATATAAACTTGGCATGTTCCTTAGGTTTCATGCACAGTTGCTTACTGCATCCTTTCATACAGTTAGATTTAATCCTTCAGAGCTCTTCTGTACTTCCAGCTCTATCTGTACCAACTCTTGCTTCTGTCATTGACTTCTACAGTACTAATAACCTTCCTCTGATGTATTACCTGGTTTTTCCACTCCTGCATCTATTGTAGATTAAGTTGCCATTTCTGTGGCTTTGTATTTTCTACATTTTGACGTATAGCAAGCTTACTGTGTCTTAACTTCATTGAGTTGTTCACTTTCTTTAAACTTATCCATCAGAAAAGAAATTAATTGGTTATTTGTCCTTTGGCATTTGAATGGTATGACATAAAAGCAAGACATTCACATATTTCTGTGTGTGTTTTTTTTACCTTGCAGATTTAAAGATGGATAGTGTACAATTTTCTACCTGAAATAAAGAGGAGTATGTGTAATCAAGGTTCTTATGTCAGAGCTTCATTACATTGCAAAGTCATCTTCAGTAATAAAGAACAAATATTTCAGTAGTAACAGAGATGCACTAATGTATTTACAAAAGAGTGTAAAAATTAAAAATGGAGAAGAAAAAGATATTTTACTTTAATACTATTTTTTATTTCATTTACAATGAAATATGTAGTGATTTTTTTTGTAGAACTTTTACTTGGTTACAAGACTTTAAATAAATAACAACAGAAATAGAAAGAAGGCAGAAGATCTCATTTTAGAGCTACCACTTAGAATTCAGTCCTGATGTGAACCTAAAACTGAACAGGAGTTACTGAATTTTCAAAATCCTGTGTATATGCTTTATATGAATGGAGAAGTTTTACAGAGCAAAAAGCTAGCACATATGATAAATGATCCATGAGAGCAACATGAATCCAAAAAGCTGTGGACCTCATGCCTCTAAAATTAATACAGAGAACAGAAGAACTCTCAAATACTGAAAAACCAGGTGTGCCTTCCAGGGAAGACAACTGCTCAAACGTCTCCCCAGTACTGAGCTACTGTCATGCTGAGGAACAAATTCAAACTGCTCAGAGACTGCTTTATTTACAGTCAAGTTACTGAGAAGTTGGCAATAGCTACCAGTGCAGCTGTGCAGTCTGGCAAGGCAGCACTACATTGTGCCCTTGTCTGTCTGGAAGTCAAGGCACATCAGTACATTCTGAATGTGAAAGATTGACCCAAAGTGAGGGATTTATAATCTAGCATGAGTAAGAAAAGCCTGTGTCCAAGTAATACTTTAACAAGTGCGGAGAATGCTTATAAGTCAATAAACCAAGTAACAGAAGGAAACAAATCCTTTAGAAACAGCTGATCTTCCTACTCAAATAGCTACTGCATACACAGAAGAGTTAATCTTCTGGTCAATAGTTCCTAACATAATTTGAAAAACAAACAAACACCACCACCCTCCCCTCCACAACATTACACACTTAAAAAAACCCTAACAACCCAAACTTGGAAGTCAAAGGCAGTGTCACCTAATGTGGTGTGGCTTCATTCATACCACTGACTTTGGCTTTCTACTAAATGGTGCATCAGCATGCTTGCTACAACATAGTCCTTCACTTAGGTTCAACATTGATCATAGACATTAACAGTCATGGGCACTATCTACAGAAATTGTTACAGCTGTTACAACTGTTACAGCTCCCCCCCCACCCCACCCCAAGAGGGAAAGCGGGAGGTGTCGACGAGTGGCAGCTGTGACTCAGCGGGGGCGGAGTCGAGTGTGACAGCGGCCAAACCCCCTCACGAATAAGAGCAGACCCCAGGGAGCATGACCGAACAGAGGTGGCAAACAGAGGTGGTAAACAGAGGTGGTGCAGCAGCTGGGGAGTGGCGCAGCAGTTTGCGCGGCAGTTCGCGCAGGCAGGGCGAGCGGGGAAGGCGGCTGGGCAAGGGTGCAGCTGCCCCTCCTGGCAACTCAAGTAGTGGGCATCGCTCTTCCAGGAGATATTCTAGCCATGGTTACCACCCGTGGTAAAGCTGTTCTCGAAGGAGTGTGGGGACCCAGACGGAGGCCTCACACAAGAACGTGGGTGTCCAGGTCTCTGGCTGCAGGGAGTGCCTAAGCCTGGCGCTCGTACCGGCGGACAGCAGAGACAACGGCTGTGTTCGGTGCGAGCAGGTGAATGACCTGCTCAGCCTGGTGACAGAGCTGAAAGAGGAAGTGGAGAGGTTGAGGAGCATCCGGGAGTGTGAGAGAGAGATCGACTGGTGGGGCAGCACCCTGCCCTCCCTGAGGCCAAGGCAGCGGGAGGTGGCTTCAAAGAAAGCAGACAACCCCCTACCCTCTTGCCATCGAGCAGAAAGAGGGGGCCTAAGAGACGGGGGGGAATGGAAAAGGGTGTACACAGCACTGGGCCTGCTGGCGACAGGTGGAACTCAGCTATCTCAAAGGGGAAAAAGGATTCTTGACCACGAGCTGGCGGGGCTCATTGAGAGGGCTTTAAAATAGGTTCGAAGGGGGAAGGGGATATTGCCTAGCTCACTAGGGATGAGCCTAGGCTTGGAGTGCCAAGGCCAGGGGTGAGATTGACAGCCCAGCTCAAGTGTGTCTATACCAATGCACGTAGCATGGGCAATAAACAGGGCGAGCTGGAAGCCATTATACAGCAGGACATCTACGACTTGGTCACCATCACAGAAACGTGGTGGGAAAACTTGCATGACTGGCATGCTGTCATGGATGGCTAGAGATTCTTTAGGAAAGACAGGCCAACAAGGAGAGTTGGGGGAGTTGCTCTATATGTGAAGGAGCAACTGGAATGCATTGAGCTTGGCCTGGGGGCAAATGAGGAACAAGTTGAAAGCTTGTGGGTTACAATTAAGGGACAGGCTCATAAGGGTGACATTACTGTGGGTGTGTACTACAGGCCACCTGACCAGGAGGAGGAGGTTGATGAGGCCTTCTACAGGCAGCTGCAAGCAGTCTCACAGTCACAGGCCCTTGTTCTCATGGGGGACTTCAACCACCCTGACATCAGCTGGGAAGACCATACAGCTAGGCAGGCGCAATCCAGGAGGTTCCTACAGAGCATCGATGATAACTTTCTGATGCAAGTGGTGGAGGAACCAACAAGGAAAGGCGCGCTGCTGGACCTTGTATTAACAAACAAGGAGGGACTGGTGGAGGATGTGAAGGTCGGAGGTAGACTCGGCTGCAGTGACCATGAAATGGTCGAGTTCAGGATCCTGCGTGGAGGAAGCAGGGCAATAAGCAGGATCAAAACCCTGGACCTCAGGAGGGCTGACTTTGCCCTCTTCAAGGAGCTACTGGGAGGAATCCCGTGGGCCAGGGCTCTCGAAGGCAGGGGGGTCCATGAGTGCTGGTCGCTCTTTAAACAACACTTCTTCCATGCACAGGAGCAATGCATTCCCCTGAGAAAGAAATCAAGCAAAGGAGGCAGGAGACCTGCATGGTTAAACAAGGAGCTTCTAGCAGAGATCAGGCAGAAGAGAAAGGTCCATTGAATGTGGAAAGAATGACAGGCCACTTGGGAAGAGCACAGGAACGTTGTGAGAGCATGCAGGGATGCGACGAGGAAGGCCAAGGCTCACCTGGAATTGAAGCTGGCAAGGGATGTCAAAAACAACAAGAAGGGCTTCTTCAACTACATCAGCAGCAAAAGGAAGGCTAGGGACAATGTGAGGCCGCTGCTGAATGAGGTGGGTGTCCTGATGACAGAGGATGCAGAGAAGGCAGAGCTACTGAATGCCTTCTTTGCTTCAGTCTTCAGTGCTAAAACTGGCCCTCAGAAATCCCAGGCCCCGGAGGCAAGAGAAGAAGCCTACAAAGAGGACGACTTTCTTTTGGTCGAGGAGGACTGTGTGAGGGATTGCTTAAGTGATCTGGATGCCAACAAATCCATGGGCCCCGATGGAATGCACCCACGAGTGCTGAGGGAGCTGGTGGATGTCACTGCTGAGCCATTCTCCATCATCTTTGAGAGGTCCTGGAGGACAGGAGAGGTGCCTGAGTACTGGAGAAAGGCCAATGTCACTCCAATCTTCACAAAGGTCAAGAAGGAGGACCCAGAGAACTACAGGCCGGTCAGCCTCACCTCCATCCCGGGTAAGGTGATGGAGCAGCTTATCCTGGAGGCCATCATCAAACAAGTGGAAGAAAAGAAGGTTATCAGGAGTAGTCAGCATGGATTCACCAAGGGGAAATCATGCCTGACCAATCTAATAGCTTTCTACGATGACATGACTGACTGGGTAGATGAAGGGAGAGCCCTGGATGTTGTCTACCTTGACTTCAGTAAGGCTTTCGACAGAGTCTCCCATGATATCCTCCTAGGGAAACTGAGGAAGTGTGGTCTGGGTGAGTGGTCGGTGAAGTGGATAGAGAACTGGCTGAAGGGAAGAACTCAGAGGGTTGTCATCAGCGGTGCTGAGTCTAGTTGGAGGCTGGTAACAAGTGGTGTCCCCCAGGGGTCAGTACTGGGCCCAGTCTTGTTCAACTTCTTCATTAACGACCTGGATGAAGAGTTAGAATGTACCCTCAGCAAGTTTGCTGATGACACCAAACTGGGAGGTGTGGTAGATACACCAGAAGGCTGTGCTGCCATTCAGCGTGACCTGGATAGGCTGGAAAGCTGGGCAGAGAGGAACCTGATGAGGTTCAACAAAGCCAAATGCAGGGTCCTGCACCTGGGGAGGAACAACCTCATGCATCAATACAGGCTTGGGGTGGACCTGCTGGAGAGCAGCTCTGTGGAGAGGGACCTGGGCATCCTGGTGGACGACAGGTTAACCATGAGCCAGCAGTGTGCCCTGGCTGCCAAGAAAGCCAATGGGATCCTGGGGTGCATCAAGAAGAGTGTGGCCAGCAGGACGAGGGAGTTTCTCCTTCCCCTCTACACTGCCCTAGTGAGGCCTCATCTGGAGTACTCTGTCCAGTTCTGGGCTCCCCACTTCAAGAAAGATGAGGAGCTACTGGAGAGAGTCCAGCAGAGGGCTACAAGGATGATGAGGGGACTGGAACATCTCCCCTACGAGGAGAGACTGAGGGAGCTGGGCTTGTTCAGCTTGAAGAAGAGAAGGCTGCGAGGGGACCTAATAAATGCTTACAAATATCTGAAGGGTGGGTGTCAGGACGATGGGGCCAAGCTCTTTTCAGTGGTGCCCAGTGACACGACAAGGGGCAATGGGCACAAACTGAGGCACAGGAAGTTCCGTCTGAACATGAGGAAGAACTTCTTCCCTCTGAGGGTGACGGAGCACTGGAACAGGCTGCCCAGGGAGGTTGTGGAGTCTCCTTCTCTGGAGATATTCAAGACCCGCCTGGACAAGTTCCTCTGCAGCCTGCTGTAGGTGACCCTGCTTCGGCAGGAGGTTTGGACTAGATGACCCACCAAGGTCCCTTCCAACCCCTAGTATTCTGTGATTCTGTGATTCTGTGCCATGCTAAAATGCTTCTTTACAAATGATACTGAGTTAGCTTTCAAATTTGAGACCCAGATTACTATCTAGCAGAAATAACCCTTACGCATTGGATCTAGCAGTCCAGATATTTCGGGTCCCACTGATGAAGTATAGCAGAGCTGTCATTTTTGAAATAACCAGAAATAGTATTATATATTGGTACTATGCATCCGGAGTCTTGACTTATTTGACTTGCTTTAATTATCTTCCCATTACGTGCACAGTATATCACACAGAGAACTCTGTATAAATGGTGGTTATGCTCCAAGAATTCCATATAGTCAGCAAGTCAGCTGATCTTCACTCAAAAAAGCAAGATGGAGTACTACTAAAACCCCTATTCTATCTCTGAAATAGGTAGAGCTGGCAGCACTGAGTGAGTGTCAGCAAACTGAAAGGTGAGGACACCCTGTCTCAGTCTGAGGAAAAAGTAGGTCTGGTTGTTTCCAGATTTTGTCACTTTTTGAACTGCTTCACTGTCTGCAGTATTCTAGCCCATTCTCCTTTGCAACAAAAGAAATGTGTTTTGCTCTGTTATTTGACAGCATGAATTTCCTACAGTTTTTGGTACATGTACTCGAAGGAAAGACAAAATGAAAAAAATTCCAAACCAAACTCCAAACAACCAACAATGTATTATCTTAGTTCTTAGCTAAAGTAGAGTAGAGGAAAAACCCAAGATGTTGAATGCACAATATTTGTTTGCGGATAATCACATGCTGGTAAGTCACATGGAAGCTGTGAAATACCAGACCTTCAGTTGTAAAGCTGTGCACAGAATGAAAAAAGAAAACCAGAGAATCAGAAATTCCCTCAAGCAAAGACAGTGGAAATACATTATGTTCCTGTTTAATAATGCATCTTTCTAAGCAAAATTACTTGAGGGAGGGGTGTGTGGGAAAGGAGATTCAGCATTTTGTGGAGAAAGCACCTCACGGTGCTTTACCCCTCTGACTGGTCAGAGCAATCAACCTGCAGCTAAAAACAGGTCTTCTTCCTGACATATAACTCAGACAGCAGGACCCAGAATGTATGCACCCATTGACTATACCTCCATCAGACGCAACCAGAGACCATCAAGATTTTAAAAGAACTCTAAGTATACAGAGATATAAATTATCAAATAATTTATGATCTATGTAATTCTATTGTTTCACAGTGTGTAAACATTTTTTAGGTAACTTTTGCTTTTATTAAATCGTGTGAGCTTTGTCAGTTCTCAACTTCTATAAGAATCTCAAAACCTTGATCTCAAAACTGTGCAATCCTTAACAGTGTTAAGGTATTGGACCCTTATGAAAATAATTTCCCAAAGGAACCGGATATATCCAGTTGTATTCTTCTTTGTACTTTCCCTTGTAAATTCTTAGCTGGTGTCAGACAAGGTATGTTGATTCATGAAGAAAAAGAAAGAATCAGAGAGGTAAACTGCATTATGAAATATCTGAATGCATTTCTGCACTCTATCATAAATCTAGTATGTAACAACAAGCAACTCACAAAATCCTAGATTCATCCTAGCCAAGTAAGATGAATTTGAAAGTGTTTAAAGCTAGGTACCAGCAAAAAAACGTGAGACGTATAGCTGTCATAAACTTTTTACATTGTCAGTGGAGAGAAACTGGCAATCTCTGTTGTGGAATTGTAATCCACTGTATTTCATTTCCTTTCCGACATAGGTGTGTGAAGGTAAATAGTTTATAGCTTGTACACTATTAAGTTATTCCAGTAATAGGGGGAAGGCATCTTAAAAGTACCTGAGGTAATCAGGATATTACTTAACTGGAAAACACATGTCCATAATATTTGACAGTTCATGGCAGTCAGGCGAAGTCCCTGGTGACTAGAATAAGGGAAACATGGTGCCCCTTTTCAAAAAACGTAGAATGGAGGACCCTGGGAACCACCAACCTGTCAACCTCTGCTCTGTATCTGGGATGACCGTGTAACGGATCCTCCTAGAATCTATGCTAAGGCACATGGAGGACAGGGAAGTGATTCAGGACAGCTAGCATGGCTTCATCAAGGGCACGTCCTGCCTGACCAACATAGTGGCTTTCTATTATGGCATGACTAGATCAGTGGAAAATGGAAGAGCAATGGATGTGATCCGTCTGGACTTCTATAAAGCCTTCAACATGGTCCTCCACAACATCTTTCTCTCTAAATTGGAGAGATATGGATTTAATGGGTGGATTTTTTGGTGGATAATGAATTGTTTGGATGGTCACATCCAGAGGACAGTGGTTAATGACTCGATGTACAAATGGATGCCACTGACAAGTGGTGTCTCTCAGGGGTCTGTACTGGAACCGGTGCTGTTTAGTATTTTGATCAATGACATAGACAGTGAGATCAAGTGCACCCAGAAAGTTTTCAGACGAAAACAAGCTGAGTGGTGCAGCTGACATGCACGAAAGATGGCATGCCATCCAGAGGGACCTTGACAGCCTGGAGAGGTGGGCCTGCGTGAACCTCATGAGGTTCAACAAGGTCAAGTGCGAGGTCCTACATCTAGGTCATGGCAACGCCTGGTATCAATACAGTCTGGGGGGATGAAGGGATTGAGAGCAGCCCTGCCAAGAAGGACTTGGAGGTGCTGATGGATGGCAAGCTGAACATAAGCCAACAATGTGTGCTCACAGCCCAGAAGGCCAACCGTATCCTGGGCTGCATCAAAAGAAGCTTGGCCAGCAAGTTGAGGGAGGTGATCCTGGCCATCTATTCTGTTCTCAAGAGACCTCACCTGGAGTCCTGCATCCAGCTCTGGAACCCTCAGCACAAGAAGGACATGGAGCTGTTCCAAGAGATCCAGAGGAGAGCCCCAAAATTGATTAGAGAGCTGGAGCACCTCTCCTATGAGGAAAGGCTGGGAGAGTTGGGGTTGTTTAGCATGGAGAAGACAAGACTGCGGGAAGACCTTCTTGCTGCCTTTCAGTACCTGAAAGGGGGCCTATAGGAAAGGTGGGGACAATCTTTTTAGCAAGACCTGTTGTGATAGGATGAGTAATGGTTTTAAACTAAGGGAGGGTAGGTTTAGGCTGGATATAAGGAAGAAATTCTTTACAATGAGGGTGGTGAAACACTGGAATGGGTTCCCCAGAGAGGCGTCTGAAAAACCTGATGTAGTTGAAGATGTCCCTGATCACTGCAGGGGGGGTGGGTTAGATGATCTCTAAAGGTCCCCTCCAACCCAAAGCATTCTATGATTCTATGATTCTACATAGTGGCAAATGTATTCGATTTCACAGAATGATAAAATTGTTGATGTTGGAAGGGACCTCTGGAGGTCATCTTGTCAAACCCCTCTACCCAAGCAGGGACACAGCCAGTTGCTCAGGACCATGTCCACAAGGCTTTTGAATATCTCCAAGGACAAAGACTCCACAACCTCTCTGGGAAATCTGTGCCAATGCTTGGTCATCCTCACAGTGAAAAAGTGTTTCCTGATGTTCACCAGGAATCTCCTTGGTTTCAGTTTGTGCCCATGGCCTCTGGTCCTGTCACTGAACACCACTGAAAAGAGTCTGGCTTTGTCTTCTCAGGTATTTATAAACATTACCAAAATTTCCCCTCATCCTTCTCTTCTCTGGTCTATACAGTCCCAGCTCTCTCAGCTTTTCTTCATGGGAGAGGTGCTCCAAGCCCTAAATCATCTCTGTGGCCCTTCATTGGACTCACTCCATTATGTCCTTGTCCCTCTTGTACTGGGAATCCCAGAACTGGACTTGGGAGCCCTTTCCATCAGGGCCTCCTCTCAGCCATTGTTCTCAGCCATTGTTGAGGCTGCAGTCTCTAAGTGTATTTGAATCATGGCCCCTTGTCTATCTGCCTTTTATTCTGTTGATGACTTCTTTCACTGTATTGTCTGGGAGAGGGAAGAAAAGTGGTGAGTGCATGTCAAGAATGCAGAAAGAAGTTGTAAGGCAAAGATATTGAAATCTCAGGAAAAACAGGTTCCTTTTTCCCAGTGCAGATGCCAGGACCTAAACTAGTTTGATGATTGAATAGCAGCTCTCGCCTTTGATGTCCCTGAGCAGTTTCAATTCCATCTGGGCTTAAGCTTTCCTAAATTTGTCCTTGGATGACTGGACAATATTTATGTATTCCCAGGTAACCCATCTTTGCCTCCACCCTCTGTTGTGTTTGAGTTTGACCAGGAGCTCATTGTTCATCCATGCAGTCCTCCTGGACTTTTTGCCTGACTTCCTATTTGTTGGGGTGGACTACTCTTGAGGTTGGAGGAGGTGACCTTTGAATACGATTCAGCTTTCTTGGGCAACTCTTCTCTCCAGAGCCCTATCCCACTGGACTCTTCCGAGTAGACATTTGAAGAGGCCAAAGTCTGCTATCCTGAAGTGCGGGGCTGTGAGCTTTCTTTTCACCCTTTCCCTTTCCCTCAGGATCCAGAACTCCACAGTTACATGGTCTCTGCAGCAAAGGTTGTCTTTGACCTTCATATCCTCAACAAGCCCCTCTTTGGTGGTGACTATGAGGTCCAGAAATGAACCTCTTCTCCTTGGCTCATCAGTCACTTGGAGAAGGAAGTTACTATCAATGCACACCAGAAACCTGCTGGATTGCTTATGCCCTGCTGTGTTGTCCTTCTGCGCAGGACAGTTGAAGTCCCCGATGAGGACCAGGGCCTGTAACTGTAAGATTTTCCTATCATCCACTTGGTTTTGGTTGGTGGGCTATAGCACACAACCACTGTAATGTCCCCTTTGCCTGTCCTCTCTTTAATCCTGACCCATAAACTCTCTGTTGGCTCCTCCTCCATCCTCAGGCAGAACTCCATGCACTCCAGCTGCTCTCATACACAGAGACCACTCCCTCTCTTCATCTTCCCGTGCTGTCCTACCTAAGGAGC